>NW_015090774.1:10889571-10934344 GCF_001431845.1 Calidris pugnax | reverse complement strand
GGTGGGGGGGGGGTGAGCATATTATAACATAAAAACATGTGTCATTTAGCTTAAACACTCTAAAATGGAAATTTCTATATCTCAACATGTTTTTTTACTTCTATAACCAATTGGGTCATCTTTGATAAATTTTCCAGTTGCTGATTTCAGGCAAGGATTGTAGTTTTAATATAAGCAAGTTTAAGCAAGCTAGTATGTAAGTATGAGTGTTGACTAGCTTCAGCGCTGAATTTGAAGAAACAGCCCAATATCAAGTAGCAGCTTTACATAACATTTACTCTTTATATAGCCAATAATTGTTTAAATAAGTAAACAAACTCACATTTTATGGTTCCTTTTGAACGGACTTTGACTTGACTGTGCCACCATTTGTCCCATAGTCAATTTGAGATCTGTGCGCTAGCATGTAAAAGACTCATACAAGGGTCTGTATTACCACGTAACAGTCTCCTCACAAAAAGGACTGACCTAAGTCATGATACAGCAGAAAATCCACTGTAACCCTGCACAAAGCTACCACCACCTTGCGATCTCAGGCCAGCACCCAGTGACAGCTTGTGTTCTGTGCCTCATCCAGGGAATGGGAAGCAATAGCAATTACTCAGGCTTTACAGTGGGTTTAAGAGGGGTGGAACGGTGCTTGAAAGGTCCTCCGGGAACTTGACAGACTAATTATTGCACCTGAAAATACTTCCAACGTAATAAATAAATCTTGAGGGCTCCCTGACAGCAGACAACAGCTCCTCACGGGAGCACTCGGCCCATTTCCTGAGTGACTCGATGCCACGTCACTCTAACTAGGATGTGTAAATAGCTATCTTTGGATAAAAAGTAGCATTTAGCAATCACTTCCAAGGAGAATCTGAGTTGTAATAGCTACAGCACTAAAGCTGGGTCGAGGTTAGGTCAGAGTGCCACCCCAGTCACCCCTCTGTAGAGGATACAGATCCTGGATGCCTCTAGCTCCAGGCCAGTCACTTCCCCAGGGCCTTACTCCTCTGCCAGCCTTACAAAAATTAAATCTTTCATAAAGCTCTTACTGAAAGATGCAAAGGGTCTCATGTATTTGTTTCTCATGATCGTGTTTTAATATTAATGGAAAGATTTAAAAATTTAACCTTCAAGATCATCTAGTCCAACTATCAACCTAACTCTGACAAAAAAAACATCACTAAACCATGTCCCCCAGCGCCATGTCAACCCGTCTTTTGAACACTCCAGGGATGGTGCCTCAACCAATTCCCTGGACAGCCCATTCCAATGTCAGATAAAAATTTTTTCCTAATATCCAACCTGAACCTCCCCTGGCACAACTTGAGGCTGTTTCCTCTTGTCCTGTCTCCTGTGACTTGGGAGAAGAGACCGACCCCAGCTTCTCTACACCCTCCTTTCAGGTGGTTGTAGAGAGCGATAAGGTCTCCCCTCAGCCTCCTTTTCTCTGGGCTGAACACCCCCAGCTCCCTCAGCCTCTCCTCATAAGACTTGTGCTCCAGACCCCAACTTCATTGCCCTTCTCTGGACCCGCTCCAGCACCTCAATGTCTTTTTTGTGTTAAGGGGCCCAAAACTGGACCCAGTACTCGAGGTGAGGCCTCACCAGTGCCGAGTACAGGGGGACGATCACCTCTCGGGTCCTACTCACGACGCTGTTCCTGATACAGGCCAAGATACTGTTGGCCTTCTTGGCCACCTGGGCACACTGCTGGCTCATGTTCAGCCGACAGTCGACCAACACCCCCAGGTCCTTTTCTGTCAGGCAGCTCTCCAGCCACTCTTCCCCAGCCTGTAGCGCTGCAGGGGGCTGTTGTGACCCAGGTGCAGGACCCGGCACTCGGCCTTATTGAACCTCATCACCAAATGACATCAAACTAAGCTGCTTGATTGCAAAACCGTTCCTCAGGTTTTGAGGAACATTCAAATGCTTAAGTACCAGCTGCTTTGCATCAAGGCTGTCAATGATTTCAGCCCAGGCAGGAGGGAGCATGGGGAGGAGCAGGTCAGCTTGGGGTAACTGGGGAGCCTGAACTCACATCTGGGAGCAAAGCTTGAGGCAAGTCAGAATAAGTCGAGGGGCAAAGAACAGAGATGGTGAGGAGAGGAATAATGAAGAAGATCAGTGGAAAAGGGAGAAAAAGCTAAGGGAAGGAGAAAATGAAAAACTGTACCTGCATGGGGTCTCCTCACTGGCTGGGGAGGAACAGTAGAGCACTAACGTCTGGTTTCTCCACATCAGCAGCCAACCACCCTGGCTGCCAGGCTTGGACAAATCTGTGTTCAGCTCCATGCTCCATTTCCCCTTCCTGTCCTTGACAAAAAACACAGGCCCATGTGAGCACCATCCCCTGAGTCATTCCCAGGAAGACAATTGAGGAGCTCATGGTCAAAGGGAAAGCCTGAACACTGGTGACTGCCTGTAGGCATGCCGGGGTGGGAATAGTTATCACAGCCCTTAGGGACTTCATGGGATGGAGACAATTTATACAGATGTCCTTGCTTTAACACACATCAGACTTCATGGCCCCTGCTTAGTATCCAGCAGAGACTATATAAACATCTCAGTTCCAGTCACAAAAGCCAACCAAAATGAAAGTACGTATAAAAAGGAATTAATCCAACTCCTAAACACTGCACAGATACTTCAGTGAGTTGCTCCTAAAATGAGAAGAGACTGCAGATCAGTCTGATGTCTTACACTTACCCTCTGTCAAGGTTTTCTTCACGGGCAGTGTAAAGTCTGTGCAGATTTCTTTCCAGCATCCAATGCTAAAAACAATGAATAACCAAGATAACAGGAAAAGTCAACATTTTGCTGATGAAAGTTCAATTTAAAGAAGACTACAGGTTTAGATATCCAAAGAGCATACTTTTAAAAAACCCTGTTCCTCTTTTTGGTGAGTTTTCAGTCTAAACCTGAAAATCAACACAAGTGTTCATAGTGCCTTCTACTTCAGATGAGCAACAAAGCAAGTAGAAACTAAAAGCGAAACGCCATGTATTTCGTGCATGCCTGAGGAATGACGCTCTCTGTACGATGACGGCAGCAGATTTTTCTGGTTTTCCTCTTAAAATGTATTTGCTCAAGTGGGAGTAAAAAACTTTGCAAGACAACATTGTTTTGAAAAACACAGAAAAGACATTCATATGGATACACAAGGGCATAAACTGACGTAAGCACAAAGCAGCCCCCTAACGGATCCAAGGTTAAAAAAAACTAGCCAAGTGACACGTACATCCTTCCAGCCTGTGCTACTTCGGCGTAACTGTTCAGTCACCGTTGCTCTCTGATGTATGTCATTCATGATTTGCCCCCACAACCCTCATTCTACCCAAGTGAAATCCCTCTCACTCCAGCTTCATGTGCCACCTCTTTCACTTGTTCTTCTAATGTAGGAACTGAACTAGTTGCTTTGTTCATCTGGAGTCACATGAACCACAACTTTCACCAAAAACGTGTAAAATCTAGCAGTTTTAATACAATGGCACATTTAGATGTCCTCAAAGGTTCCTTGAATGTGTGTTGTCACTGAGCAGAGCTAAGGCCAAAAGCACCAGAGGAGGCTCAAAGCAAGCCACAGAAGCCCATGTCCATGAGTTTAAATGTAACTGTTTAAATTAATGTACAAACAGATGGTTTTCTGCTGTAGTTTGGAGCCCCTGAGTATATGTCCTGGCTGTGCTTTTTGCTGCACTTCAAAAAATGGGCTATGGGCAAGGTGTCCAGAGGCCACATCAAGGTCATTTGTCGAACCCTGACCTTGCCTCCAGCAAACAACCTGTGCCCATCCAGTGGAAAGGCTCTTCACATCCTTCCTTAGGATGAACTGCGTGACACAAATCCACACCCTCTCTTTTCCACTTGGAAAAGGTAGTTTTCACAGGGAATAACATTCCTGCCCACAACATCCAAATGTATATATACAATCAATCTCCTGGTTTTGCTATGAATTTACCAATACAGGAAATTGTTCTTTTAAGTTACAGGAGCAAAAATATACTTCATTGCAGGTTACTAAAAACATTGGTCTTGTTACACGAATTTTGGATAATAATGATACAAAAGCATTTTTTTTAATTTACTTACTAAACTTTCCCAGGCTGAAAACACAACTTTATAAGCTCTTATAATTTCTCCTCCAATACAGAGGAGATGATGTACTGTAAGTATTTTCTGCCCCTTGACGGTTCTTTGCTGTTTTCTTTAACTGTAGAGCAGCCTGGCTATCTGCCATACTTTCTGGTGTGCAAGAATAACATCCCCTGCACCCAAAAAGAAGTGATAAAGTTTTCCAATGATCTGCACAGCACAAGTGTACTTGCGATCAGACTTCTCAGAATTGCACTCATTTACAGCTCATTAACTCAATACTCGACAAAAGCCAGTGTATAATCATATACATACACTCTATCAGCAAGAAAAAAAGTGATCTATGTTTATATCCAAATCACAATTTTTTTTCCGTTCTTTATAAGAAAAAAAATCAAATGGGACTTTGAACACACAAGAAAGGAAGAAACAGCTCCCACTTACCATCTGTTATGCTTTAAATAGTCCATTGTTTAGTAATGACAGCAATAGATATGCTGTCTTTTAGCAAAAAAACCCACACCCACCCAAGCCTCATTATAAATCAAAGCATAATTCCTTTTGGACATTTAAGGCTCATGGGTACACATACAATAAAATCTGCTCTAATTTATTACTTGTATACTTGCATTATGAATCATGCAAGTGTATGAATATTTCTACTGCACACAAAACCAAGCTGCATTTGTATATTTTAAAAGGTAAACGAGGTTTCTTTTCCAAGAAAGAATAATTAGATCTTCATGAAAATAGCTCGGCACTGAGGAGGAAGCACTTTGTGGGCATTACTCCTGTTTCCAAGGAATTAATAGCAATTCCCTGAAATTTTTTAATTGCTAGGAAAAAAAATAAGAAATCCAGAAATGGTGAAATTCCTGAGAAACAGAGCATGAGACATTACTACTTCTCTGCCAACCAGCTGCCTCTCACACCTTAATCCATGTTGCTCAGTCATCAGAAAGATGCCTCCCTCCTTTTCCTGGAATCAAGGGTTTCTTAAAAAAATAATTAATATGTATCTATACAAACAAACCATCTTTCATTTTATTTATAGTGACCGACAAAATGAAATGCCAGTCAAAGCTGTGGCTTTTAGACTTGCCTCCCACACATAAAGACAGCAGAAAATGGTCTGCTCGGTTCCTAGATGAAGCAATTGTAATTTCCCAACCTGAGCAGCGATCATCGTGGTGTTTTGACGGTTATTGCTACAGAGGCTGGTTAGTCACGTTGACGCAGCCAGAACAGCATTAGCCCTGTGGCACTCCGGGGAGGACCTCTGAAGATGGTTGGTTAACTCCTTCGAGGACAGCGGTTATTGCTCCTGAGCTGGCCGCAATTTTGCCGTTGCCTGTTGGCACAGGGGCTGGTGCACAGCCTCGTGTGCTTGTGTGAGGTCTGAACACGGCTGTAGGTTGACCACACTGGCCCGTCCAGCCATCACACACACTCTCAGCCCCTCCACTTGCACTCATTTGAAAGATGCACTGGTATCCTGCCTATGCAAATGTTATTTCCCAGCTCAGTGGCTTCAGAGGCAGGGATGTTCAGGGCACTCTGTGCCATTAATCTGCAGCGCAGCACCAGGGTTCTTCTCATTTTCACAACCAGAGAGCTTTTCAGTTTAGCGTTGAGGGACCCGTCTTTCTCTCACTGGATTCTCAATGAAGCAATACATGGACTTGCCAAGACCTTGCTGCTCTCTGGATAACAAGCATATGGAGTCTTGTGTACAACAAGTCTATTATTGTTTCAGTAACAACTAGCAGTGCATGCATTCTCCCTGGGGTACAGCAGTTAATGCTCTTTGAGTTCCTTTGCTTCTGGCTAGTCATCAGCATCAAAATTTATACTGGCCTCACAGTGTGCTAAACTTAGGGGGAAAAAAAAAAAGCTATCGTTAGTACTGTGTTCAGATAGGAACACAGTATTAATGGAAAAGGAAAAAAAAAATGTGCAGAGGAGTCCTGGATGTCTTCCACAGTTGCTGAATTCATTTTGCAGATACAGATTTGACATCTAAGATCCTGTACCTAATGTGATTCGCATACTGCACGCTAAACCGCAGAGCCACACCACAGTGTTCATCAACTACTGTATCACTGATGAAGTTATCTTGATAAACAGGTCACAAATGCATCAAATCTATTTTTCTCTTTTCATTAAGAACTAAAAAACCTTACAGAATAGAAATGGTATCCCAGGAGTCCCACAAAGACAGGTCTGCTGGGTCTGAAAGCATCTTACGCATTTCCAATAGCCAACATTCTCATTTTTCCACTACTGCCTTTTTACATTGCAAAACAGTCTTAAGATGGGTACACGTCTTACATAAATAAAGCGCAATCCACATGAAAACCAAGTACAAAGCATTTGGCTGTGATCAGCACTTGTGATCATGTGGTTGGAGTTGATGAAATAGCGTCCTTTGAAGCACAGAGATTTAAAGTTCCTCCGGTGAACAGCACCGCATTTCAATGAGTGGATTCTCCCCACCCTAAACGCGACAGTTTTTCCCAGCTGATGGTTCTCTCTGAGGTTCCGGCCCCACTTGATATCATGCCAACAGCTTCTCCAGAATGAAGCGAAACAGCAGCTCAAGTTTTCACATACATTATAGTACTACATTAATAACCGAAAAATAAGTTTGTCTTCTTATCTCAAACTCTTACAGATAGCCATCACACCTGCTTAGTTTGTCTTCCCTTATACTTAAATTGTGGAGTCATCTTTCCCATGACAGACTGCATTTTCATTTGAATGCAAGCCAACTAAATTTGAGTATCTTGTTAGCATTTGCAGTTCATTGTAAAAGCTATATGTGGCTCTTGGTGATGACTGTCAAGGGAAATGTCACAATACAAGTTCTGAAATACAGATACTTTCCTGAATCACTGCTTCTGAATTTAAAACAAGTGAAAAAGCACCTTTGTGGCCTTCGCCTGATCTCTTATTTCATACCCCAGCTGGATCCTGCATTACAAAAATCCTCGGTAGTACTTTGCCTAACCTTGGCAGTCACTCCCCTGTAGAGGAGAAAGCAGAAGAGAAAAAGAAACAAAAAAAAAAAGAAGATTCTATCGAAAGTGTCTCTGCATAAAGAATTCAGGGAATGTAGGAGCACATTCAGCCTTTAGAGCACAAGACTAGAAAATAAGCTGGTTTCTACACTATAGTTGCCTTATTGTAGTGCGACCTGCTTATATCCTTAACCCTACTTTTTTTTTTGAAGTCTATGCATTTCCCTGCAGAAATACTGTGAAACTGTTAAGTGCTGTAACAATGCATACCTTCTGAGTGCTAAGAGCACAACTGCTACAGACTCCCACTGTCAAGGACTGTGATTTAACTTCTTGCTCGTTTTCTTCTTTTTTTTTTCTCCTCCAAGCTATCCCATTCCACAAAATCCCCATTCTGGAAGTAGATGGAGTTATCATTCACCAGAGCCTGGCAATAGCAAGATACCTTGCCAGAGAAACAGGTAACATATATTTGACTATTTTCTTGCTCTGTTCTACACCCACCTTTAATGCTCAGGAAAAATACGTCCAGCCACAGCAAAACCAGAAACAAACCAACACCTTGGTGGGCCCAACCAAGCAGAAGTCAATATCAGCATGGCAAGAGTGGTACCAGGGCTTTTCCCAGGCATGAACAGCTATAGTTATCAGCCTCTTGTTCCATCTGTAGTTTGTCTGCCAGTGCCAAGTGCCAGACACAGAAACGCAGCATACCAGGTAGGATGCTACCAGATAGGGGCCACTCGAAGAGCAATGGGTTAAAAAGCATCAAGGAGTGTTGTGCCATGGCATGCCCTTCTTCAGCAGCCTTCCTTACCATAATTTGGAGCCAGTTTTGCTTTCCGGGTGGGGGCTGCTGTGGTAATCCTGAAGGGATCTCAGGCTACATCTCCTGCAGTTGCAAGATCGGGAAGAAGCAACAGAGCAAGGACCATGCAGTAGGATGTCGCACGACAGGATTTTGAGTCACACAAATGTCAAATAGACAGCGAAAAAGAAAACCAAAAGAAGGTTAAAAGTACCAACCTGTAGTGTGAAATGCTACGATGTTCATAGCTAAAGTCACCTGGCTGAGCTTCATACTTACACTGTAAATGTGTACACCTAAGGAAAAACTCAGAAATAATCTCCTTCAGTCTGACTGAGTTTCCCCTCTGCATACAATACCTGGGGTTTGGGCTGACTTCTCCAGCCAATAACCTTTATATTCAGCTGTCACTGCACGACAGAAAGCATGTACCTGCGGCTCCCCTAAGGCTCTCAGGGCAGTTTTACCTGGAGCTAAGCTTTGAGCTGCCAGGCTAAGCAGAGAGATGACCAAGGGGAGGAGAAGGTTTTGGAAGCATTAGAGACTATCAGAGTCAGCAGGCAGAGCGCTCTGAAGCAGATTTAGACAACAATTCTGAGCTGGCGGAGAGATTAGATCAGATGGTGACATCACTTGTATCTTTAAATACTTACATGCTGTGGAAGTACTCAACTGGGTAGATAAAGTGATATAAGACTTAATAATACAAGTAAATCAAAGTGAGTAGTCAGGGTTTGGTTTAGGTCAGCAAGCTATCATTCAAAGCCATTTGCAAAACTAGCCTGGCTGTGTTTGTGGTGTGCTGAACATCAGCAAATTAAAGAATGGGGCGGGGAAGTGAGTACTATCCTCCTTTTTTACACTCTGAGCAAAGAGATGTAACCTGCCTTTCAAAATACCTCACATTTTCCAACTGAGGAAATGGGCAGAAGGGCAGAGCTTTATTCTTCAAGGCACCAGCACAACATACTTTCAAGCATGTCTGTGGCACTGTGTTCCTGCCAATTTCCTCCATCCTCGATACAATCTACTCCTTGCAAGAGAAGGGAATGACGAGCATCAACCTGGGTAATGAGAAACTATGAGAAAGCTCACCTTCCACCCACACTGTCTCCCTCCCTGTCTCCTGTCGGGAGGCTCATCTGGAGCTGCTGCTCCTTTTACGGTCTGAAGTTCTGACTTGGGCATTCCCTCAATAACTTGTCCATCATCTTGCGACAGCCACAAAAGCTGGGGTTCTGGAGCAAACTCAGAGCACGCTCTTCTCCTTTCAGTGTTAGGCACACTCTCAGCTACAGCAGGGAAAAAAGCATGCATGGAAGGGGAAAAAAAAAAACAAACATTTTCAAATTCATCACGAAAGCTTGCTGCTTTTGCTGCTAAGTCTGAGTACGTGTCATTAAGCCTTCAAAATTAAGCAATGGCATTGTTAGGTGACTGTCACTAACAACTCTTTGCTGAAGGCTCACAGAACTTGATGCCCAGGAGGAGGGGCACAGCCCTTGCCCTAAAAAGCATAGTTTCAATAAGGGAGATGACTTGGCAGAGGATGGGGAGATGATTTATAGGAGCCACAGAGGTGAGACTTAAAGAACGCAGAGGGGAAGAAAAGGATGAGCTGAACCTGCACAGCAGTGAAAGAATGAACACGGGTCTGTGGAATGAGTGAGGGGAAAAAGTAACAGCACTGAGAAGATTGCACTTTGGCAAGCCAAAGGGCAGCAGGTGAGGAAAGCAGATCTGTAAACAAGGCAAGGTTCAACTAAGGTGCCTGAATACCATAAGGTAAGAAAAAAGCCAACAGGATGTCACTAGGAGGTTCAAAATGGGGCTGAACAGGCAGGACAGAGGGAAAGAAAAGCAGACTCACAGCAGCACTTTTGGAGGTTGTTTTGAGAGCTGGAAAGACTGTGAGATGGAGAAAGACATTGAAAGCTGGGATAGGGAAAGATTAACAGAAGGGAATTAGTGCTGACCCTCACTGAACGCCCTGGGATGGTAGAAAGCAGAGAGAAGGATAAGAAGGATAAGAAGCAGTAGTCAGCCCGTGGGCTCGGGTGATGGAAAAAACAACTCACTACTTCAGATAGCTACGTGAGGCTGGATGGGGAAAAAAAGCAAAGGTAAATGAGATTGCATCTGGATGCAAGGAGTCAAATGCATGTTGTTAGCACCAAAAACGCCCTGAAGAGCATGTTTATGGAAATGTTTATGTTTATGGAAATGTTCCCAGAGAACAGAATTTACCTTTGGGGCATGAAAAATACCTGCCAACGCTGTCTGTAACCTCCCTTCATGTGTTTGCTTCCCACAGGTCTGGCAGGTCAGACGCCTGTGGAACAGGCACTAGCTGATGCCATTGTGGACACCATAGACGATTTCATGACACTGTTCCCTTGGGCAGAGAAAAACCAGGACGTGAGAGTAAGACAATCACTAATTAAAAAAAAAAGATAGCACATAAGCCATAACTCTATATCTGAGCATCTCCTCTGGAGAAACTGACATGTGCCAACTTCTGGGTCCATCAGCTCACCTCAGCCAAGCTGAGCTGGAGGAGCTCTGTGCTTCCTCTTCCAGACTAATCCAGCCAAGGCCTTCTCCTCCCTCCCGCCTCTTCCTTCACTAGATTTTTTTCACCCTCGGTGGAAGCAATGACGAGGCCATCATGAGCCACCCCTCACCAGTTCACTTTGAATCAAAGGTGCCACACGTGCACCCATCAAACTGCTCTTCAAGGGGCAAAGACAGGACACTTCATGCCAGCAGGCAGCGTGTAATACCTGCATCTTGCTGCAAACAGAATAAGTGCAAATCTTTCTCTTTTTGCTAACTGAGTGGGATTAACAGTTCCTTCCCATCTTCCTTTTGCACTTCTGCATCTTGATTTCTACTTGGTTTTTAATAAGTACCAACCGTCAATAACATCAGCTGCCAGGGACAGATGCTCTTCAAACAGTGGGGTGGTGAAGGACAGTGGACACTGATGGAGAGGGGAAGTAGGACATCCCTCCCTCTCACTGCAGCCATTGGCCATGCTCTCCAGACCCTCATTTCCCTCATCTCACTCCTCTGCAGTGCTTCTGCAAATACTGACCCCAGGCTAACAGGCTGCCATGGCTACTTTAACACATGGTCATGGGCAATTCCTGCAGCATTTGGGGTTGGGTTTTTTTTTTTTTTGGCATTAGTCCAGTCCCTCTCACCAGAGCCCCAAATGCAAGCATGCAGATCAGCTGCTGGGGGAAGAGGGTGATGGAAGAGTTAACTCCAGTGTTACAATGGCTCCACACAAAGCTCTAACCCAAGCAGATGACCTGACCCTTGTAGGACAGGGGTAATCCAACAACAGGTTTCACTGTTAACTACCAGTGCAGCCACCTGCCCTTTGTTCAAAGATAACATTTCAGATAGACGAGAGTATCTTATTAAAGAAACCACAGACTACAAAATGTGGACTAAAACTCATAATAAACAATGTAACAATATGAAAGTGCTCTGAAATCTTGCAGGGGAAAATCTGAAAGTGCAATATGAATTACTTAATCGCTCAGTGATTTCCTGAAGTTTTCTCATTTGGGAAGGGGAGATTGACTCATGATTTTTAATCATTTATGAACAGCCCCACTGTTGCTAATGCGTTAGCCCAGAAGCAGCTCTGCTGCCACGGTACTCCTACCCCTTTTCAGGGAAACTCCCACGAAAACGCCTGCGTGTGTCCCAGCTCGTACTCAAGCACTTCTCCAAAATAAGGACCCAGATCCTGTCACCGGTGATTAATTTAAAAGAGAAAAGAGTTCACAGGCAACTCTTCTATGCCTGTACGCACGTATGCATGCAAGGGAGCGTTTTGGGGCTAAGGAAGATCGAGAAACTGACTTTCTGGAAGTCTCGTAAAATTTTCCTCACTGTGAGCTGCTCTCCCTCCCTCCTCCTGGGTCCACTGCCGCCACCTTGTGGTAGAAGTGGCACCTCCTGGTTTCACAAGGCCAGATTTAACTCATGTACACACAGTGAAGCAGAAAAGTCAGAAAACTTCCCCAGGCCCGACAAGGGACTAGAGGAACACACATCCCTCAGAAAAGATGAAAGGATGTGTTATGCTATACAGCCAGTAGCCAACAGAAAGTCAAGCGAGGTTAAAGGAAGCAGAGATGGAAGGTGCCCATAGAAGTTCCTTCTGTGCAAGGCTCTCCCTTCACCCTACCTCCCTCCCTCCCCCCAAAAAAATATAATAGCTGGCATCACAACAGCTTTGCCATACACACACATTGCTGGAGAGCTCCAGGGTTGAGACAAGTACGTTCTGCTACTCCAAAAGGTGGATCCTGGTCACGTCACTACCAGACTGATGGGTTGGTTGCATACTTCTGTATTCGGGGAGGTCATTACCAGCATGATCACACAATAGTTTGGGTTTGTTTTTTTTTTTTTTTGCAGGGAGGGCAGGGGAACTTCCCTTAAAAAAGGAAATGCTACAGCACCAAATACAAATATGAAATTTCTGGACTGCAAATTTCTGGCCATTACTTGCAGTCACAACATTCAGTTACTAAAACCGACAGCAGAAAATTATGTCAAATCTTGAAACATGTCTGCAGAAGTACTGACCATTTAGGCTGCTGCCTCTTTGAATTATGTTTTTTCATTAACCTGAATTTAAAAGTTGTTGAAATAATTCCATTCCTGCATACCAGTGCTTATTTAACCAAGCCTGAGCGTGTTCCTCCAAAATTAGGCCAAATGCATTGACCGCACAAATTGTGCCACATGGGTCAGATCAGATGATCACAACAGTTTGCAATCTCAACTGCTTCCATGCAGGTGAGAAAACCAGAAACAGTTTTTTTCTTTAAAGGAAACAACTAATTCTTCAAAAGTGGCCTCAAAACTTTCTGCTATGGGAAACAGCTAGCAGAGAGCCACCACCATCATACACAGACTCACCCTTCATCCATTAACATACAAATACTAATGCCCACATCCTTCAAAAACATGTTTTAAGCACCTCAATTCTCATTACTGTGGAGACAAAAAAAGGAGAATAACCTGCTAACAGAAAAGGTCAAAGATAAAGCCAACAAAAGTTCAAAACCCAGGTTCCACATCTCACACGAGAAGGTCTGGCAAGGAAAAATAACTGGCCCACATCTGACTGACAGCAGGAAAGACTGAGCTTAAGGGATTCTGAAAATTTGACACACCATACTCTAGAAAACCTAACATCCCACCAAAATATGACCACAAAACATTGGGAATATATTTTGTAGATGGATTTTTCCCAAATCCATGGCAGGGCTACTGTCTTACCACCGCTGGGTGGTTATTAGCAGAGATAAATGAGCAGCATCTCCCCACACAGCATGTCTCAGCACCCAGGAGCTCTCAGGTGCTCATTAAGAGAGCAACTGGCTTAACCCAAGGCTCACTGAGCCAGGAATGCTCTCTTTTGGGCATCTCACCCATTTAATGGGTAATTATCTCAGCTTTCCAAAATTCTATAGCACCCCTTTGCATGTATCCAAATGACAGTTACCTCTGCGTTTCTTTACTCATCTTAAATAATTGCTATTTGCTGTATTAATCCTGATTTGCGTGTTAATAAACTCCTTCTTCCAAAGCAAACTGAGAGGACTTTAAAATTTGGGTCAGACCACATGATTTCACTGTCACTTTTTTCAGATTTCAGCTTTCTTTTTCACAAGTAAGAAACCCAAAAATTTCGTTTTGCTGTGCTTAACATATTGGTGTGCATCTTTGTGTTTCTCTCTTCCCTCAGAAAAAAGCATTTGATGATATTCTCACCAACAAAGCACCTGAGTTACTGAAAGATTTGGATACCTTCTTGGGCGATAACAAGTGGCTGGTAGGAAAGTCTGTAAGTATAATTTTTGTTTCTCCCATTACAATCAGGTTGCCAGTAAAATATATTCATTGACTATTGTTGAATTCCTGTATTTCAGGCCAGCCCATGAAACAACTCTCCCCACTCTGTTAATTCTTTGTTCTTACCAATACACAGTTGGTTGCTCAATTGTACAGTGAAAACTGGTTTCCATACCATTAGAAAAGTGAGGCAAACCAGGACTAGGAGCTGCATTTGCTAAACCAGTTTAGAAGCATGTTGGTACAAAACATGATAAATGCCTTTGTGCCAGTCAATAGAGATAGGAGTTGTTTAGAACTCATAATCATTGCTCAATTTATACAACAATATGAAAAAAACCTTAAGAAAATGCGATACCTGTTTTTACCCAAACTGTTTGGGAACTAATCAAAACACTTTTCTGCAGCACAGTTTCAGCAGGAAAGATTAATAGTACAGTGCAGGTAATATTTGTAGCAAGGGTTTTATCTAATAATTTTTTACTCGTCAAGCCTTGCACTGCAATTCAGTTACTACTTCTGTAACCAACCACAAAACCAACACAAACCAGATCAATTCATGTTTCATTTCTGCAGTTTACCGGGAATATTAGCAGTCCCAGCTTCTGAGATTACCAACTAAAATTGACTGCTTTCTCTCCCATTTCCACCAGGTAACGTGGGCTGATTTCTACTGGGATGTGTGCAGTACGACCCTTCTGTCCTGTAAACCTGACCTGGCAGACAACTACCCCAGGCTTTTGGCTCTGCGGGACAGAGTGCAAGCACTTCCAGCTATTGCAGCCTGGATCCAGAAAAGACCCAAGACCATAATGTAGATCAGCTGTTCAGACTGGAAAAAAAAAAACCCAAATGCATGTTTAGTTTTCAACATGACAGACGCTCTAAATTATTAATTTTAGAATTGTTTAAATTAATTTCAGACGGGTATGCTATATCGAATCGAAGTCTACCACTTGTATCCATTTATAGGAGAGAATCTATAAAGCTAATTTAGTGGAGCAGAGCCTGAGGGAGAGATGTGGTTTCAACAACGTTGCCCCCCACTACTAATAAAGTGCTTGATCAACCCAATTAATGTTCTGTGGGCTCTCAAAGGGAGATGAATAAACCTTCCCGGAGAGTTGTAACCTCAACAATACTTTGTTTATTGTAGACTTTCAATTCGGAGCAAAGCAGGCTAATACATTTGTGGGAAGACTAAGGTCACAAAGCAAAAGATAAAGAACAGAAAAAAATAAATAAAAAAAAAAGAAAGAAAAAAGACCCATTTAGTCAACAAACTTCAAGCTCCTCAAGCAGCCCACACCAGCATCAGTTCTCCCCAAGCATACCAGCTGCAACAACATTCAGCAGCTCATTATCTTACTTCCAGTAAGTAGCAGACACAAACTGGGGGACAAACCAGTTTGTTCTTCTGCCACTGGGGAAAACAACTAGGTGGATATCCCAGCAACGTGGAGAGTTGTAGATGCAAGCAGTTTACACAAACTCAAGGGGAGACAAGTGCTTGCAAGAGGACTCTGGTGTCTGGTGTAAGCAGATAAACCACAACCAACTTGGGTAATCCCGTGGGCTGAATACAGCCACTGTTGAGGAAGTACTTCCCTCACCACTTGCTTCTCCCCCCACCATCTTATTTCATTGAATCATACGAGTGACACCAACCAGCCACCAGCAGTTCAGAGACAAACCAGGTATTGGCAGAACTGAAAGCAAAGTCCAATCTTTTGCTTATTCCAATATGGTACCTCCACCTTCTTTGCAATTCCTGGCATGCTTCGTTCCAGCTCTATGGATTTTTTCCTTCTTCAGTTCCCACTCTCTTCTTCAGCAACAGGCTACAGATTTCTTTTTTTTTCTTTTTTTTTTTTGGCTCTGTACATCTTTCCCAACCAGAGACACAGAATCACAGAACTGCTGAGGTTCAAGGGACCTCTGAAGGCCATCTGGTCCAAACCCACTGCTCAAGCAGGGCCACCAAGATCCAGCTGCCCAGGACTGTGTCCAGACAGCTTCTGAATATTTCCAAGGATGATGACTCTACAATCTCTTAAAACTCCCAAACAAAGAGGGTAGAACAGCCATAGTAAACAAACAAACAAAAAAGCCAGAAACACCTACGAGCTTCATAGCACTTAAAGACACTGACCCCCGGGGTGTGATTGTTTAAGGAGGAACCAACTGCTCAGCCAGACCACATTCACTGATTACACACCGAAACACCACTCAAACCAAACCACAGACAGGTGGTAACATGCAAATGCAATGGGCTGAGTTGGGCTAGGATAACACTCAGCTGAAACAGACAACCTCATCAACTGCAGCATTTAAACACTTGTGTTTGTCTGTTAAATCCCACTATTTGGTCAAAAAAAAAAAAAAACACCCAAGTGGAATTAAAGAATTAAATCTTACCCTTCTCCCTTACACCAGGGCAGAGCTGACATTCCCATGTGTTCACCCTATTCCAGCTGTGCATTTTGGAATGTACAACACAGCCACAAATGCCTAGTAACAGCTAGGTATAGTTCATACTGTGAAAATATTTTTAAAGCTTTCATTTTCCGTCCATTTTTTACTTAGAGAAAGCCTGCATGGTTGGAAAAAATGCCCACAGCCATAACCCAAACAAAAACCCTGATGCCCACCTCACAGATCACTTGACTACTCAACTAGCAGCATCCAAAGACAGGCTGAAATACTGAGCAACCATGGACTCCAGCTCCTCTTCCCCACTCTCCATATAAAACCGTTTAAGTTCCTTCAAAAGACCCAACAAGTGTCTTCTAACTGTTATAGCCAAATATAGAAACGTGTTAACTAACTAGCAATCCCATATTGCAAACCAGAGTGAATTCTAGAATCACAGAATCTTCTAGGTTGGAAGGGACCTTAAAGATCATCTTGTCCAACCGTCAACCTAACTCACAAAAATAGACACCCACACAACAAACAAGAAGCAATGGAGTCCTCTGAGAGATTCAGCCTGGTACAGATTTGCTGAGCTCTGCACAGAGCAGCTGAAGCTTTGACAGAGGGCAGGGGCAATAAGGACTTCCCCATACTCTGCTTCCCCCAGCTTCTAACAAAGCAGCAATCTACATCTTTACTCTGGAGTTCAAAAGACCAGATTTTGGTCTTTTCCTCTGTCCAGAGAAATGGGCATTCTCCTCTCCCGCCTCCTCAAATCACAACCTTCCCAGCAGATCCTAAACTTCAGGTGGAAGCACACCTCATCACTGATAGCACTGAAGCTCTTCATTCCACTGAGATGAATTCATAGTTCACTGAAAAGCTGAAGAAGAGAGCAAGACATAAGCCATGTGGTCAGGGCACTTGATTGGCAGAGTGCAGCTCCGGTATCTACATCGAGGACTGACAAAAAAATTACAACCTGGGTGAAAAGTTTAACTTGGCAGGAATTCCGTTTTTATAATCAATATCCTAACACAACAGTGATTGGAGTATAAAGAAACATTAGTAATTAACTACTGCTGGATAAAGCCACATCAGTTCAACTGTTTGAAAGCCACCTATTTGATAGGCGTTTTATAACATGCAAGTTATCACTGCCCCCAAATAACCACAAAATGAGAACATTTTGTTAATCTATGGAATTTTATTGAACAAGTTGATACAAAACCAGTACGGTACATCAAATGAACCAAAACAAGCAGAAACAGACTCGAGCATTGTCAAATAAGGCACATATAAAAAACTCTACACGCATAATCCAGTGAAACAGACAGTTTATATATATATTTGGAGGTAGAAATAATTACAAAAATACTGACAAATCTTAAGCAGTAGCAGATTTGTTAAAACAATTACTACTTAGGTCCCCGTTTTGAAAACTGATCTGTAAAATAATGTTTATTGAGTAACTGATGTCGGCACATTTGGGCCACTTATGTTTTTAAGCATCAAAAGAATGCTATCGGTGTTAAAAATTTTCAATACCATGAAGAATACAACAAAAGGAACTACAAAAAGTTATAAATGTTCATAAAATCCGTTGTCATCAGTAACATAAAAGTCCTTGGGGTAAAACATCACCTTTTTTTCTTGAATTTCACAACATATTTACATTTTAGAGACCTAATGAAGCTTTTAGTAGTGTGGCTATATCTGCTGGAATGGTTCCTTCTTCTCCTGAGGAATAAAAACAAGCATTAGTGGAGCTCAAAATATTTCACATGAACAGACTGAAGTCTAGATCCCCAAAATTGTACAAAACCCTCTGCTTGTACGAGTCTGTCATTGACTTGAGCATCAGACTCAGTGGAACCTGAACAATAATCAGCAAAAATATGACTTTCTAGTTCACTTAAGAAAAAAAAAAAACCACAAAAGGCTTGTCCACATCAAGAATTTTGGGATTTTTTTCCAGATTAATATATTGCAACAAACTTAATTCTCTTTAGTGTGCATCATTACATGCAAGAGACTTACCTGAATCTGCCGCAGTCATATCTTGTTCTAACTTCAATTTCTGCTGGCTGATTTTGAGCATGGATTCTTCAATAGTCCCCTTACTGATTAGCTTTATGACTTTTACTTCTCTGAAAACCACAAAACAGGATAATCCATGTTTACAGTTTCTTTGGATTAGTGCAAAGGGAAGGATGCTATGACTTTGTTCAGCTGGCAGTGGTTTAAAGGAGGGACAAAATTAACAAAAAGGACAATACTAAGAGCTTCCCGTTTTTTCTATCCGGACCAGCTGTGCTCTGCACTGCCAGAAAAATTGTTTTCTCCCACAGTCCCAGCCACTGCAAAGTCTGGATGGTCATAAAATCTCCGATAACAGAAACAATCAACTTCCCCCACATCCCACACTACAGTTAAAATACCACTAGATTGAAAATATTCTATTGGTCAGGCTAGCTTATTCTCATGGAGGACTCTAAAACAGTCCATGGCTTCACTCTTTATGACAAGATGGCACTTCAGAGCTTAAAAGTCTCCTGAAGAGAACAACCAGCTTTGCCAAACAGTCCCAACGACTTCAGATCTGCCTTGAAATAGTTCCTAGTACCAAAAATTTGAGACTTATACAGAATTTGAGTTATAGAGAATCAGAAAAAAGATGAACATGTAAATAAGGTTTGTTCTGCCAGCATCAAGTGCTAAGACAATTTCAGTTACCTAGGTCCCCAAAACCCAGAGCTGGTTTATGCAAGTCTCTCCTTAAAATGGAATTTTTTAACTATACTAGCTTCCTTTGAGAGTTTGCCTCTAAAAGGAGCCAAGCATTTAAAAGACTTACCTTGTCTGACCTACTCTATGGCATCGGTCTTCTGCTTGCTTATCGTTGTATGGGTTGCAATCAATGTCATGAAGAATAACAACATTTGCTGAGGTCAGATTAATTCCCAAGCCACCAGCTTTGGTTGACAGGAGGAATACGAATATACCCATATCTGTATTGAACTGATCTATTAGATGTATCCTGAAGAACACAAGAAGACATGCATTAGGCCTTGAAAAAACCACTGCGCTGGCTCCAGAGCTGAATACAGGAATTAAGATGATGGTCCTTTGAAAGGGAGAACAGTGGCATTGCAAAGCAACCTTCCAGTATCTGAAGGGAGCCTACAGGAGAGAGATGGGGAGGGACTCAGGAAGTGTAACGATAGGACAAGATGTAACCATAGAATCATATAGGTTTGAAAGGGACCTCTGGAGATCATCTAGTTCAACCCCCCGCCAGAGGGGGTCTACCTACAGCAGGCTGCACAGGAACTTGTCCAGGTGGGTTTTGAATGTCTCCAGAGACAGAGACTCCACCACCTCCCTGGCAGCCTGTTCCAGTGCTCCGCCACTCTCACAGTAAAGAAGTTCCTCCTCGTGTTTAGGTGGAACTTCTTATACTCAAGTTTGTGCCCATTTCCTCTTGTCCTGTCACTGGGCACCACTGAAAAAAGACCAGCCCCGTCCTCCTGACACCCTCCCTTTAAGTATTTGTATGCATTAATTAGATCTCCCCTCAGCCTTCTCTTCTCAAGACTGAAAAGACCCAAGTCCCTCAGCCTCTCCTCGTAGGAGAGATGCTCCAGGCCCTTAATCATCTTTGTAGCCCTCTGCTGTACCCTCTCCAGCAGTTCCCTGTACTTCTTGAACTGGGGAGCCCAGAACTGGACACAGTACTCCAGATAGGGCCTCACCAGGGCAGAGTAGAGGGGCAAGATGACCTCCCTTGACCTGCTGGCCACACTCTTCTTGATGCACCCCAGGATACCATCGGCCTTCTTGGCCACAAGGGCACATAGCTGGCTCACAGTCATGCTGTTGTCCACAAGAACTCCCAGGCCTTTTTTCCTCTGAGCTGCTCTCCAGCAGGTCAGCCCCCAACCTGTACTGGTGCATGGGGTTATTTCTCCCCAGGTGCAGCACCCTACACTTGCCCTTGTTGACTTTCATTAGGTTATCTGTCTATTGTAACAGAAATATACTATACTGTCAAGGAGTATCTCCAGGTGAGCTTTTGCTACGGTATGCTGATGCACAAGCAAATCAAACACACCATGAACTGCTGAAAACAAAAGTTTTCCATTTTCATCACTAAGACTGTAACCCAGCCACCTAAAACCCACCTTTCAGCCTCATCCTTACTAAGGCGATCAGAAATCCAACCTTAAAACCCTTCTACATTTTTTTCTGTTTCCGACCCTCCAATGGGGCAAATAATGAAATTAGCTGACCTTTGTGATTTTAGCATTAAGTATAAGCGAGAGCCTCTCTGCATACCCTTCCTTGGCTTGACATACAAACATTGGTCTTACCACACTGAGAACGAGCAATGTTCTCCACAATATGCTGTTAATTTCAGAGAATTAGAAGAGGCCTAGCTAAGATGTAAAATTGCTGAACAGAAAATTGGTTCTGTTTTACCTCAAACCAGGACATTGCTCACTGACTACAGAATTCTACACATCAGGAAACAAAGGTTAGGGTTTTAAATCACACCCCGCCCCATGCACACATCCATTTTTTCTCTCTCATCTTCAGCACAAAAGTCACGTACCGATCCGAAATCTGTGTTTTTCCATCCAACCTAATATATTTATGCTGCCAATGCTTTAGGAAAACTTCCAAGATATCCAGCATCATAGTAAACTGGCTAAACAATACAACTCTGTCACCCTGGAAATGACAAAGCAAAACGAAAGTTATAAGACATGTCAATTACAGATAACAAACTACATAAATACCCTATTGGTGCAAATTAGTGATTTTACTTTGAGTCTCTATTTTCCAAACCAAAGACTAAACTGAAATTCATCAAGTCAGGACCGATTTTCAGTAAAGATGTCTTATCAGTATTGCAGCAGTATTTTTTCTGCTGCATTAATCCACTTTTTGTCAGTGCAGTAATTTTTCAGTTGCTTTGTACTTAGGTGACTCAAGCAATCTAGAAATCACATGCTAAATGCATAAATGACAGATCTATTCCATGTAAAAATATCAACAAAAATATTTTAATTAAAAACTTAAATTAAAATTATTTTTCATATTATACAGAGCACTCTGTTGTCTGAAATAATCGAACAGGATACTCTGAACTATTATGGCACATGCTTATTTGTAAAATAAGCTAGTTGGAATCTATGATTCAAAGCAGTGACCTCTTCTCACGTTTACACTGGCTTAACACAATCATTCTAATGTTATACAGTCTTTCCCGATTGCCCAAAGAAGGCTAAAGTTCATGAGCTATGAAAATTATACTATCCCTCCATACATTTCTGAATGCAGTGTTAACTTGGGATGAATATTCTGAAATTTGGAAAAATGGGAATGCTTATTTCAGCTGTCTCTAAAGTAACGTGTGTAGGCAGGACTGTACATTAAAAGCTCTAAGCATTGCTTTGCAATACTGCACGTGCACTAAATGACAGTGCAATAGTCCACAGAAAAGCAACGGGGTTGTATATACAACTAGCAGATGTTAATTTAACCAGTTATTTAGAGCCACCCTTTAGATGGACAGGAAAAGATGTTTCAGCCATCTGTAGTACCAACCTTCTCTTTAAGATCCGAGAGAATGCGCTCCAGTGCTCTAAACTTTCCAGAATCCAAGATCTGATCCATGTCTAACTTGAAGTCACTGACATGAGAATATTGCTTACAAAGCAAATGCAGCTCAAAATCTGTCATCACTGTCATATCTTCAAAGATAAGGTCAGGGTTAGCATCACAATGTGTGGGTTCCTGTTAGCAAAAATGAAGGGAAATAATGCAATACACAGTCTCACCAGACTGACACAAAAACTAAAAAAAAAACCAAACCACAAACAAAACAAACCACCACACATTAACATCCAAAATTTTTGAAAGAACAAAGTAGCACAACTAGACATTGACAAATGCCCAAGCATGGCTCATGCAAGCAACAAAAGATGAACTCTGCAACCCCAGGTTTAGAGTAGAGAATGACTACTTTGCAATTTAGCTTTTACAAGAACTTGTACTACCAAAAACTAAGTATATGCTCAACCTCCATAGCAATTACCTAGTTCCCATCAAGCCCTATGATCTTTTACCCCTGTATCAGACCTCTTCCCCTGAAGACACATTCCCTAAAAGGGAGGTCCAATCCTTGGATAGATGGTAGAAGACATGGGAAGCCCAGCCTAAGATGTAGGGTGGGTAGAGGGATGTCATGCCTGGAAGAAAGAGGAAAAGAAATGCCACATCTGGAAAGTATGATGATATGAGTAGGAATAAAAAGGGACAAAAATCCTTCATAAACCAATGGGTGACTGGTTCCCTTCCCCCTGACTCTGACTGGCTTTACTTTAAAACAAAGCTCTAGATATTCAAAGCCAGCTGCAACTTTCTTGGAGCACATGCTGCACATTCAGATTTATTGTTTTTATATTCTTTAGAAAGAAGCAATCATTTTCCCCAAACTCCACAGGCATTAACCCCAGCCAAATTACAAAAAGAGAAAAAACCAATCCCCAACAGTTTAATACTTATGCCTTCTCTATTTTAGTTATGTACAGTCTAGATTTCTTGCTACTCAGAAAATAATACTAAACTCAAGTGCCCAGCCAAAATCTTTTTCATAAGTACTTTGAGTTTAAATTTTGGGGCAGAGGGAAGAGGTGTTAAGGGGGAGCTAATGAAAAGGAGACGACTGCAGTCCCACCACTGTTCTCTCCATTCTAATATCTGACACACAAAAAAGATCAGTGTTAAGCACATACAGAGCTTGATTAGACCACTGGATAGATGCAGAGAAATAAAAAGCAGCAACAATGAATTAAGTTTTGCAAAGACACGCTTTTGACCACAGGACTGACAAGAGAAAAAAAATACATCTATTTAAGTAGCACTAGAAATTAAGGATTGCTTCTGAATCTCACCACCTTACCTTGAGCATAAGCTTGGACATTGTCCTGAGCTTGTCAGTTGTGTAATACTGACGGTGCAAGAGAGGGTGATTAGCCATTTTTCTAAGTTGCATCATTACATTTCCCATATCAGAGTTTTTCTCTGTAAACAAAGAAATGAGGTATATTCAGAAGTAATACACAGGTGCCTATCTGATGAATCTTTATCTCTCAGGAGAACTTTATTTATAACGATTGAATTTGACATTTCACCTGAACTTAGGAAAAAAAGGGAAAAGAGGAACAAAGGACAACAAGAGACAAAAGGAAACAAGACCCTCACATACCATTACTGTTAATAGTTTTCTTGAGCTTGTTTAAGAGATCACAGTATAGTTGTTCCTGTTTCTCAGACATGGCACATAATTCAATGAGATCTTTTTTGGGAGGTAGTTGTTTAAGGACCTGACAAAATAAAAAGATACCAGGTAAAACAGGCCTGCTTTTAAAGCTACTCTATCCATTAATTTTTCCCTTTCTTTTATAGATGCAATTCTAAATAAAAGAATTTAAATATGTTTTAGATTTTAGAATGAAAAAGAAACATTTTGATGATAGCAAAACAAACCACATATTTTTAGTCATACATATGCACAAGTATATATGTGCACATTCACTGCCTTAATCCTTTCCGTTAAAATAAAACGCCATTACTACAAAGTGACAAATATTTTTGTGGTCAATGGATTTCTCACTTCTCACCGCCTAGCAGTGCATCGAATCATCTTCTGGTGATCTTTCTGAACTAAAATTCTCAATTGTAAATAGTCAGCAAATAATGAGCATCAAAACCCAAAGCATCAAACCCAGGAGGTCACACTTTTACTTGCAAACTCCTGAAAGCCGGAAGACACCTCAAGTTTCTTGCTCTTCCTAGACAAACAGGTAAAACTAACACTGACAAAATCTGACATTGTTACTGTTAGTGTCAGATTGTCAGATAATACGAAATTATTATTTTAAAGATAAACCATTACCTCATCTTTTACTCTTCTCAAAATGAATGGTTTTATTATCTGCTTCGCATGTGCAATCCTCTCCTTTTCATATATGCTTTGTTCTTCAGCACTTTTCTAAGGAAGACATTTTAAGAATACAATTACAGTATGAAGTTTTCAGCTGCAACAACACTATCTTAACTTTTATAACTTGATGAAAAACCCAGACAGAACAGACAGATCTAACAGCACCATTAGTATTCAAAGATATCCTTTTATGACACATTTTTATGTCAAATGGTTTATTTCATTGTTTCATTTTCTAGATTTTCATAATCACATTATCTGTTTCCATAAGATACGAATATAAAACAGAAGTTAAGCAGCAACAGCAGTGTTCTATCAAAAAAAAAATAATACTACTTTCAAGAAAAAAATACACAATACTTACTGTTTTTGAAGAGAACATCCTTCGGATTTCACTTGTGCTACTGCTGAACATATGTGGCATGACAAAATTCAAGAGGGACATCAATTCCAACAGATTATTTTGAACTGGAGTCCCCGTTAGCAGTAAGCGATTCTTTGCCTATTTGTCCAAAGGGGAAAACAGTAGTAAGAAACGTTAGTCAAACAGGTTAAAAATTAATATTGGCAGAAACAACACAGCTATTGAGAACTAAGAAAATGAGCTTGGTTTAAATTATACCTACTTAACCTTAAAATATGTTTAGATCTCATGGAATAATTTCTTGCTTAAGTCAACAAAATGGTTTACAGATCTGTGGGGAACTGAGAACATATCGATTTAAGACAATTCAAGATGCCTAATCTGGATTTAAGAAAAGCCTTCCAGGCTCAATTAGAGTTTTTCTTGTTTGGTTGTTTGAGTTTTTTTGAATTAATGTGCTAATTGTTGCTCCCATATCACACCTTTTCTAATGTCCTACAGTACTTATGCACAAGTTTTGAATTCCAAGTACAAGCCATATTTTAACTGCTTAAAGATCACCTTCTTAAAAATGCTTTTGATGAAAATATGATCTTGAAAAACTAGTTGTAATAAGTGATAAGTAGTATTGGTACAATAATAATATACAGTGCTAAATCACAATGATTAGAAAAAGAGCTGTACTGAATTTTTCTCTCTCAAAATGCTGCTGATGCAGCCAGAAGCTATAAAGAAACATTATTTTAAAGGTAGCTTTTTGTACACAGTTCTATCAGAGCAGGTCCTTAAAAACTACAGTATTTCAGTACAAGTCATCAGTGTAGCTTTTTACAGTCTTTATTAGTGTGGGATAAAACTGGGATTGCTTAAAAAAAAATGCTTAATACTGAAATTGAACTACTATCATCAATGTAATTATAGCATCATTAAAATGATGCTATAGGAAATTTATTACATTTCTTTGGGAGCTTGCTTCCCTGAAAGAGTTCATGATGCATGATCCAGTCCTAAGGCCACACCAACACTTATATCCACTTGCATACTGTAGTTTCTAAAACTTTATGTGTATATAAACTTTACAATTAATAGTTGATTTTCCCTCAGCCTGTAACTGCAAAACAGAAAAAACAGGAGTTGTCCCCCCCCAACCCATCAATAAACCTCTTACATTAATTGTCATAAGGTGCTGGTAGCGTACAGAGCTCATGTTCTTGAGCATATGACCCTCATCAAAAATTGCATAGTTAAGCTTCAATCTGCGGAACAGCCCTCGGTCATCTGAGCTGCTAATTGCACAGTTGTATCTGTCAGGGAAAGATATCGTAACAAACATCATAAATGACAATATATAAGGCAGAATACATGACAGGAAAGACATCAAACTGTCTAGAAGTAAACAAACATAACACAGTTTAGTACTGATTGACTTGATGAGCCAGTAACGTTCCAAAAACCTGTGCAAATCTATTACAAGCTAACGTGTACCCATTAGTATTTATGATTTGATAATTAGTATCGAAAGCATCTGTTACATAGTATCTTCTACAGGATTAATAAAACCTTAGTTAACCGCTGCCTGAAAAATAAATTAATTTCCTTTCCCACCTCACCAAAATCCAACCTTTTTGTTGTACCACTAGAGGTCAGTAGCAGCCAACTGAATCTCACTTGTTATTTAAGCACTGTACTTACGTAGTTATAATCACATTGAAATCGACAACTTTATTATTAATGTCCACCCTGAGATGTTTCCGATCTTCTTGGGATCCTATGAAAGGACAAAGTATAATATGAGCACAATTATTTTTACATAATTTCTATATATATAAAAATTAAGACAGTATATAGAAACACAGTCAACTATAAATATGTATTTAAACTGTCTTAAAACAATGCTTCCATGACAAATTCATGTTTTCCTAGGTTGACCATGCAAGCAACTGTATTATTGGGTTAATTTCTAAACTACATTCCTCACCATAGTAAAACAGGACATTCAATTCCGGACACCACAGATGAACTTCTCTTATCCAGTTATCTGTAAGACAACATTAAGATAAAAAACAAGTCAGTTATACTTTATTACATCTGATATAACTTCAGACACACCTCAGCATTAAACCAAACAACCGATTTTAAAGTAAATCCCTTTAAACTCTCCTGAAGGTTAAGAAACTTTCTGTCCAGATGCTGGAAAACTGATAGTATTTAAGTAATTAAGTAAATACTGATAGTATTTAAGTATTTAAATAAATTAAACAACCCACAAGTGGGCTTTAGAGAACTCTTGCTTAACCAGCTTGCACTTTCAACTCCTCTATTTCTAGAAAGAGAACCTGCGGGGTCTGTGACCACCATGTAAAAGAATACAATGCTTAACTTTTCATCCCCATTTCTTCCCTAGATAGTTAACTCCTCAGAAAGCAAATCCCTTCATTTGTCAGTACTTGCATCCAGAAGCACTTAATCAGGAGAGATAGTGCCTCTGGGATTTGGCAAGGAAGCCCGACAGCTCGACCCAGCGCCAGGTGTGCAGCCAGCCGAGCGACGTTACCATGCCCAAGGGGAAGCTGCTTCAACAGCCAACACAAACACTGACCCCAAACCACAGCAGAAGGGGGTCCCTGGTAAATGCCACTTGACCCAGGCCAGACTGGAGGAGATACCTCCAGAAAAGTGTCAGGAAAGCTGCAGGTAGACCGCACTCCCCAGGCATTCCCATGCTGGATGGTTTGCACCATCCTGCTGCTACAATTCATGAGCCTCTACAACTCACTTCACAAAAGCAACTTCATTGGCACCTTTAGGTACACCTCAGGTTCTCAGTGACATGCATTCTTAAGAGTTATTTAAAAAAAAATGGGTTCTAGTGGATTTTTAAACAAGACTGAACATTTCGAACTAATACTCAACAACCCAAAGCTTTTCTGGGGTGTTAAGAGAAAAATTTTGAAGCCCCAAAAAAGTATTTTATATTAAAAGCAGCATTTTCTTTCTCAATTAAACTTGCTGCTTTCTCCTTTCTATAATCATTCATCAAAACCATATTTAACTCCACAGAGAACTAGTTTCTGCTCAAACACAACAGCTTTGCTGATATATTTTATCCACCATATTCTTCCTGCTCTCAACTGAGGTCATTAAACAATTAAAACACACAACTAAAAGACAGTCAGCCTCATCATTTTAGGATTTTGATCTGCTTTGACAGATTCTCTGCAGCAAAGAGGAAAATACTCTGTCTCAGACTCAAATAAGACTCCATGTCTCAAAAGCCATGAAACCTAATCCTAAGCACAGCCTGAAGGCAAGGAATTTCAGTCAATATTCAGTAAGTAAAAAGAATACTTTGCTAAAGTTCAAATTGTAACAAGCAGCTTTATTTTTTTGTGAAACATATGGAGCATGTTAAAAAAAATATCCATGTAAGGTCTAATTAATTCAGAACAAGCATGCCTTCGGTATCATTTACATTTTAATTCAAATTACTTAAGAAGTTGAAGATCACCATAAGAAAATTAAGTCTTCTTTCACAAAATTATCTTTGTTTCATACTCTGTCCACAATAATTTTTTTTTAAAGAAACAAGTAATTTTGAAGCTTGTAACTCACCTAACGTTGAAGCTGGCACAACTATCAAATGAGGACCCATATTGCCCTCTTGGTAAAGATAAGCTAGAAATGCGATAGCTTGAATTGTTTTTCCTAAGCCCTACAAGAAAATAAATCCATTTAAACAAAATTCACAATCTGTAGAACGTAATAGTGGTTTGTAATCACAGTGTCGTGAATGATAATTAAGGATTACAAGTCTATATAGAATAATTGTTCTGTTTAACCACATTGTTTCACAGAAGACAATTCCTTCTTAAGCCAAATCAAACTCAATTATCTTTTCAGCTCAACATCTGAGTATCAGGAATTAATATTTTCCGTTTATGAAGATTTCGTTTTAGTTCAAGATCATCCCCCAAATTTTCTCAAGAAATTCACCTTCCTTAAACAGTGCTGCAGACAAGCGATCACTTGGAAACTAATTGGATTTTTTGCCATTTGAGCCAGTTATACAGAGAATATTCCCACTATTTCTGAAGTGGACTTTAATATGAAAATCAGATTTCTTTAAGATAAGTCTGTGTTTCCACCAATACTCACTTTCCTATGAGGGTGGTGACACTGGAACAGGTTGCCCAGAGAAGCTGTGGCTGCCCCATCCCTGGAGGGGTTCAAAGCCAGGCTGGATGGGGCTTGGAGCAACCTGGTCTGGCCCATGGCAGGGGGGTTGGAACTAGATGATCTTTAAGATCCTTTCCAACTCTAACCCTGCTATGATTCTATGATTCTAAGTAGAATGAATTATATTTGTGGGCAAGGAGCTATTAAAATGAATGGTTTGAGGATAATCTGTTGTGGTAGAAACTGCTTCCGTTGCATCAGAAGACACCACGTGACTTGTAGTTATCAGTGTCCGTGAATCTTAGGCCACCTTTGACTTTCAAATTGAAAGTATGAGCTGAACAGCTTCTAAACATTTGGAGAAACTGTTTGCAATGTAAATTATATTAGCTAAAACAAATACTTATAATATGCTTGGGGTTTCTAGGAAAAGAAAGAATTTAATTAAGTAATGTTTTCAAAACTTTTAATGATTCTTAAATAATCAGTTTCACACTTACCATTTCATCAGCCAATATGCCATTTAATCCATGTTTATGCAGCAGTGCTAACCAGTTCAAACCAATTTTCTGATATGGCTTGAGTTCCAAACTGTTAAGAAATCAAGCTTAATGTGTTACCATCTTTTATTTGCTTCTCCATGAAACACAACTTTAATCACAAAATGGTAAGTTTATTATTGCCCACATTTTAATGCACTCCCGATTTCTTTGTGTTGTGAAAAACATGTCAAACTTTATTTAATCAGTCACCTGAATACCAAAGAGCATTTTTGAGCTAGTAGTTTTTCTCAATTTTCACACATCTTAAATGACCAAAATGAAAGTTACAATAAATAATTTTCTTCAAAAATCAGCGATCCACAACCAGTTAAAAGCAGTTATACAACTGCTAATTTCTAAAATACACAAAAAATTGAGTTGCATTTAGCAGCTGCATGACTAGGTTGTTCTGTTGTACAATTACTGCTGGTGTCAGCACCAAACAACACACACAACCCACAAAACACACTCAACAGCACTTTTTTTTTTTTTTTTGCAAAGAAGAAACATCACTGGTAAGCTCCTTCCACACAGTTTCCTCTTCCTCTCTCTCCAGTTTTATTTTGTTACAGCTGAATATCCTTTTGTTATTTACTACTAACAGCCTCCAAATCTAATCCAGGCTGCTACTCTGGCCATTCCCACTTCACCCCTATGCTTCCTAACCCTTTGGATAATGGCCCCACACACCATTCCACCGTTCCCCACCATGTTTCCATTCCTCCTAAACTCTCTCTTCATTCCTAATATCTATTTGGGAATCCTTACCAAGGTACCTCTCTGAAATAAATCCTTTCCCCCAACACATCCCCAGTGCCACTCCTGCTGGATACAGAGTTCCAGATCCTTTTGTACATCCGAACTTCTGGACCAAGGTTTTCATTTCAGCCAAGAAACTTTACAAGTTTGCTCAGATTCATTTCAATTTCACATCTTTGAAATATGAGGTCCCCCATTACAGAAGCAGCTTTGTTTGACCTTCTGTTTGAGCTAAGTTGACAACTCATGATCCCATTACTCAAGGTTGACTTCTACATTCATCAAAAACTGGAGCGAGTAAAAGAAGGTATTGAGCACTGTTATATCTTTTTGGTTTTTTATGTTCTTATCCTCCTTTATGCTCTTATCCTCCAGTTGTCCTGATACACTAAAAAACACTTCTTGGATTCCCTCAACTGTTGCACATCACTATCCAGCTCACTGAAAGCTGCAAAGTATCAAACATTTGCAACTCTACTTTCAGAGACCACAGTTTTGAAAATCCAGGTCTTCAAGGATACCTTATCATCCGACATCTCTCTAAGCATAAAAAAAGAGAAATATACCTCTGATTCAGAATGGAGGGTTGCTCTATGTTCCATCCGCATCCTCCGTCTTCAGTAATCCTAGTTACTTGTTTCGTCAGCTTATTTGAAATATCTTCACATTTATTCATGAGCTTTAGAACCACGTCCCTCTCCTTCAGCAGTATCTTGCAGTTCCACACTATGTCTTCCGACAAACCAGTAGTCTTCGTCATTTTTGTAAACTGCAAAATAATAATAAAAAACCACTATGAACACTGGTAATAGCAGCAAAGGCTCTACGGTGAAAATCCACAGCTGCTGCAGGCAGCAAGTAACTCAAGTAGCAGACAACAACAGCATCCCCATCTCCTCTCAAAACTTCAGATATTCCTTAAGCACTTAGTCCACTGTAAAACTGTGTGAATCCATACTGAAGGTCATCATTACAGCTCCCCACGCTGTAAAACATATTTAAATACAAGACAATTTCTCTGAAGAGTGTCTCATGTAAATGTAATCTGAAAATCCTCAATGGGAGGTGAAGTACAGGGGAAAGCAAGCTTTGAAGGCCAGGCCCACTAATAGAACAAAATCACAAGGAAAAAAAAAAAAGTATGGTTACCATTATATCTCCTATTAAGCAACCCCTATTATATACTAAAGATACAAGATAAAAGCATAACGTAGCCATCAAGGCAAACCAACCTATGAAGGCAGCTATTAGGATTTTATTATCAATCTGTCTGGAGCTCAGCAATACTCAGTCCCAGTTCTGACTGTACCACAAACAACAGTCAAACTGGACTTAGGCAGACTGGAGGGAAAAAAAAATAAAATAAGATTTAAGAGATAAGAAGTTTCCCAAAACTATGTCAGGTTTTTTGTGGTCACCAAATACCAACGGGCCTAAAAGATCAGCAAGAACTGGTTCATTCTTTTCAGTTCTTCACGCTTCAGTGTTGAAGGAGAATTTCTTCTCCAAGCTAAGATTCACCTAAACTCTTTTTTTCTTGCAATGAACCTGACCTCTTGTGAAATCTACGAAACACAAACTTACACAAACCTATCAGGTCATTGGCACTTGCTGATATATCACCATGGGTAGTAGCATCACCCTGACAAGGTTTTAGTACCTTTCAGTTTCTCCATTTTTTTTCATGTGCGTGTTTCAAGTCAGCATTACCCTCATTTTACAGAGGGACAAACAGGATAAATACAAATGCATTTTCTAGATGTCGTAGCAAACAAGCTGGCAGAGGACAAGTCAAGCAAGATATCAGAATCTCAACGTAAATACAAACTAACACAAGACCTGTCCACTGTGTTAACAAACATGAAACATACCTGCATTTGAATCAAAGGCTTGCAGCTGAGCCATGTGGACAGCCCACATTCAGTATCACCGTGTCTCCTGACCTCACAACAGCGTATTCCCCCCCCCATCTTGGTTGAGAAAAGATCTTTTAAGTTCTGTAGCTGCTCTGCCACCACGTCCTCATCTTCTCGAAACACACGTTCCCACCTTGACCAAGGCTTATTCCTCCACTGCTTTGTACTCTGAGCCTACTACTAAGAGCAGAGGTTGCTTCCCTCATGCTTGCTAGAAGCAGCATATGATCTAGCACCCATTTTTATTTATTTACTAAATAATAGCTCCATTTCACAATCCTTCCTATGTCAACCATGAACACACGCTTTCTCCAACAGCTCTTCATCTCTTTTTGTTGTGAGAATTGCTACTCACAAGTCTCATTCACACAACCTTGTGCCAGCCACAGACCTCCCATGTGACACTGGGTCTTTAATTTGGAGAATAAGTCTTATGAGGAGAGGCTGAGGGAGCTGGGGTTCTTCAACCTGGAGAAAAGGAGGCTGAGGGGAGACCTTATCTCTCTCTACAACTACCCAAAAGGCGGCTGTAGAGAGGTGGGGGTCAGTCTCTTCTCCCAGGTCACTGGCAATAGGACAAGAGGAAATGGCCTCAAGTTGTGCCAGGGGAGGTTCAGATTGGATATAAGGAAAGATTTTTACACTGAAAGTGTTACTAAGAATTGGAATGGGCTGCCCAGGGAAGTGGTTGAGTGACCATCCCTAGAGGTATTCAAAAGACAGGTTGACATAGCGCTTAGAGACATAGTTTAGTGATTTTTTTTTAATCAGAGTTAGGTTGATGGTTGGACTACGTGATCTTAAAGGTCCCTTCCAACCAAGACAATTCTATGATTCTAATTAAAAAAAAAAATTACTATACAAAGCATTATTTTTTTTCACACAGGAGCCTTACTTCCACCACTTTCTCCAAGTCCACACTAGTTATTTTATATTTCCTTCCTCTCAACTTTGTATCTTCACTACGATACGCATATTCTCCATTTTAGAGCCAAGAAGCCTGAAGCTTTGTCAAAACAGGCCCTTCAGCTTCCCCTGGATCCCATCCAGGGCCATCTGCAGAAAGTGTAAAACCTAATAAATTTAGTTCTGCAGTAACTGGAGTCATATTTGTAATCATAGTATTTTCACATGTTTTTACGCATAAAGTTATTTCACTGTAAAGAACAGACATTTTCCTTTTTATAAATGGATTTTCAAAATTGAAGAATACAAGATCCTTTGCATTCTTTTGTTAAAACAGAAATAGTTTTCCAGGGATTTTCCTGAAATTTAAATCATGGATCTGTTAAAATTTAGCACAAGACTTCACAGGCATATATCCTCCTAGAATTCCTTCCTTAAAAAATAGAACCACAGAATGGTAGGGGTTGGATGGGACCTCCGGGGATCATCTAGTCCAACCCCCCTGCCCAAGCAGGTTGCACAGGAACGCATCTGGGTGGGTTCTCATTATCTCCAGAGAAGGAGACTCCACAGTCTCTCTGGGCAGCCTGTTCCAGTGCTCTGGCACCCTCAAAGAAGTTTTTCCTCATGTTGAGATGGAATTTTCTGTGTTTAAGCTTGTGCCCATTGCCCCTTGTCCTGTCACCAGGCACCACTGAAGGGAGCCTGACCCCATCCTCTTCACACCTGCCCTTTAGATATTTATAAGCATCGATGAGGTCCTCTCTCAGTGTTCTCCAGGCTAAACAGAGCCAGGTCTCTCAGCCTTTCCTCCTAAGAGAGGGGCTCCATGCTCTTGATCATCTTTGTAGCTCTCCGCTGGACTCTTTCCAGTAGTTCCTTGTCTTTCTTGAACTGGGGAGCCCAGAACTGGGCACAGTACTCCAGATGGGGCCTCACCAGAGCACAGTAGAGGGGGAGGATAGCCTTCCTCAATCTGCTGGCCATGCTCTTTTTAATGTGCCACAGGAGACCACTGGCCTTCTTGGCCACAAGGGCACATTGCTGGCTCATGGTGAACTTTTGTCCACCAGGACTCCAAGGTCCCTCTCTGCAGAGCTGCTTTCCAGTAGGTCAACCCCTACCCCAGACTGGTGCATGGGGTTATTCCTTCCTAGGTGCAGAACCCTACACTTGCCCTCGTTGAACTTCATTAGGTTCCTCTCCGCTCATGAGAGATCATGGAGAGTGGCTTCACAATAACATCTGGTGGCTTCCTCAGCACTTACGGGTGCATCCCATCAGTGCACATGCATTTGTGGTTATCAAGTTTGCCTAAATGCTATCTAACCTGATCCTCCTCAACCAAGGGAAGGCCTTCCTTTCTCCAGGCTCTCTCTCTTACCTCCAGGATCTGGTACTCCTGAGCACCAGCCTTAGCAGTAATGACCGAAGCAAAGATATTCAGTAACTCCCCCTTCTCTGCATCCTCCATCACCAGGGCACTTTGCTACCAACGTACTTAAAAGATGCTCTTCTTATTGTCCTTGACATCCCTTGCCAGGTTTAATTCTAAGTGGCCTGTAATCTTCCTGTTGCATTCTTGCATACTCTGACAACGTTCCTACACTCCTCCCACGTGGCTAGTCCCTTCTTCTACATTCTGTAAGAACATGGGGACAGTATTATCCAGCTAATATGCTTTAAGTAACTGATCAATATTGCCACATTGCAGAATCATGTTGAAATATACAAGCAGGCTATGCTTTGACTCAAAAAAAAAAAAAATTAAAAAAAAATATGGAGTGATGCCCTCTACTGACAGCCTGCCCTTACAGTTTTGGGGGTTTTGTTTTGTTTGTGGTTTTGTTTCATTTTCAACAAAACCCAGAAAGCTTACCAACACTCATAGGTTAAACCAGGCTAAAGCACACATGTCAACACTTGCAAAGAAGCTTTCTAAATAGACAACTCTATTCAGAAATAAAAAGAGAAGTAAAAAACACGAACATGATTTTTAATAGGCGATTAAAAAATTTCAACATTTGTTTTGATGCCTAAAGCTCTGGTTGGCATGAATATAAATCCTGTAATCTATAAATAAAGGCGTGGAAAATGAAGCCATCTGTTATTAACAGAAATTGTATTGTTTCATGTCAGCACATTAGCATTCATCTCCAAGTTACGACAAGAAAAGCTTTAGCCAGTGGTTTACATGTGAAACACACAATGTTACAGAGTCGTACAGAACAAAAGCAGATCCTCAGACAGCCTTTGGTTTACCAGAGGTTCTGACATCCTCCCAGGTTCATTTTTTTCAAATAATGTCTAAAAATGTGAAACCAGCACGGACAACTGAGCCATGAGCTTCCACAGAACACTTAGAAGAAAGGTCCACTGGAGTCCCAGGCTGCAGCAGTGCCCCACAGTGCGTAACCACCACACCAGTGTGCTCTGCTCTGGCTTACTTGGCTTACTTTACACCACCTGAAGGTGATTTATCATTTCACTCTACTGCTTAAGGGGGAAAATCAGCCTCAGCTGTGACCAACAAATCCCGGTTCCACTTTAAGCAGATCCCATTTCTGACCTGATGCCTTTGCTGCTTCCCTTCAGTTTGCTCTGGTGCAAAGTGGTTCTGGACTTCCCACCAATTTGGCTTTTTGTAGCAGTTTGCACATGTGCAGCCAAACAAAGTGAGATAATAGAAAAGCTGAAGCTATCCCCCTTTGAATCTCCTAACTTTATATACTCCTAACTATTGCAGTATACAGACTATGACGAACAAGTAAGGCCACCTTTGACTGCTCAGTTCTACCATTCCCCTAAAAAGTGATAAGCTAAATATATGCTACGTCAGAATTTCTATGTAATATTTTGCATCTGTGGCTTGTGTGTACTTCTCAATAATTTGTAATTTCTAAAAACAATAGACATTGTTTAATTCACATAAAGGCTTTACATGCTAAAAGAGATGGCTTATTTTGTGATAGAATAATACCGCAAATGATAGAAATGAGAGGATACAGCAAATCTCAGATATATAAGTTTCTACACTAAAAGGAAATTCAAGCAGTTAACAATTATAAACCTTTAAAATAAGAAGATAAATAGCATTAAACTCCCTCCAGTTTGTCTCCTTGCATTCTGGCTCATGGTGAACTTTTGTCCACCAGGACTCCAAGGTCCCTCTCTGCAGAGCTGCTTTCCAGTAGGTCAACCCCTACCCCAGACTGGTGCATGGGGTTATTCCTTCCTAGGTGCAGAACCCTACACTTGCCCTCGTTGAACTTCATTAGGTTCCTCTCCGCTCATGAGAGATCATGGAGAGTGGCTTCACAATAACATCTGGTGGCTTCCTCAGCACTTACGGGTGCATCCCATCAGTGCACATGCATTTGTGGTTATCAAGTTTGCCTAAATGCTATCTAACCTGATCCTCCTCAACCAAGGGAAGGCCTTCCTTTCTCCAGGCTCTCTCTCTTACCTCCAGGATCTGGTACTCCTGAGCACCAGCCTTAGCAGTAATGACCGAAGCAAAGATATTCAGTAACTCCACCTTCTCTGCATCCTCCATCACCAGGGCACTTTGCTACCAACGTACTTAAAAGATGCTCTTCTTATTGTCCTTGACATCCCTTGCCAGGTTTAATTCTAAGTGGCCTGTAATCTTCCTGTTGCATTCTTGCATACTCTGACAACGTTCCTACACTCCTCCCACGTGGCTAGTCCCTTCTTCTACATTCTGTAAGAACATGGGGACAGTATTATCCAGCTAATATGCTTTAAGTAACTGATCAATATTGCCACATTGCAGAATCATGTTGAAATATACAAGCAGGCTATGCTTTGACTCAAAAAAAAAAAAAATTAAAAAAAAATATGGAGTGATGCCCTCTACTGACAGCCTGCCCTTACAGTTTTGGGGGTTTTGTTTTGTTTGTGGTTTTGTTTCATTTTCAACAAAACCCAGAAAGCTTACCAACACTCATAGGTTAAACCAGGCTAAAGCACACATGTCAACACTTGCAAAGAAGCTTTCTAAATAGACAACTCTATTCAGAAATAAAAAGAGAAGTAAAAAACACGAACATGATTTTTAATAGGCGATTAAAAAATTTCAACATTTGTTTTGATGCCTAAAGCTCTGGTTGGCATGAATATAAATCCTGTAATCTATAAATAAAGGCGTGGAAAATGAAGCCATCTGTTATTAACAGAAATTGTATTGTTTCATGTCAGCACATTAGCATTCATCTCCAAGTTACGACAAGAAAAGCTTTAGCCAGTGGTTTACATGTGAAACACACAATGTTACAGAGTCGTACAGAACAAAAGCAGATCCTCAGACAACCTTTGGTTTACCAGAGGTTCTGACATCCTCCCAGGTTCATTTTTTTCAAATAATGTCTAAAAATGTGAAACCAGCACGGACAACTGAGCCATGAGCTTCCACAGAACACTTAGAAGAAAGGTCCACTGGAGTCCCAGGCTGCAGCAGTGCCCCACAGTGCGTAACCACCACACCAGTGTGCTCTGCTCTGGCTTACTTGGCTTACTTTACACCACCTGAAGGTGATTTATCATTTCACTCTACTGCTTAAGGGGGAAAATCAGCCTCAGCTGTGACCAACAAATCCCGGTTCCACTTTAAGCAGATCCCATTTCTGACCTGATGCCTTTGCTGCTTCCCTTCAGTTTGCTCTGGTGCAAAGTGGTTCTGGACTTCCCACCAATTTGGCTTTTTGTAGCAGTTTGCACATGTGCAGCCAAACAAAGTGAGATAATAGAAAAGCTGAAGCTATCCCCCTTTGAATCTCCTAACTTTATATACTCCTAACTATTGCAGTATACAGACTATGACGAACAAGTAAGGCCACCTTTGACTGCTCAGTTCTACCATTCCCCTAAAAAGTGATAAGCTAAATATATGCTACGTCAGAATTTCTATGTAATATTTTGCATCTGTGGCTTGTGTGTACTTCTCAATAATTTGTAATTTCTAAAAACAATAGACATTGTTTAATTCACATAAAGGCTTTACATGCTGAAAGAGATTGCTAATTTTGTGATAGAATAATACTGCAAATGATAGAAATGAGAGGATACAGCAAATCTCAGATATATAAGTTTCTACACTAAAAGGAAATTCAAGCAGTTAACAATTATAAACCTTTAAAATAAGAAGATAAATAGCATTAAACTCCCTCCAGTTTGTCTCCTTGCATTTACCAGAGCCAGCGTGAAACTGCATTGGGCCCACACAACAGGCCAAGGAACAGAACACCTCCTCAGACCCCAAAAGCTGAACTGGGCTCCTTCGGGAGCCAGCCTTGGCTCTGCCCTTGTTTGTCAGCATACACAGAACACAGGTGGGTATTGCCATGACATGACCATGTTTACAGACTGTCTGCTGAGGAAACAGCACCAAGAGCTGCCCTTTCCAACACCGGCCAGTTCCAACATCTTGGAAAAGAGAGCACCATTAAAATATAATTAAACATCAATGAGATTTTTAAAGGAGTGAGGAGGAGGAAGGGCAATGGGTGCCCAGAAGTCCTCCCACCAAGGAAAGACATCCTGCCATCTGCCAGCCCGCAATGTGTGCCAGTGGGGTGTCACCAGAAACACAGAGCAAACAGGAGAGGAAGGTGGGAAGCCTACATTGGAAAGAAGCCACCAGGAGGGGAGGTATCTCTGACCACTGTCCATTTAGTAACACATGTCCACTCTGAGGAGGCATAGAGCAGACCTGCACCATGAAAGGAAAACATTGCTGAACGCTGGCCCCTTGAACAAACTCTGCCTAACACATGTCTTTGCCTTGCCCTCCACAGCCAGTCATGTTCTTGATGCTCCTTCCTTCCTCCCTCTCCTCCAAGTCCTCACAGTCCCACTTTCTGCTGACCACCCTTTAGTTTGCCTACCCCTGCATCCCCATCTGCTCCCCTTGTGCTATAATCCCCAATTCCCAGCAAGGAAGAGCTGCTCCTCATGAACTTCTGCTCTGGCATCTCCCATTTGGGCATCACACCTCCTCTTCTGTCTCAGCTCCATGCTTGGGCTTGCTTCTACAGCACAGGCAGCTGGGACCACCCTTCCAAACTGTGTGCCCTCAGAAAGCAACATGCAATTTTAAGTTGTGAATAAGAGAAACACTCAGAAAAGCGCTCTCTTGGAGCATGTGTCCTCATCCATTTTGTTACCTACTACTCTCCCGGCACACACAACGTATCCTGGAGAGAGGCCACAGGACCTCACACAGAGGAGCATCACTTCTCCAAATGAGGAGACAGACACCTAAAGCCTCAAGGACATACCCCGAGCACTCTTCACCCAATTTAATTTTTAGGAACCATGTTAAATTTTTTTCCTGTGCATTTTAAGCGTTACTAGGTCAAGTTAAACGTCTGTCTTAAATATCTGCTCTATAGAATAAGTATTTTCAACCATTTTTAATAATTTCACAAGCTTGAAATTCGTTTAAATCCATCTAAAAAAAAATATCTCAGCCCAACTTAGTTTTCAACTCTCTCAATTTAATTTGTAGGAACCATGTTAAATTTTTTTCCTGTGTATTTTAAGTGTTACTAGGTCAAGTTAAACATTTGTCTTAAATATCTGCTCTATAGAATAAGTATTTTCAACCATTTTTAATAATTTCACAAGCTTGAAATTCGTTTCAATCCATCTAAAAAAAAAAATCTCAGCCCAACTTAAAAAGCTTGTCTAGAATAAAAAAAAAACATTTTAGTTTACGTTTTCCTGGAAAAAGATGTTCAATTTGCAAATAAGCAGGCTTAGTCTTAATCTCAGACTGAGAGACTTAAGACCTTCCTCAATTCTAGTAATAAACAAGTGGTAACAATTTCTAGTGCTTTATATCATGTTACAAAAGAAACCATTACAGTATAAAGAGACCTTAAAAACGAGCCAATTTCTTTAATGCTGAAACTGAATCAGCTCTCTCCATTAATCTACTGCCCTCATTAATTAGTAGGAAAAACTTTGGGTCACTGAGCTACTGGATCTTTATAAACAATTAAATCCATGCTGATACAAAACAGCTCCTAAAATCTGCTGCACACTATTACTACTCTGGGCAAGTATTCACAATACTACATAAACATGTGGTTGCTGACAGCAGCAATCTTTATGAAAGCCAAATTTTGAACGCAAACAGGCCCATGCAGTGCTTTTTTTTTTTTTCCCCCCCTGTTAAATATTTTACACAGAGAGGAGGAGAACAGCCCTGTAGCAAATATTTCAGCAAAGAATTAAGCTCAGGCAAAATCCAACAAGTTTAGAAAGGAATAGCCGTATGACAGATGTTCCATGAGAAGCCAAAGGCTTGGGGCAAAACGGATTTCTTTTGCAGCATACCTGCACCTTGTATTTTTTTTCAAATATCCTCCTCTGTCTCCCCCCTTTGCAACACAGCATACAAAGATCATTTTGTTTTCCTTCAAAAAGGTGTTTAGTATCTCTTACTGTTTTGTGGTAAAACATTTCACACACTGAATAATAAGTGTTATTGTTTTACATATATTGGAGAAGTTCTATTCTGGTCTGAAAAATAAAAGCGGGTCTTGCACACATCAGTGGGGGAGGCATCAGAACATACTGATGAAAAAACATACCAATTAGTCTGTAAGAGGGCCTACGCACAGTTACTGCTTTCAAAACCAAAGCACTAACACATTAAACCAAGAAAATCTGCTGTAATGCACTTCAAATTTCTCACCAAGATGTTGCTCTTATCAGGTCTGATGTCTTGCAGTTAACTGAAACTGCAAGAAACGTTCAGGCAACAAACAAACCATGGGAAGCATTTGAAAGTAACATCCCAGTGACAGTAGATAATCTACTTACCAAGAGATATCGTGTTCCCTTCTGTTATGGATTGTGGTTTAGCCTTCTGATGCTTTACCTTTTGTTAATAAAAACACAGCAGCTCACTCCACTAAAAAAATGGCTGCGTTGCTCAGGTAGCAAAACCATGCAGTAGATTAAAGAAAAAAGGCAAAAGGAAAAAAAAAAAAGGAACGAGTGGTTTTTTTATGAAGCTGAAAATATCCATGCTGGTACCTTCAATCATGGAGCTACCCTGGAAGCTGCTGCTGCTGCTGCTATTCAAGTGTCTGCAGTAAAGGTCCTGCCACGTTCTTGCCTCCTGCATGGGTTTTCAGCTACAAGAGCTCAGAACAGGCTAACAAACACCTCCTTCCCAAGTGAAAGCTCTAATTTCTTCTTCTGCAGTGAAATCAACCAACTTTCTGTGCTACAGAGTGAGTGACAGTAATGTCAGCCAATCAGCTTGAGTTTTCCAGGAAAATCACCCCTTAATTCATTCAAAATCAGGTCATATGACACTATTTGAAATGCTATTGGCTTAGGAGGAACATAGCATTTTAGCCTAATCAGGCTAAGGCCACCCATCTAAGCCTCCCTAGGCTGAAGACACCTTGACTCTAGGCAGGCTGGGAATAGGAAAAGAAGAATGCAGACCTACCAGAGCCTCCCAGCTGTTAAAGGGCCGGAGCGCTATTATCTTCTGAGCCTTTTTCTGAGAACACTGGGGAATCAAAGTCAGTTCGCTGGGGGAAGCATCCTGCAGGAAGCTGAGGATTTTGGCTTTGTAGCCATCCTCCATCACTTCGTCGCCGCTGCTGTAGTCCTCATCGAGGGAGCTACCACCCTCTTCAGAAGCTGACTCGCCCTCCAAGTCTTCTGTTTCTTTTTTAGTATTCCAAACACTCTTTTTGCCTTTGTCCTTTTTCTGAAAGCCGTTTTGCTCTTTCCCGGAAGATTTCTGCTTTGGCTTCTCTTTACTCTCGTCGCTTCTGCTCTTGGCGGAGGCTTCAGTCCAGTCAGCAGCTTCACTTTTGGGAGGAAATTCCATGCCTACGCATGCAACATACAAGGCAACAAGTCAACGCATACTGGTTAAGGATGAATTTAAATCCACTGATCTTCCAAAATAAAACCGATCTAAGCCACAGCTCCAGCATGTAATACACAACAACCCAACAGCGGGTGTTACTGAGAGAAAAGAGGAGCAAAGACCATGCAAGTCTGTTTGAGAGGTGTAAATAGTACCACCTGGGAGTATAAGATGAGCAATGCTAATTTGTATACTGCGGGAAAGTGACGGAAAATTGGCGAGGAGGACTGTAAACATGCTCAAGTGACTCTCCTGCCCGGTGCTGCAAAACACATCTATCACACTAATTGTTGTTTAGTTTTGTGGGCTCAACGAGTAGAACATCTGCACTTAGATAACGTAGGCCTGGGATGGACCCAGGGGCACCTTATTGAACATGCCTGTGATTCTTGCCCTGCTGATGGAGAGATCAAAGCACAGCAGAAAACTCAGCCTGCCCAAATCCTTTAAATACAGGCCAGAACAGCAAGCAGGAGCTCTCTTGCTCTCACTCCCTTGCTAACAAGGGCTCTCTCTCACTCCACTGTGCCTGCGGCCCCTGCTTGCATGTCTCTGCCCGGGTGCTGCCTCAGAGATTCCATGAGGTATTGAGATTAAATTTGTTCTTTGCCTTTAATCTGTGGTTATGTGGTTGTTCCTATGTCCTGCCTGCATCAGCTCACAAATACACCGTTCAAATGGCAGAGGGTTTTAAATAACTGTCTTAAAATACTGAGGTGATGAACACTATGTAATAAGTCTGAGCTGCAAAAGCTCTGAGGCAAGAGCAGATAGTTAAGAGCTAATGATGTAGAGCTGTGGTGAGACAGTGCTCCCACTCCACCGGACTGCAGAGATATTAATTCTGCTGATTTCAGAAAACAAGCCTCCTTTCACCATGAAAATTATATATTTTTTTTTCATTTTAATGCATCTCAGTATAGCATTAGAGACGGGACAACAAAAACTTGCACTTTTTAAAGAAACTGGAAGACTGAAGCATTTCTGACTAAAATAACCCTGCTGTCTTAAAGATAGATGTTATTTAACAGAATGTGAGCCAAGTCCTTCTCAGAAGTTACTTATATGGGTTTTTCTTCCTTCTTTGGAAGAAAGCATGCTTTCTCTTCTGCCCAATCCCAGCTTCTGCTGATTGACTCCAACCCCAATGTCTGCCTTCCCAGAAGCAGCAGGAAGGACCCAACCTCATGCATACATGATAGCTCTCTCCCCTTGTAAAGAATCCAATTAAGAATACTACCCCTATTCCAAGAATACTTAAATAGCTGATACAGCAAAACATATACTAAGCTGACAGCTGCACAACACACTGGAAAAGTAATCAACTCATTAAATACTATTTAAGTTATAACTTGCAGATTTACATAGAATCATGGTTCTTGCTCCCTACCACAGCTAATGCACTGGTATTTATAAATTGGTTGCATAATTTAAGTCCTATTTCTGGTATTTTCCTCTGCTACAATGTATTTTAAAAGGACAAAATAGCATATGTCAGCTGTCACTTAATGCAGTTATTTGCAATTACAGATGTACAAATTACTCCAGTTAAAACACAAAACTTATTTTTAAACAAGCAGGAGGGAAGCAGGTGTCTGCTTTGACACATTTCAAAATATATTTTAAGGTATACTCACAGGTAATTACAACTTATGTAAATCTGTATTAGCAAGGCAAAGATACTTATCTCTTCTTATGGAGCAAAAGAAGAAATAATCGTGACATTTATAGATACAGAAAAGTCAAGTTTCCTTCTATCATCCTCCCCATAAAACTAATTTCAATTATCAGTGCAAGTTTCTAAGCATAGTGCTGTCATGACTGTCGTTGCTGGACATTAGAAAAGTTTTGTATTAAAATTCTGTCTGCTTTATCTTGGGATAAAATGAATTGTAAATCTGTCTTTACCCTCATCGCCTTCTGCAAATACTTTCAGGGCTTCCAGTGCTTCATGAAACACCCAGTTATGTTCCTGAAGTACATCTCTCAGTTCCTAGTAAAAGATAAAAATTTTGTATTGTGGTAAGGTAAACAAAAACTAAATCTCTGTGCATAATAACATTACGGTACTAAAACTTAATTTTAATCGCACAAAGCAAAGAAAACCCCTGCAAGATCAGATGATTCAAAATAAAGGAAATGTAAAGGAGAAACCCCTTCAGTTTATCCTTCTACACTCAGGCTTAAGCAGAGTTGTACTCCCCTTTTCAAAAGGGTAAGAACACACATAAAAAAGCTTTGCTTGGAACAATTTAACGCACAGTATTAAAATGCCCCAACCAGTTGCTGAATATCATCAGGTACTAAACTAATACAAAGTGCACAGTATATTTAGTTGCCCAGGGGAGAAAAGTGTGAGACAGTGGGAAGGATAATCTCCCCATGGACTTTTATAATAGGCCATCCAATTTGCACCTGTGTCAGGCTTCTCATGGGAACAAAAAAGTAGGATGAGACGTTCCATATGTCCTGATTACATCCAACTGCTCTCAATTCAGGGCAAGTTACATTCCAAAAGCAGCAACAGCGAAGACCTTCCTACTCTGGGCTTCTTCCAAAAGCACTGCTGGTGTAAGGACTGTTTCATTTGCACTATCAACAACTCCAATTCTCTTAAGAAGTCAAAACCTGAAGTGCCATCAGGAGACATGAGCTCACCTCCTTATCCAATGCAGGGAATGTATTTTGCAGCTTCTTCACAAGCATCTCTTGCCTCTCCCATTGTCTTTGGGGTTCTGACTCATCCAGCTATGTTAAAAAAAGAAATCTATTAGGTTTAACATAAATCACAAGCATAGAAACAGAAAAAAAATATTAAAAAGTATCAAACCTAAACAATACTTCACTTCCTTAAGGAGCCATCCTAAACGACAAAAGCACTTAAGACAAATCCAAGCTGCAGAAGTGATTCCTCATACATAGCCAATAATCAAAATAACACCAAAACTTTCTTAAGCATAG
>NW_015090774.1:10844492-10888831 GCF_001431845.1 Calidris pugnax | reverse complement strand
TTTCCAGGGATTTTCCTGAAATTTAAATCATGGATCTGTTAAAATTTAGCACAAGACTTCACAGGCATATATCCTCCTAGAATTCCTTCCTTAAAAAATAGAACCACAGAATGGTAGGGGTTGGATGGGACCTCCGGGGATCATCTAGTCCAACCCCCCTGCCCAAGCAGGTTGCACAGGAACGCATCTGGGTGGGTTCTCATTATCTCCAGAGAAGGAGACTCCACAGTCTCTCTGGGCAGCCTGTTCCAGTGCTCTGGCACCCTCAAAGAAGTTTTTCCTCATGTTGAGATGGAATTTTCTGTGTTTAAGCTTGTGCCCATTGCCCCTTGTCCTGTCACCAGGCACCACTGAAGGGAGCCTGACCCCATCCTCTTCACACCTGCCCTTTAGATATTTATAAGCATCGATGAGGTCCTCTCTCAGTGTTCTCCAGGCTAAACAGAGCCAGGTCTCTCAGCCTTTCCTCCTAAGAGAGGGGCTCCATGCTCTTGATCATCTTTGTAGCTCTCCGCTGGACTCTTTCCAGTAGTTCCTTGTCTTTCTTGAACTGGGGAGCCCAGAACTGGGCACAGTACTCCAGATGGGGCCTCACCAGAGCACAGTAGAGGGGGAGGATAGCCTTCCTCAATCTGCTGGCCATGCTCTTTTTAATGTGCCACAGGAGACCACTGGCCTTCTTGGCCACAAGGGCACATTGCTGGCTCATGGTGAACTTTTGTCCACCAGGACTCCAAGGTCCCTCTCTGCAGAGCTGCTTTCCAGTAGGTCAACCCCTACCCCAGACTGGTGCATGGGGTTATTCCTTCCTAGGTGCAGAACCCTACACTTGCCCTCGTTGAACTTCATTAGGTTCCTCTCCGCTCATGAGAGATCATGGAGAGTGGCTTCACAATAACATCTGGTGGCTTCCTCAGCACTTACGGGTGCATCCCATCAGTGCACATGCATTTGTGGTTATCAAGTTTGCCTAAATGCTATCTAACCTGATCCTCCTCAACCAAGGGAAGGCCTTCCTTTCTCCAGGCTCTCTCTCTTACCTCCAGGATCTGGTACTCCTGAGCACCAGCCTTAGCAGTAATGACCGAAGCAAAGATATTCAGTAACTCCACCTTCTCTGCATCCTCCATCACCAGGGCACTTTGCTACCAACGTACTTAAAAGATGCTCTTCTTATTGTCCTTGACATCCCTTGCCAGGTTTAATTCTAAGTGGCCTGTAATCTTCCTGTTGCATTCTTGCATACTCTGACAACGTTCCTACACTCCTCCCACGTGGCTAGTCCCTTCTTCTACATTCTGTAAGAACATGGGGACAGTATTATCCAGCTAATATGCTTTAAGTAACTGATCAATATTGCCACATTGCAGAATCATGTTGAAATATACAAGCAGGCTATGCTTTGACTCAAAAAAAAAAAAAATTAAAAAAAAATATGGAGTGATGCCCTCTACTGACAGCCTGCCCTTACAGTTTTGGGGGTTTTGTTTTGTTTGTGGTTTTGTTCCATTTTCAACAAAACCCAGAAAGCTTACCAACACTCATAGGTTAAACCAGGCTAAAGCACACATGTCAACACTTGCAAAGAAGCTTTCTAAATAGACAACTCTATTCAGAAATAAAAAGAGAAGTAAAAAACACGAACATGATTTTTAATAGGCGATTAAAAAATTTCAACATTTGTTTTGATGCCTAAAGCTCTGGTTGGCATGAATATAAATCCTGTAATCTATAAATAAAGGCGTGGAAAATGAAGCCATCTGTTATTAACAGAAATTGTATTGTTTCATGTCAGCACATTAGCATTCATCTCCAAGTTACGACAAGAAAAGCTTTAGCCAGTGGTTTACATGTGAAACACACAATGTTACAGAGTCGTACAGAACAAAAGCAGATCCTCAGACAACCTTTGGTTTACCAGAGGTTCTGACATCCTCCCAGGTTCATTTTTTTCAAATAATGTCTAAAAATGTGAAACCAGCACGGACAACTGAGCCATGAGCTTCCACAGAACACTTAGAAGAAAGGTCCACTGGAGTCCCAGGCTGCAGCAGTGCCCCACAGTGTGTAACCACCACACCAGTGTGCTCTGCTCTGGCTTACTTGGCTTACTTTACACCACCTGAAGGTGATTTATCATTTCACTCTACTGCTTAAGGGGGAAAATCAGCCTCAGCTGCGACCAACAAATCCAGGTTCCACTTTAATCAGATCCCATTTCTAACCTGATGCCTTTGCTGTTTCCCTTCAGTTTGTTCTGGTGCAAAGTGGTTCTGGACTTCCCACCAATTTGGCTTTTTGTAGCAGTTTGCACACGTGCAGCCAAAGTGAGATAATAAAAAAGCTGAAGCTATCCTCCTTTGACTTTCTATCTCCTAACTCATATGCTATTGCAGTATACAGAGTATGACGGACAAGTAAGGCCACCTTTGACTGCTCAGTTCTACCATTCCCCTAAAAAGTGATAAGCTAAATATATGCTACGTCAGAAATTCTATGTAATATTTTGCATCCTTAACTTGTGTGTACTTCTCAATAATTTGTAATTTCTAAAAACAATAGACATTGTTTAATTCACATAAAGGCTTTACATGCTAAAAGAGATGGCTTATTTTGTGATAGAATAATACCGCAAATGATAGAAATGAGAGGATACAGCAAATCTCAGATATATAAGTTTCTACACTAAAAGGAAATTCAAGCAGTTAACAATTATAAACCTTTAAAATAAGAAGATAAATAGCATTAAACTCCCTCCAGTTTGTCTCCTTGCATTTACCAGAGCCAGCGTGAAACTGCATTGGGCCCACACAACAGGCCAAGGAACAGAACACCTCCTCAGACCCCAAAAGCTGAACTGGGCTCCTTCGGGAGCCAGCCTTGGCTCTGCCCTTGTTTGTCAGCATACACAGAACACAGGTGGGTATTGCCATGACATGACCATGTTTACAGACTGTCTGCTGAGGAAACAGCACCAAGAGCTGCCCTTTCCAACACCGGCCAGTTCCAACATCTTGGAAAAGAGAGCACCATTAAAATATAATTAAACATCAATGAGATTTTTAAAGGAGTGAGGAGGAGGAAGGGCAATGGGTGCCCAGAAGTCCTCCCACCAACAGAAGACATCCTGCCGTCTGCCAGCCCGCACTGTGTGCCAGTGGGGTGTCACCAGAAACACAGAGCAAACAGGAGAGGAAGGTGGGAAGCCTACATTGGAAAGAAGCCACCAGGAGGGGAGGTATCTCTGACCACTGTCCATTTAGTAACACATGTCCACTCTGAGGAGGCATAGAGCAGACCTGCACCATGAAAGGAAAACATTGCTGAACGCTGGCCCCTTGAACAAACTCTGCCTAACACATGTCTTTGCCTTGCCCTCCACAGCCAGTCATGTTCTTGATGCTCCTTCCTTCCTCCCTCTCCTCCAAGTCCTCACAGTCCCACTTTCTGCTGACCACCCTTTAGTTTGCCTACCCCTGCATCCCCATCTGCTCCCCTTGTGCTATAATCCCCAATTCCCAGCAAGGAAGAGCTGCTCCTCATGAACTTCTGCTCTGGCATCTCCCATTTGGGCATCACACCTCCTCTTCTGTCTCAGCTCCATGCTTGGGCTTGCTTCTACAGCACAGGCAGCTGGGACCACCCTTCCAAACTGTGTGCCCTCAGAAAGCAACATGCAATTTTAAGTTGTGAATAAGAGAAACACTCAGAAAAGCGCTCTCTTGGAGCATGTGTCCTCATCCATTTTGTTACCTACTACTCTCCCGGCACACACAACGTATCCTGGAGAGAGGCCACAGGACCTCACACAGAGGAGCATCACTTCTCCAAATGAGGAGACAGACACCTAAAGCCTCAAGGACATACCCCGAGCACTCTTCACCCAATTTAATTTTTAGGAACCATGTTAAATTTTTTTCCTGTGCATTTTAAGCGTTACTAGGTCAAGTTAAACGTCTGTCTTAAATATCTGCTCTATAGAATAAGTATTTTCAACCATTTTTAATAATTTCACAAGCTTGAAATTCGTTTCAATCCATCTAAAAAAAAAAATCTCAGCCCAACTTAAAAAGCTTGTCTAGAATAAAAAAAAAACATTTTAGTTTACGTTTTCCTGGAAAAAGATGTTCAATTTGCAAATAAGCAGGCTTAGTCTTAATCTCAGACTGAGAGACTTAAGACCTTCCTCAATTCTAGTAATGAACAAGTGGTAACAATTTCTAGTGCTTTGCATCATGTTACAAAAGAAACCATTACAGTAAAAAGAGACCTTAAAAACGAGCCAATTTCTTTAATGCTGAAACTGAATCAGCTCTCTCCATTAATCTACCGCTCTCATTAATTAGTAGGAAAAACTTTGGGTCACTGAGCTACTGGATCTTTATAAACAATTAAATCCATGCTGATACAAAACAGCTCCTAAAATCTGCTGCACACTATTACTACTCTGGGCAAGTATTCACAATACTACATAAACATGTGGTTGCTGACAGCAGCAATCTTTATGAAAGCCAAATTTTGAACGCAAACAGGCCCATGCAGTGCTTTTTTTTTTTTTCCCCCCCTGTTAAATATTTTACACAGAGAGGAGGAGAACAGCCCTGTAGCAAATATTTCAGCAAAGAATTAAGCTCAGGCAAAATCCAACAAGTTTAGAAAGGAATAGCCGTATGACAGATGTTCTGTGAGAAGCCAAAGGCTTGGGGCAAAACGGATTTCTTTTGCAGCATACCTGCACCTTGTATTTTTTTTCAAATATCCTCCTCTGTCTCCCCCCTTTGCAACACAACATACAAAGATCATTTTGTTTTCCTTCAAAAAGGTGTTTAGTATCTCTTACTGTTTTGTGGTAAAACATTTCACACGCTGAATAATAAGTGTTATTGTTTTACACATATTGGAGAAGTTCTATTCTGGTCTGAAAAATAAAAGCGGGTCTTGCACACATCAGTGGGGGAGGCATCAGAACATACTGATGAAAAAACATACCAATTAGTCTGTAAGAGGGCCTACGCACAGTTACTGCTTTCAAAACCAAAGCACTAACACATTAAACCAAGAAAATCTGCTGTAATGCACTTCAAATTTCTCACCAAGATGTTGCTCTTATCAGGTCTGATGTCTTGCAGTTAACTGAAACTGCAAGAAACGTTCAGGCAACAAACAAACCATGGGAAGCATTTGAAAGTAACATCCCAGTGACAGTAGATAATCTACTTACCAAGAGATATCGTGTTCCCTTCTGTTATGGATTGTGGTTTAGCCTTCTGATGCTTTACCTTTTGTTAATAAAAACACAGCAGCTCACTCCACTAAAAAAATGGCTGCGTTGCTCAGGTAGCAAAACCATGCAGTAGATTAAAGAAAAAAGGCAAAAGGAAAAAAAAAAAAGGAACGAGTGGTTTTTTTATGAAGCTGAAAATATCCATGCTGGTACCTTCAATCATGGAGCTACCCTGGAAGCTGCTGCTGCTGCTGCTATTCAAGTGTCTGCAGTAAAGGTCCTGCCACGTTCTTGCCTCCTGCATGGGTTTTCAGCTACAAGAGCTCAGAACAGGCTAACAAACACCTCCTTCCCAAGTGAAAGCTCTAATTTCTTCTTCTGCAGTGAAATCAACCAACTTTCTGTGCTACAGAGTGAGTGACAGTAATGTCAGCCAATCAGCTTGAGTTTTCCAGGAAAATCACCCCTTAATTCATTCAAAATCAGGTCATATGACACTATTTGAAATGCTATTGGCTTAGGAGGAACATAGCATTTTAGCCTAATCAGGCTAAGGCCACCCATCTAAGCCTCCCTAGGCTGAAGACACCTTGACTCTAGGCAGGCTGGGAATAGGAAAAGAAGAATGCAGACCTACCAGAGCCTCCCAGCTGTTAAAGGGCCGGAGCGCTATTATCTTCTGAGCCTTTTTCTGAGAACACTGGGGAATCAAAGTCAGTTCGCTGGGGGAAGCATCCTGCAGGAAGCTGAGGATTTTGGCTTTGTAGCCATCCTCCATCACTTCGTCGCCGCTGCTGTAGTCCTCATCGAGGGAGCTACCACCCTCTTCAGAAGCTGACTCGCCCTCCAAGTCTTCTGTTTCTTTTTTAGTATTCCAAACACTCTTTTTGCCTTTGTCCTTTTTCTGAAAGCCGTTTTGCTCTTTCCCGGAAGATTTCTGCTTTGGCTTCTCTTTACTCTCGTCGCTTCTGCTCTTGGCGGAGGCTTCAGTCCAGTCAGCAGCTTCACTTTTGGGAGGAAATTCCATGCCTACGCATGCAACATACAAGGCAACAAGTCAACGCATACTGGTTAAGGATGAATTTAAATCCACTGATCTTCCAAAATAAAACCGATCTAAGCCACAGCTCCAGCATGTAATACACAACAACCCAACAGCGGGTGTTACTGAGAGAAAAGAGGAGCAAAGACCATGCAAGTCTGTTTGAGAGGTGTAAATAGTACCACCTGGGAGTATAAGATGAGCAATGCTAATTTGTATACTGCGGGAAAGTGACGGAAAATTGGCGAGGAGGACTGTAAACATGCTCAAGTGACTCTCCTGCCCGGTGCTGCAAAACACATCTATCACACTAATTGTTGTTTAGTTTTGTGGGCTCAACGAGTAGAACATCTGCACTTAGATAACGTAGGCCTGGGATGGACCCAGGGGCACCTTATTGAACATGCCTGTGATTCTTGCCCTGCTGATGGAGAGATCAAAGCACAGCAGAAAACTCAGCCTGCCCAAATCCTTTAAATACAGGCCAGAACAGCAAGCAGGAGCTCTCTTGCTCTCACTCCCTTGCTAACAAGGGCTCTCTCTCACTCCACTGTGCCTGCGGCCCCTGCTTGCATGTCTCTGCCCGGGTGCTGCCTCAGAGATTCCATGAGGTATTGAGATTAAATTTGTTCTTTGCCTTTAATCTGTGGTTATGTGCTAAGCCTCCCTAGGCTGAAGACACCTTGACTCTAGGCAGGCTGGGAATAGGAAAAGAAGAATGCAGACCTACCAGAGCCTCCCAGCTGTTAAAGGGCCGGAGCGCTATTATCTTCTGAGCCTTTTTCTGAGAACACTGGGGAATCAAAGTCAGTTCGCTGGGGGAAGCATCCTGCAGGAAGCTGAGGATTTTGGCTTTGTAGCCATCCTCCATCACTTCGTCGCCGCTGCTGTAGTCCTCATCGAGGGAGCTACCACCCTCTTCAGAAGCTGACTCGCCCTCCAAGTCTTCTGTTTCTTTTTTAGTATTCCAAACACTCTTTTTGCCTTTGTCCTTTTTCTGAAAGCCGTTTTGCTCTTTCCCGGAAGATTTCTGCTTTGGCTTCTCTTTACTCTCGTCGCTTCTGCTCTTGGCGGAGGCTTCAGTCCAGTCAGCAGCTTCACTTTTGGGAGGAAATTCCATGCCTACGCATGCAACATACAAGGCAACAAGTCAACGCATACTGGTTAAGGATGAATTTAAATCCACTGATCTTCCAAAATAAAACCGATCTAAGCCACAGCTCCAGCATGTAATACACAACAACCCAACAGCGGGTGTTACTGAGAGAAAAGAGGAGCAAAGACCATGCAGGTCTGTTTGAGAGGTGTAAATAGTACCACCTGGGAGTATAAGATGAGCAATGCTAATTTGTATACTGCGGGAAAGTGACGGAAAATTGGCGAGGAGGACTGTAAACATGCTCAAGTGACTCTCCTGCCCGGTGCTGCAAAACACATCTATCACACTAATTGTTGTTTAGTTTTGTGGGCTCAACGAGTAGAACATCTGCACTTAGATAACGTAGGCCTGGGATGGACCCAGGGGCACCTTATTGAACATGCCTGTGATTCTTGCCCTGCTGATGGAGAGATCAAAGCACAGCAGAAAACTCAGCCTGCCCAAATCCTTTAAATACAGGCCAGAACAGCAAGCAGGAGCTCTCTTGCTCTCACTCCCTTGCTAACAAGGGCTCTCTCTCACTCCACTGTGCCTGCGGCCCCTGCTTGCATGTCTCTGCCCGGGTGCTGCCTCAGAGATTCCATGAGGTATTGAGATTAAATTTGTTCTTTGCCTTTAATCTGTGGTTATGTGGTTGTTCCTATGTCCTGCCTGCATCAGCTCACAAATACACCGTTCAAATGGCAGAGGGTTTTAAATAACTGTCTTAAAATACTGAGGTGATGAACACTATGTAATAAGTCTGAGCTGCAAAAGCTCTGAGGCAAGAGCAGATAGTTAAGAGCTAATGATGTAGAGCTGTGGTGAGACAGTGCTCCCACTCCACCGGACTGCAGAGATATTAATTCTGCTGATTTCAGAAAACAAGCCTCCTTTCACCATGAAAATTATATATTTTTTTTTCATTTTAATGCATCTCAGTATAGCATTAGAGACGGGACAACAAAAACTTGCACTTTTTAAAGAAACTGGAAGACTGAAGCATTTCTGACTAAAATAACCCTGCTGTCTTAAAGATAGATGTTATTTAACAGAATGTGAGCCAAGTCCTTCTCAGAAGTTACTTATATGGGTTTTTCTTCCTTCTTTGGAAGAAAGCATGCTTTCTCTTCTGCCCAATCCCAGCTTCTGCTGATTGACTCCAACCCCAATGTCTGCCTTCCCAGAAGCAGCAGGAAGGACCCAACCTCATGCATACATGATAGCTCTCTCCCCTTGTAAAGAATCCAATTAAGAATACTACCCCTATTCCAAGAATACTTAAATAGCTGATACAGCAAAACATATACTAAGCTGACAGCTGCACAACACACTGGAAAAGTAATCAACTCATTAAATACTATTTAAGTTATAACTTGCAGATTTACATAGAATCATGGTTCTTGCTCCCTACCACAGCTAATGCACTGGTATTTATAAATTGGTTGCATAATTTAAGTCCTATTTCTGGTATTTTCCTCTGCTACAATGTATTTTAAAAGGACAAAATAGCATATGTCAGCTGTCACTTAATGCAGTTATTTGCAATTACAGATGTACAAATTACTCCAGTTAAAACACAAAACTTATTTTTAAACAAGCAGGAGGGAAGCAGGTGTCTGCTTTGACACATTTCAAAATATATTTTAAGGTATACTCACAGGTAATTACAACTTATGTAAATCTGTATTAGCAAGGCAAAGATACTTATCTCTTCTTATGGAGCAAAAGAAGAAATAATCGTGACATTTATAGATACAGAAAAGTCAAGTTTCCTTCTATCATCCTCCCCATAAAACTAATTTCAATTATCAGTGCAAGTTTCTAAGCATAGTGCTGTCATGACTGTCGTTGCTGGACATTAGAAAAGTTTTGTATTAAAATTCTGTCTGCTTTATCTTGGGATAAAATGAATTGTAAATCTGTCTTTACCCTCATCGCCTTCTGCAAATACTTTCAGGGCTTCCAGTGCTTCATGAAACACCCAGTTATGTTCCTGAAGTACATCTCTCAGTTCCTAGTAAAAGATAAAAATTTTGTATTGTGGTAAGGTAAACAAAAACTAAATCTCTGTGCATAATAACATTACGGTACTAAAACTTAATTTTAATCGCACAAAGCAAAGAAAACCCCTGCAAGATCAGATGATTCAAAATAAAGGAAATGTAAAGGAGAAACCCCTTCAGTTTATCCTTCTACACTCAGGCTTAAGCAGAGTTGTACTCCCCTTTTCAAAAGGGTAAGAACACACATAAAAAAGCTTTGCTTGGAACAATTTAACGCACAGTATTAAAATGCCCCAACCAGTTGCTGAATATCATCAGGTACTAAACTAATACAAAGTGCACAGTATATTTAGTTGCCCAGGGGAGAAAAGTGTGAGACAGTGGGAAGGATAATCTCCCCATGGACTTTTATAATAGGCCATCCAATTTGCACCTGTGTCAGGCTTCTCATGGGAACAAAAAAGTAGGATGAGACGTTCCATATGTCCTGATTACATCCAACTGCTCTCAATTCAGGGCAAGTTACATTCCAAAAGCAGCAACAGCGAAGACCTTCCTACTCTGGGCTTCTTCCAAAAGCACTGCTGGTGTAAGGACTGTTTCATTTGCACTATCAACAACTCCAATTCTCTTAAGAAGTCAAAACCTGAAGTGCCATCAGGAGACATGAGCTCACCTCCTTATCCAATGCAGGGAATGTATTTTGCAGCTTCTTCACAAGCATCTCTTGCCTCTCCCATTGTCTTTGGGGTTCTGACTCATCCAGCTATGTTAAAAAAAGAAATCTATTAGGTTTAACATAAATCACAAGCATAGAAACAGAAAAAAAATATTAAAAAGTATCAAACCTAAACAATACTTCACTTCCTTAAGGAGCCATCCTAAACGACAAAAGCACTTAAGACAAATCCAAGCTGCAGAAGTGATTCCTCATACATAGCCAATAATCAAAATAACACCAAAACTTTCTTAAGCATAGAAAATGCCTTCAGTCATGAAAGGCTGGCATTCTTTACCTGATAAGCATATACAGTGCAAAGGTACACCAAATATAAATAATTTAGAACTATCTAGTTTGTATTTCTTTAAAATAAAGAGTTAGTTGTTATTCTGGATGATATTTAAGGCAGAAGATGGCAGGGTTAACAGCCAGTCTAACAGCTAGGTTAGAATACCCAAGAAGCAGTATTTAACCCACCAGAGTCTATAAACATGTCAAATGTTGTGTTTACGTGAAGATTTAAGGGTAAAAAAAATTAAATAAAACCATAAATACTGTGTCACAGCACCATAGAGTCACATCAAAAGCTGGCAAAAGTCTTCATCAACAACAGCTTCACTAATAGCTACTATCAGCCTGCAAAAGGGAGGTTTCTTATGAATGACTGCCAAAACTTCTACATGCCACAAAGCTGCTCTGTTATGTATTCACCACAAAGAATTACGCAAGTTTCTTCAAAGAGCTTTGAATGCAGAGTGGTTACAGGTCTATTTTTCTACAGCCAGAGATGCCAACAGGTTTGATCGGTATTTACTTCGCTGAACGATGCTATTTGCTGAAAAAGCACAAACCAGATCACCCAGAAGCACTCGAGTAACAGAGGACACTGTTCCTTTCCTCAATGAGCCTTTGGTATCATTAGGAGTACAGCTACAGCGCACACAATACCTGACAAAGTATGCTCTAGTCTTAGGAACCAGAGGAAAACCAAGAGTGAGGAGAAAAATATCAAAACCCTGCATGTTTTCTCACAACAATTGGCTATTACAAATTCTAAAAACCCCTGTTTCAGCTTTATTTTTCCCAATACTTCCCTTTTAAACTGTAATGGAACTGTTAAGCACAGAAAACAACCTGCTGAATGAAGCCAGCTCTAGCGAAGCACTGTTTGCTAGGCCAACTAGGTAACAATTCAGTAAAGTCTCCTTTGTCACCTAACCCAGGGGTTTAGCGAGGAGGAACAAACCCAAACCCCAGCAAATCTTGCCTCACAAAATTCACAGCTCTCCCCAGGAAGTAGAGCCTTCTGATGCTTTACCTTTTGTTAATAAAAACACAGCAGCTCACTCCACTAAAAAAATGGCTGCGTTGCTCAGGTAGCAAAACCATGCAGTAGATTAAAGAAAAAAGGCAAAAGGAAAAAAAAAAAAGGAACGAGTGGTTTTTTTATGAAGCTGAAAATATCCATGCTGGTACCTTCAATCATGGAGCTACCCTGGAAGCTGCTGCTGCTGCTGCTATTCAAGTGTCTGCAGTAAAGGTCCTGCCACGTTCTTGCCTCCTGCATGGGTTTTCAGCTACAAGAGCTCAGAACAGGCTAACAAACACCTCCTTCCCAAGTGAAAGCTCTAATTTCTTCTTCTGCAGTGAAATCAACCAACTTTCTGTGCTACAGAGTGAGTGACAGTAATGTCAGCCAATCAGCTTGAGTTTTCCAGGAAAATCACCCCTTAATTCATTCAAAATCAGGTCATATGACACTATTTGAAATGCTATTGGCTTAGGAGGAACATAGCATTTTAGCCTAATCAGGCTAAGGCCACCCATCTAAGCCTCCCTAGGCTGAAGACACCTTGACTCTAGGCAGGCTGGGAATAGGAAAAGAAGAATGCAGACCTACCAGAGCCTCCCAGCTGTTAAAGGGCCGGAGCGCTATTATCTTCTGAGCCTTTTTCTGAGAACACTGGGGAATCAAAGTCAGTTCGCTGGGGGAAGCATCCTGCAGGAAGCTGAGGATTTTGGCTTTGTAGCCATCCTCCATCACTTCGTCGCCGCTGCTGTAGTCCTCATCGAGGGAGCTACCACCCTCTTCAGAAGCTGACTCGCCCTCCAAGTCTTCTGTTTCTTTTTTAGTATTCCAAACACTCTTTTTGCCTTTGTCCTTTTTCTGAAAGCCGTTTTGCTCTTTCCCGGAAGATTTCTGCTTTGGCTTCTCTTTACTCTCGTCGCTTCTGCTCTTGGCGGAGGCTTCAGTCCAGTCAGCAGCTTCACTTTTGGGAGGAAATTCCATGCCTACGCATGCAACATACAAGGCAACAAGTCAACGCATACTGGTTAAGGATGAATTTAAATCCACTGATCTTCCAAAATAAAACCGATCTAAGCCACAGCTCCAGCATGTAATACACAACAACCCAACAGCGGGTGTTACTGAGAGAAAAGAGGAGCAAAGACCATGCAGGTCTGTTTGAGAGGTGTAAATAGTACCACCTGGGAGTATAAGATGAGCAATGCTAATTTGTATACTGCGGGAAAGTGACGGAAAATTGGCGAGGAGGACTGTAAACATGCTCAAGTGACTCTCCTGCCCGGTGCTGCAAAACACATCTATCACACTAATTGTTGTTTAGTTTTGTGGGCTCAACGAGTAGAACATCTGCACTTAGATAACGTAGGCCTGGGATGGACCCAGGGGCACCTTATTGAACATGCCTGTGATTCTTGCCCTGCTGATGGAGAGATCAAAGCACAGCAGAAAACTCAGCCTGCCCAAATCCTTTAAATACAGGCCAGAACAGCAAGCAGGAGCTCTCTTGCTCTCACTCCCTTGCTAACAAGGGCTCTCTCTCACTCCACTGTGCCTGCGGCCCCTGCTTGCATGTCTCTGCCCGGGTGCTGCCTCAGAGATTCCATGAGGTATTGAGATTAAATTTGTTCTTTGCCTTTAATCTGTGGTTATGTGGTTGTTCCTATGTCCTGCCTGCATCAGCTCACAAATACACCGTTCAAATGGCAGAGGGTTTTAAATAACTGTCTTAAAATACTGAGGTGATGAACACTATGTAATAAGTCTGAGCTGCAAAAGCTCTGAGGCAAGAGCAGATAGTTAAGAGCTAATGATGTAGAGCTGTGGTGAGACAGTGCTCCCACTCCACCGGACTGCAGAGATATTAATTCTGCTGATTTCAGAAAACAAGCCTCCTTTCACCATGAAAATTATATATTTTTTTTTCATTTTAATGCATCTCAGTATAGCATTAGAGACGGGACAACAAAAACTTGCACTTTTTAAAGAAACTGGAAGACTGAAGCATTTCTGACTAAAATAACCCTGCTGTCTTAAAGATAGATGTTATTTAACAGAATGTGAGCCAAGTCCTTCTCAGAAGTTACTTATATGGGTTTTTCTTCCTTCTTTGGAAGAAAGCATGCTTTCTCTTCTGCCCAATCCCAGCTTCTGCTGATTGACTCCAACCCCAATGTCTGCCTTCCCAGAAGCAGCAGGAAGGACCCAACCTCATGCATACATGATAGCTCTCTCCCCTTGTAAAGAATCCAATTAAGAATACTACCCCTATTCCAAGAATACTTAAATAGCTGATACAGCAAAACATATACTAAGCTGACAGCTGCACAACACACTGGAAAAGTAATCAACTCATTAAATACTATTTAAGTTATAACTTGCAGATTTACATAGAATCATGGTTCTTGCTCCCTACCACAGCTAATGCACTGGTATTTATAAATTGGTTGCATAATTTAAGTCCTATTTCTGGTATTTTCCTCTGCTACAATGTATTTTAAAAGGACAAAATAGCATATGTCAGCTGTCACTTAATGCAGTTATTTGCAATTACAGATGTACAAATTACTCCAGTTAAAACACAAAACTTATTTTTAAACAAGCAGGAGGGAAGCAGGTGTCTGCTTTGACACATTTCAAAATATATTTTAAGGTATACTCACAGGTAATTACAACTTATGTAAATCTGTATTAGCAAGGCAAAGATACTTATCTCTTCTTATGGAGCAAAAGAAGAAATAATCGTGACATTTATAGATACAGAAAAGTCAAGTTTCCTTCTATCATCCTCCCCATAAAACTAATTTCAATTATCAGTGCAAGTTTCTAAGCATAGTGCTGTCATGACTGTCGTTGCTGGACATTAGAAAAGTTTTGTATTAAAATTCTGTCTGCTTTATCTTGGGATAAAATGAATTGTAAATCTGTCTTTACCCTCATCGCCTTCTGCAAATACTTTCAGGGCTTCCAGTGCTTCATGAAACACCCAGTTATGTTCCTGAAGTACATCTCTCAGTTCCTAGTAAAAGATAAAAATTTTGTATTGTGGTAAGGTAAACAAAAACTAAATCTCTGTGCATAATAACATTACGGTACTAAAACTTAATTTTAATCGCACAAAGCAAAGAAAACCCCTGCAAGATCAGATGATTCAAAATAAAGGAAATGTAAAGGAGAAACCCCTTCAGTTTATCCTTCTACACTCAGGCTTAAGCAGAGTTGTACTCCCCTTTTCAAAAGGGTAAGAACACACATAAAAAAGCTTTGCTTGGAACAATTTAACGCACAGTATTAAAATGCCCCAACCAGTTGCTGAATATCATCAGGTACTAAACTAATACAAAGTGCACAGTATATTTAGTTGCCCAGGGGAGAAAAGTGTGAGACAGTGGGAAGGATAATCTCCCCATGGACTTTTATAATAGGCCATCCAATTTGCACCTGTGTCAGGCTTCTCATGGGAACAAAAAAGTAGGATGAGACGTTCCATATGTCCTGATTACATCCAACTGCTCTCAATTCAGGGCAAGTTACATTCCAAAAGCAGCAACAGCGAAGACCTTCCTACTCTGGGCTTCTTCCAAAAGCACTGCTGGTGTAAGGACTGTTTCATTTGCACTATCAACAACTCCAATTCTCTTAAGAAGTCAAAACCTGAAGTGCCATCAGGAGACATGAGCTCACCTCCTTATCCAATGCAGGGAATGTATTTTGCAGCTTCTTCACAAGCATCTCTTGCCTCTCCCATTGTCTTTGGGGTTCTGACTCATCCAGCTATGTTAAAAAAAGAAATCTATTAGGTTTAACATAAATCACAAGCATAGAAACAGAAAAAAAATATTAAAAAGTATCAAACCTAAACAATACTTCACTTCCTTAAGGAGCCATCCTAAACGACAAAAGCACTTAAGACAAATCCAAGCTGCAGAAGTGATTCCTCATACATAGCCAATAATCAAAATAACACCAAAACTTTCTTAAGCATAGAAAATGCCTTCAGTCATGAAAGGCTGGCATTCTTTACCTGATAAGCATATACAGTGCAAAGGTACACCAAATATAAATAATTTAGAACTATCTAGTTTGTATTTCTTTAAAATAAAGAGTTAGTTGTTATTCTGGATGATATTTAAGGCAGAAGATGGCAGGGTTAACAGCCAGTCTAACAGCTAGGTTAGAATACCCAAGAAGCAGTATTTAACCCACCAGAGTCTATAAACATGTCAAATGTTGTGTTTACGTGAAGATTTAAGGGTAAAAAAAATTAAATAAAACCATAAATACTGTGTCACAGCACCATAGAGTCACATCAAAAGCTGGCAAAAGTCTTCATCAACAACAGCTTCACTAATAGCTACTATCAGCCTGCAAAAGGGAGGTTTCTTATGAATGACTGCCAAAACTTCTACATGCCACAAAGCTGCTCTGTTATGTATTCACCACAAAGAATTACGCAAGTTTCTTCAAAGAGCTTTGAATGCAGAGTGGTTACAGGTCTATTTTTCTACAGCCAGAGATGCCAACAGGTTTGATCGGTATTTACTTCGCTGAACGATGCTATTTGCTGAAAAAGCACAAACCAGATCACCCAGAAGCACTCGAGTAACAGAGGACACTGTTCCTTTCCTCAATGAGCCTTTGGTATCATTAGGAGTACAGCTACAGCGCACACAATACCTGACAAAGTATGCTCTAGTCTTAGGAACCAGAGGAAAACCAAGACTGAAGGGAAAATAATCAAAACCCTGCATGTTTTCTCACAATTGGCTATTACAAATTCTAAAAACCCCTGTTTCAGCTTTATTTTTCCCAATACTTCCCTTTTAAACTGTAATGGAACTGTTAAGCACAGAAAACAACCTGCTGAATGAAGCCAGCTCTAGCGAAGCACTGTTTGCTAGGCCAACTAGGTAACAATTCAGTAAAGTCTCCTTTGTCACCTAACCCAGGGGTTTAGCGAGGAGGAACAAACCCAAACCCCAGCAAATCTTGCCTCACAAAATTCACAGCTCTCCCCAGGAAGTAGGAATATCAGAGTAGTATTATTTTTGCTTTTATGGAAAACTCCGCGTTTTCTTCATTTTGTTCTGACCGAGGACAAAGGAATATCAGAGTAGTATTATTTTTGCTTTCATGGAAAACTCCGTGTTTTCTTCATTTTGTTCTGACTGAGGACAGTATTTAAATTTCAACACAAAGACAGTCACCATTCTCCATCCAGCCTCCAGTACTTAATGCAGAATTCCCTTTCTCTACCATTAAGTGGTTTTCAAGGATGTCCACTGGGATGCCTGGGAGCTGGCCTCATGACAGCACTGTAAGGCTTGAGCACAAGATCTGCCAAACACCAACCTGAATGCACCAGGATCATTACACAGTTCCTATTTATTAGCAGAGGTCAGAGCAATCATTCCTTTAAACATAACCAACTCATTCCAGTTTCAAATATATACATAAACAACATTATTTCTATAACACAGAAGAACAGCATCAACTGACATTGAACTTCACCCATTTGAGGAAGCACAAGGCATGACCTAATGAGGCAAAGTGGGAGTTTAACTCCCACTGACATTGACAAGACGTCAGTGCCCCACACTCTGCCACCTGCCACCAACCACTTCCATGAAAGCCGTGAACAGGCTATTTGGATACAAATCCACAAACACTAAAGAACAAAGCAGGTAACTCCATTCAAGAACTGCCAAGGAGAAGAAAGCAAAAAAAATACTGATTCAGATGGCAAGATTTGAATTTGCTGATAAAACACGCCAGGTTCATGACACCACTGCCATTGACCACGTCTGGTAATTCCACTTACTTTACAACGCACAATGAGAAAAAAAACAGTACTTACATGATTAGGTTTTGGCTTTTTTGCGATATGCTCATTTCCATTTTTGCAATCTGAGGGAGAATCTTCTAGTTTCCTTTTACAAGATGCAGCTTTAAAAGGAATCGAGGCAGAAAAGAGGAATTAATTACTTTCATTAAGTTCACCCCAAAACAGTAGAATCATTCAACCAATATTATCTTATTAACTTACTGCATCTTATTAACTGCGCAAGATGTTTACCAATCTCCATAATAGTTTCCTATTATAGTCCACAGACACTAAAACATCAAGCAAAGCAGCTGCTTGGAAGTACATGTTTATTTACCTTTAAGGTTTTTTTTAGTAGTTTGGCAATTGATCAAGTAATTACCTCTCATATATAATATGAACTGAAATAGCTGGGGGTTTTTCTTATTTTTTTATAATTGCCAAGTGTTTCACACACAAGTTGCATGAAAGTATGTCTGTCTGTTTTTATTCAAGCTGACTACTTTTGCAAAGTTGGTATTTAATCAAGGCTGAACCCCAGTTGTGAGCTGGAGCATGTGCATCACTGCCAATCTGGAAGTGCTGATGACTGATTTCTGGCTCAGGTACACACCTCAGAGGTTACCACCAAACAGTTTTCAACATTAAATCCAAATGTCTGAAAGAAAACTATGCATATTAAATCAGTGACAACCAAATATCAGTGATAACCGTATTACTTATGAATAGTTCATACGAGCCAGAACTTTCTGAATATCTTTGGGCCCTAGTGATTATCAAGAGATTATCATCTTAGCATTAAGACCTGCCCAGTCAGGTGCATTTTCTGACTGCTGCCACGCACAGCTCATGAGGGCAAGAACACATTACCACTAGTTCTGTACCTTAGCTTTGCTTGAAGCAGCAACTGTTAACAGACCAAGTTACTGTAAAAATCCCTAATCCACGATCTGAAATAGTACTGCAACCTCATTGCCCAGACTGCCAAAGGAGGCCAGTGAACCAGAACGCATGCACAAACATACACACACACACTAAAGCACATTTGCTCTCCAATCCAAAAGACTGCCCGGATGATTAAAATAGTTTAGTTGTGGAAAATGAAGTAGCCACATCTTTTCACAGAAAGACATTTTGTGTGCAAATTCTTTAAATAAATTTTCTGCTAGATTCATAAACATCAAACAGAGATGTGACATACAAATACTTAAAAAAAAAAAAAATCATTAAAACATCCCAAAGGCAGAAAAGTAAAGCATCAGCAATTGTTCATTAGATGAAGGGTCTGGCAAGAGATACCAGAAAACACTGATAAGATTTTTTTCAAAGTCTATGTATTTCTATATATAGGCATAAATATATACAAGCGGCACAGTTCAAAGCATCCAGAGAATGTGCCTACAGAGGGGAGGTGGCTCTCCACCACTCAGACCTTGACCTTTCTGCCCAAGAACCTTGTTTAAACAATACTGTTTAAACAAGGAAAAGCAATAGTCTGAGAAATGCGTGTTTGTCTTGATATCAAAGTTAAGGGCTGTCAGGCTGCTGCTGGGTAAAGCACTAGAAGCCATAGAGGCCTCATGCTATTACTGCTTCAGTTCAATTAAAACTGCATTCAGGATGGATAATTCTGAATATGAATAGTGATCCTGCAAACTTCTTTGCCCTAAAAAAATACACAGGTTCCATTTAAGAGTATTTTGAAGATCTCCCTGCTTTGAACTCACAGGCTGAGCTCAATAGCCTTTGAAGAAAGCCCAACAGTGAGCAATTTTAGAGGCAATAAACTGTAGCAAAGGATCTGGATAACCATGGACTCAGGAACCTATCAACACATAATTAGTTAGAAATCAACCTGTAGTCTTCTGAAACCATGCCATTTGTCATCTGCAAATGACAAATATAATCCCAAATTCCTGAAAACATCCACTTAGCAAGGTATACTTAATTATTCCTTCCTATTCTAAGGCAGCGTACAGCTGAGGGGATGAAGAAACTCTACTACTGCTAGATGGGAACCATCCTTAGAGAGGCATCAGGGCACGTCAGGCCTTCCAGAGGAATCCTTGTTCTCTATAAATTTTATGATTAATAAGCAATGAGAAAAGCAGCTCCAGGGTTTCAAAGTTTAGAGAGGTATCTGTAACTACTGCCACTGCTACAAAAAAAACCTACCACAAAACCTTATTACTGTGACTTCCCCCACCATTACAAGAGAAACAGTCGTTTTCACTTGGCCAAAAAGCGGTGAGCATCAGACAGGCCTACATGAGGCTGCAGCTCAGAATCACTCTCACTGCTTTCATGGTTTTCACAACGTACAGAGAACACCACCAGAAACAAACCACAAGCAGCAGGTATTATCAGAACTTCACATCTCTCATGCATACGCATGTTACAGCTGAGGGGATGAAGAAACTCTACTACCGCTATATGGGAACCATCCTTAGAGAGGAATCAGGGCACATCAGGCCTTCCAGAGGAATCCTTGTTCTCTATAAATTTTATGATTAATAAGCAATGAGAAAAGCAGCTCCAGGGTTTCAAAGTTTAGAGAGGTATCTGTAACTACTGCCACTGCTACAAAAAAAACCTACCACAAAACCTTATTACTGTGACTTCCCCCACCATTACAAGAGAAACAGTCGTTTTCACTTGGCCAAAAAGCGGTGAGCATCAGACAGGCCTACATGAGGCTGCAGCTCAGAATCACTCTCACTGCTTTCATGGTTTTCACAACGTACAGAGAACACCACCAGAAACAAACCACAAGCAGCAGGTATTATCAGAACTTCACATCTCTCATGCATACGCATGTTCTCAGCGTGTCACATCTAATCTTCAAACCTATAAGTCATCCGCAATGCTCCTTGTTTTAGCTATACACCACTACTGAATTTAAGCTATAAATACAAGTTTTTGTCATTCTGAAAGAACAGAAAAATTTGAAGATGATTTGGCCACACTTTTTTAGCAAAGCCGTGCTTCACAAAACTGTATCTTGGCCCTGACCTCTCACACGCCCAACACTTCACAACGAGTGTATCATAAATTGACATAGGTAAGCAGATGTTCCATAATGTCTCTCACATTTTAAAAAATGTGTCCAAAATGAGGTGATTTATACCATCACTTTCAGGCATGCTTATTCCTAACTGAACATTTTCTAGAACAGCTGTGATTAGCGAGAATTTTGTTGCCAAGAAGTTTTTTCTGTGAGCTCATATTGAAAGGATGTGAAGCAGCATTCTTAGATCAACACAAAAATGGCCAAAAGGCAGGGCCTACATACCAGAAATCAAAGTGGTTCAGTTCAAACACTGTGAACTGCCACAAAGTTTAAGGACATATATTAGCTTAAACTTGTTTAATATTAATCAAAACCCTTGAAAAGTAATTATAGTCTTCCAGGAAGGGATTTTTCAGCAGCACTCCGAAGGACTGTGTTCCTCAAAAATCTGCCAGCTTTAGTTTTTTATTGCTAGCATCCAAGAAGTTCCATCTGTAGAATTTGATCACGCACATAGTGACATAACCTCAAAATGTTGGTCTGGCTGGGTAAAAAAACTCTAAACAAAATACAAAAGAAACACTTCATGAAGATTAGCCCAATGTTTCAAAGCTTGCTGATAAAGCTTTCTGATTAAAAATCTTTGAAGTTGCATATAAAAAATCAGAAGGTGAAAATATGGCAAGTTCAATAGAGGGAACCAAATTAGCAAGAAAATCTTCTACTTTACAAAGTGTGTAAAACTGTTCTCTCTCAGCACATGAGCTTCCTAGACAGATTGATTCCAAATCCACAGGATACTGCATGAAAAGACACTAAAAACTATTTCAGACAAAAGTGATCATAAATAGCTTTTTCCATTGTATCTAAACCATGAAGATCTCCCAGGAAAACCATGGACAGCTGAACTGCAAACAGCTGGAGACTGCCGAAATGGATCAGCTTTTTATAATGATGTTAATATTCATACCAACCTTCTACTTTTCCCCCACCAACCACAGTAAATCAGTCAAAAGGTTAATATAAGACAAGAGACCTAGGTGATGTCAGGAAGCAAACCCAAACCAAGAATGATGATCCTTTTATATGCTTACCACTCTCAACATACTCCCACATCATGTACTGGGTTTGTTTGGTTTTTTGGGATGTTTTGCTACAGAACTGCGGGGATTTGTCTAATATTTAAGACTAATTGTTCTTATGCAGAATTACAAGCAAGTCTTGAAGTCAATCTGAAGAGAAAATTGTGATAGGCCTTGACCCAAGGCTACACTGTGTATGGCTACACCGTCTGACTACCTACTCCACTATATTTTTTCCATGCCGCTGGATTTCTCACCTACAACATTTAAAATTACTATTGCTAATCCTTTACCATTTGCTTCAACTTCCGGGCAAAGAAGGAACCAGCAAGAACAGAAATCACTTAATGACCCACAGGTAAAGCAATCCTGAGCTTCACAGAACAAATTCCCCTTTTTTTGTTCTATTTCTGGATTTTGGTCTGCATCCTCTTTTCATCTTTCCCCTTGCAAAGCCTGTAATTATTGTTTGGTTGTTGTAATAACAGAAAACTGTAGTATAACCTTTAGCATATGCATTTAGCACTTTTCAAATACCTCCCAACCAAGTTCACTTCACTGGATTAGCTATAGCTTCTTAAATTTGTTTTTGTTGGTTTATTTTTCTTTTTGTGAAACATACCTCCATCCTTGAATTTCAAGCCAGCAGCTATTGCTTCATCCATTGAGTGCGTTGAGTCTATCAACTGCACAAAAAATAAAAAAGTCAACTGCTAAGTGGTAAGATTTAATCCAGTTGAACAGAGGAAGACAATGATAGATCAGCGCAATTGAAGTACACTTTTAAAAACATCCCAAAAACACATGTATTATAAAATCCAAGGACAATATTAACAGGTATCAAATTGGCTAAGCTGATCACATAAGCTATATTTGGAAACATTTCAAAAAACCTTCTGGAAAACATTTTTAATGCAATCTCATTTATTATCACTTTTTTCCCTACTTCACAAACATACCGTGCAGGTTTACTTAAAAGCTGTTTTACAAAAAGCTATTCAATGTTACTATCACAACCCCAGAAAATCCAGAAAACTAATTTCTTAACTCATGAAATGTCTACTTCTTAACTCATAAAATGTCTGTATACTGTCATGTTATGTTGGTTGGTTTCCTGAAAGTATATGCATGACATTTAGAACATGCCTCAGAGTTTATCTATACTTTCTTATAGTCCTAGATTCTCTCTCCATCCATGTGTAATCTCAAACCAGGTAATTTTTACAAATTAAATGGGTGATGAGACTTCTGGAATGCTTTTTGCAGGTGAGATAACTGCAACAGAAGCAAATGAACTAAAGGTTACAAATATGAAAAAACACAAAAAAATCAAGTTATGAGGAACCATGATTCCCAAGTATCTGTCCACATCTGTAAACATCATCTTATAATTTTGCTATAAACACACAACTTCCTTTTCAAAAGTCTCATTTTCCCTTAATAGTTTTCATCAGTTGCATAGACTGTCAGGACAGACTGTTCCAGATCCTTCATGAAGGAACAATAGATTTGCCTAATATTCCCTCATCTTCCTTAAAAACTGTTGTGGATATGTAACCCTGGACAAAAATTTGCACAGCATCTACGTACTACAAAGTTCTGCTGATACAGGAGCTATCCTACACTGTCCCAAGAATAGATACTATCAGCACTACGTACCACTGTGTAGTTAAAAACACCTCTGAAGTCACAAAACAGCAGACACACCACGTGTCCTTTCTAGCTAGTTTCTATGCTACAATGAACTCTTTAGTTTAAATACATTCTTCGTGGCCAAAAACTGAAGCTTCATATGTTCTGGACATCTACAATGTAAACTTTATTACATCATCCAGGAGAAAAATTCCAAAACTGTTATTTGCAAACCCTTCTTTCTTCTTAAAGTAGAAAGCCTAAACATAAAGCTTGAGGCACTGGGGGAAAAAACCCCACCCAGCAAGGAGCACCAGTAAAATCTCTATATTTATTTAATGATATTTTAACAACGAGGAAATTTAACAGATTAATTTGAAGCTATTTAGCTTTGAAAACTAAAGCTAATGAAAAACTAGATATATATTACCACTGAAAAGTAACCTTCCTAGAAATATCTTTTACTGTACTGAAGATATTTTACTGTAGTAAGTTACCATAACATTACTGTAAATTTCTCTGTACATTGGACAATGGCCAAGAGTATCTCTGGTTTATATGTCAGCATAATCAGAATAAATTACAGTAAGTTCAAACCTACTCTCTTTTTGTGTCACTAGAAGTACAAAAGGCTTTGAGTATTACATTTCATAAATCCAAGGGTGCAACATTTCATCTACTGGAGAAGATGTCAGTGATTTCACTTTTTCTGCATTTAATCAGTAAGCTGCACTCCCACAATGGCAGTTATCAATAGTTATCAACCAAGACAGCTATAACAGAGATTAAACGTCACCTAAGATTAAACATCCCAACAGAAAGAAGTAACACACAAATTTTCTACTCACTGGAATTCACTGTTGCTGAGTTGATCTAAAGCTGTATATATGTACATAGACACACATAAAAAGTGTGCATGTGTAAATATATATATTCTTTTATATATATACACATAAGTGTCTGTGTACATATGCATGTGTACACGCAAAGACTACATGGCTGTAGTTCCCCCTAAACTATATTACTTTGGTATACCATTTTACTAATAAGAATTAAGGCTGTTACCTCTAATAACACCACAGGCTTAGGAATACTGCCTACAAAATAGTCATCAAAATAAAACAAAATAACAGAGCATTATTACTTGTAGTAATTCTTGGTCACTTCTTTCAGGAAAAAGTTCCTTCAGTGTTTCCAGCTTTGCATCTCTCACGTCTTCCTCCGCTTTCTTCTTCCCAGGAGGCAGCTGATCTCCACCATTTACATATGCCAATTGGGGTAGTTCATCTTCAGGCTGTTCATCATCATCAGACTGTTCAGAGCTACAACGAGGCGATGAGAAGAAAAAGAATTTCAATTTATTTTTTTTAGCTTATGAACATTTTACTTTACCAGAATATTATTGTAAACCAAAAATAACAGGATGGCAAAAAATGTGTTTAGATGCTTTCAGTAACATGGAACCAACTTGTACCCGAGGTGACACCTCCTATTCAGGACAAAATAAAACATCTACGACTAAGTGTTCTGTTTGCAGTAAACACATTTCAGCTTAGCAAAGGGAAGAAGAAAGGGGGAACAGACAAGGGAAATACCATGATTTACCCTTGTATTGTGCTTATAAAAGTTTTCTTGCCAATTTAGCAACAACCATCTTAATACATTTCATCATTTCAGCTACCTGAATTACATCAGACCATCTCAAGTCTGTCTCAGCCTTGCTAGTATTTATTGGCCCAAGAGATAAACAGATGTGTGTAAGCTCATTCTAAAAACCTTCCCAGTGTAGAATCAACTCTGTCCTAGTTCTCAGCTCACTGAAAAGGAAAATTTAAAGATCCTTACGCAATATCTTAAACATGGGAAGAACATTTCTGGAAAAAAGGCAAAGTCCTGAACTTACTGGAAGATTTATTATTACAGCTAATCTGCAGGAGAAGCATGGACAAGACAATGTAAGCACAGGTCTCCCATCTTGCTGCCCTCCACAGACACATAAAAACATCCTTTCCTGAATGAAAATTCATTGAACTGTATAGACTTTGCCATTTCATATGGACTTCACCATCAACAAGGTTTGCCTGCAGGTCTCTTTACACAGATATAGTTAAAAAATAAATCTGTTTTTCCTCACTACATCTGTGGTTAACTGTTGGAACACGAAAATGGTAATTAATTCTGAAAAAAGTAGTAAAGTGCCACTTACAGAAAAGCTACACACTAATTTGAGACAACTGTGCAACAAATAATCCTTTTCTCCTTATTCTGTTAAAAAGGCATGGATCTGTGGTTGTGACTCAGAGTAAAAAATCCTCAAAACAAAAAATAAGCCAAATTCCTCTATAATCCACCAAGCCTTCTAGTTGTAAGCTTCAGAAGGTGTATCCAGCCTCCACTTCAAAAAAAAAAAAGTCTTAGGGAAGCCATAAAATAATTGCTTTATTAGTTTTAAAATGTATGGGAGTTGATTTTTTAGCTTGTTTCATTCATACTAAAATTCTATTAGCATGTTTCAAATCTTTTTGTCTTGGTAAGGAAAGAAGTTTCTTTATAAACTGCATTTAAAAAAGAAAAATCAATCCAAATGGAAATGGTAACGTTGCAATTACCCTGTACTTTTCCATCTGGGATTAACATCTAGACACTGGTCAACAAAGCCAGAGTTGCACAAATGATAAATCTTGTCCTCTCTGTATAATCACATTCTTATCAAGTATAAAGGAACACTCATTTAAGTGCTAAATGAGCATGACTGACCCACAGAACCTCATGTTAGAGTTCTGCTTTTTGCCAACAGAGTCCAGACAGTGACTCTGGTAGTGAAGCTTTTGGCACACTTCCTTTTAGCAAAGTCATGCTTTCTGCTCTATCCCTTATTCAGGATAAGGGGGGCTGGGATACCCTGCAAAAAATAAAAAATTCACAAAACCACAAACACTATTTAACACGTGCACCAAAATGCACAGTGTAAAGACACTCGACTGACTGATTCCGTGCAAAGCCAGGCTAAATCCAGCACAAGCCAGAGCTCGTAAGCCTGGTCAGATCCAAGCTAACTCCTGCCACACTCTCAATTTTCTTATTAGCTCAATCAGAACGCCACTTGTGAGGCAGCCTAGTGGGTTCAGTATACATCAGTTAGCACCTGAAACAACACACCGTGTCAGGCACTGGGGCACCTGGTGCATAAGAGACCAGTGGCTACAGAGGAATAATGAAGAGTACGAGAGGATGCTGCTTATGTTCTTCAGTCCCACCAGAAGCCACTTTGCTGTCCGTCTCTCATTCCCAGCAATTAGAATACAGTCTAGGAATAGCAAGCTGGGGTTCTTCAAGTTGGATCCTGCATCTTTTATTAGCATCAGTCCCACACGGTACAAAACTGCTCGTGCTGCTTCCAAAGCAGGCTGGTCCCAGGGGCAGTGTGACTACACTTACACAGCACTGCACACAGGGCAGCTCGGTGCACGCAGCCAGCTTGCTGCCTCTGTATCCTTGCACAATCCACAACTTAAACCAGAGACAGAAACAGGAGTTGCACTGCTAACTACTCATTGTTTTTCTTTCTTACCAAGTATCAGCCTCAAGCTGAAACCTTGGGGAACATGCGTTAAAAAAAAAATAAATCAAGAATTTCAGATAGTAGCAGCAGAGAAAAGCATTATTTCATTTCTGCTGACAAGCTCCAGTAACTCCATGCTCTGTGTAAGGACTGAAAATTTGACAAGAGACTACACCTGCTAAGGTTACTATTCCCATAAATTTTCCACAAACCATAAAAAAAAGCAGGTTAAGCCATCTTGTTTTGCTTAACACGGTAACATTTAAGGGGCGCAGACAACCACCACATTTCAGTCACACAGACATACAACCAGCAAGTAATAAATAGCAGAGCTTTCTTAAAACTATTCCAACTGGTTGTGCAAGATGTCTGTCTACATCTTGTCTCTCTTGCACTCTCAGTGCTGCCTTATTAGCACCCACGCAAGTGACTCTTGAACATTATTCTCTTCTCTTCCATCTTATTCAAAAATATAAACTTCCAAATCACTAAAGAAAAAGTTTTCACTAAGCACAGCAAACACATCATGCATTTAGTTCAAAATTCTTATAATACACACTGAAGCTCTTCTTGACTTCCTGCTCAGTGTGGTTTCATAAAAAAATGAAACAAACTAAAATCGACTCCCATACATTTTAAAACTAATAAAGCAGCTATTTTATGGTTAAGCTTTCAAGTGCCATTAAAAGGATTTCGGAGGAACAAAGGTACAAAAGTATAATGAACATCACACAAATCACTCAACATCACAGAACTCCTCCCTTGTAAGTGTCTTCTCTGAGAAAACAGCTTAAGAGCTGTGTGGTTCTTCCCTGGAAATCCAGTCAAGTTTAGTTATGAGCAGATAAGTCACAAATCAGCAAACCAGAACCTAGCCTCTGATTTTCAATTCATTATTTCAATTTAGAACATGACACCAGGTTGCACAAACATTACAGAAACTAGCTTAAAGCATACATTACAACCACATCTCTCCTTGGAGGCCTGCTTTCTTTTGCAGCTCTGAAGTTTCTTGGTTCTTCATCTTCACTGTCTGATGACACATCTAGGAATTGTACTCCTCTTCGGTGCTTGAAATAAGATCTTTTCCTTGTCCTCTTGGCTTCAGGAGTTTCTGGGATGGGGGAGTACCCTGTGCAAGCCATTTCAATAGGAGAAAACACAGAAGACAATGACTTGTGACTCATGACTTCAAGTATTTATCCATACTTAGAGAATCATATAGCTATGATTTCTTTCTTATACATAGCAACCGCTTAAACAGAACTCCCATCCTTATGCACAGAAAATTCTTGTAAGCTGTATTCCTTAAAGTGGTAAGTTACCTGGCAAAGGATCCTAAGCTCTTCTCCATCAAACAATTTTTATACCACAAAGTTTAAGAGATCGTGCATTTTAGGTTCGTAGCTACTTATAAGTATGTTTTTATTTTTGGAAAAAGGAATAATCAGCAAAATCCTCTGAACTACTTCCAGGCTGATGGGGACATGGATAGAAACACACTGGTGTATCTAATGGCTGATTTATGATCCGCTTGTGTTGATAGCTTTTCGGAAAGGGAATGTCAGCGTTATACTGCAGAAAACTAAGAAGCTACATCAGGAACTTGACAGGGTAAGTTGCAACTCCCATAGAGATATGATCTATTTAGCCAATCTTTTCCACATTATGCTCCAGTTGGTTGTTAACAAGGAAACTCAGCATATGGAAGGATGCTTTGCGTTATATATGAACCATCAGGATATACAGAATCTATACATAATCAGGATATGGCACCATGAAGACATCTCACGAATCATACACGACCTCCAATGACACTTGCAAAATTGACCCACTATGCATGCATTAGCATGTATAACTTTTCAGTTCTGAACATGCTTGTAAGACAACCAAAGGCAAGAGCAGCCAGTCTATTCATATAATTCCCAAATCAGTCATGAAAAATGCATGACTAAGTCCCTCAGTGTCAGTTACCCCTGAGACCAACTCCATGCGTATATCTAGACGGGGAAAATATGACCACACAGGGAAATCTACAGACAACCTGACATACAAAACAGGTCTTGAAGCTAAAGCAGAGAGAGGATTAGAACACAAAAAACAAAATCAAAAAGCCTACACTTTATTAGACTTTGCCCTGTGGCCCTCTTTCAGCAGGGTATCAAATGTAGCTAAGGTACAGTATGGTCTACGCTGCATACATTGTGTAATTCAAGGGGATTTTAACTAAAACTCTGATGCTCCCATAAAAGGCCAGGCGAGGTGAAACACATGGTTCAATCCATTGCCTATAGGGGCTAGAACTATTCTGCTACCATCTTTAGAAAACCCTACGGAAAAAAACCCCAATATTTGGTTGATACACATGGACTTCAGAGTGCAGCTCTTCTGTCTTTAAACCTGCATTAAACTGACCTGAATACCTGGATGCAATTGCCACTTTTAAGTGTGCTATTTCATGTCACTAATTGAAGAAAAGCACTCAAGGCATTTTGCAAAATGTATAAGCCAAGAACTGTATGTAGTTTGACCTAGTGCAGCACTCTCATGAATTCAAGACTTCATTCCTTTCTACCACTTTACTACTTTTACAGCCAGTGCTGAAAAGAAAGAATAGGTAGTAAGCCAAGTAATTTAGTTTAAGAGCAGACAAATTATGGACCCCAGAGGCATATGACCAAAGAGAGGAAGGAGAACCCATGGAGCAGAGAATGTGACAGCTACAGAGATTATTTACTGTTTGAAAGCAATCTTGCAAAAAATAATTTTGAAGTAAATCACTGTGGCAGCATTTGATGGAAACAAAGATATATCCTGAAAGTACAAGCAATTTGCTGACACAGGAAACTACCAGGTGATACTGGCTTTGAAAGGGAAAGGTACCAAATAAATGAAAAATATACAGTACCAAAAGTTACACAGCACGCTACTGAAAAGAGAACTTGAAAACGAAGCTTAACACTGGTTAAAGGGATGGGAGTGAGTGTAACTCAAACTTCCTTAATATCCATGAGGAAAGGTAAATAAGGGTTCAATGACACTTCAAAAAAAGCAATTGTTGAAGCCTTAAGTCTTCAGATGACCTTAGCTACACGTAAGAAAAATCCTACTGAAAATACGAAACATACTTCTAACCTTCTGCAGGGGCTGTGTGGTGGGTGGCACCCCAGACATGCAGGCTCCAAAGCCCACGGTGGCCTTCACTTCATTTTCCACTCACCTTGGTCCCTCCAGCTGCTGGCACCCCAGACATATGTTGGTGCTGCTCCTCGCTCCAGCTGCTGGCACTTAGATCCCCCCTCCCCGTGTGCACAGAACAGATTCCCCTTGCCCAGGAAAGTAGCTAGAAAAGGATTTTAGCAAAACAACAGGACTGACAGGGCACAGCCAGACAAATACACTGACCTGTCCACATGTAACCAGCCCCTATCATCCCTATATCCCTCTACCTTCCACCCACTTGTTCCTCTTCAAACCACTCTCATCTCTCATCCCTCCCCTTCCCCACCTTTGGTTCCTCCCTTTAAACATCCCACAGCAAGTTTTGTATGAGCCTAAGAAGCTCTTGCATTTCATAAGAAGTCCCATACCCCCAGAGGTAGCAACCCCCCTCAGCCTGAACAGTGCTCCCAACACCAAGAGCCTTGCTGTTGACGCTCAGCGATGGGCATCACCTCAACTCATGGGGCATGGATCTGTGGTTGTGACTCAGAGTAAAAAATCCTCAAAACAAAAAATAAGCCAAATTCCTCTATAATCCACCAAGCCTTCTAGTTGTAAGCTTCAGAAGGTGTATCCAGCCTCCACTTCAAAAAAAAAAAAGTCTTAGGGAAGCCATAAAATAATTGCTTTATTAGTTTTAAAATGTATGGGAGTTGATTTTTTAGCTTGTTTCATTCATACTAAAATTCTATTAGCATGTTTCAAATCTTTTTGTCTTGGTAAGGAAAGAAGTTTCTTTATAAACTGCATTTAAAAAAGAAAAATCAATCCAAATGGAAATGGTAACGTTGCAATTACCCTGTACTTTTCCATCTGGGATTAACATCTAGACACTGGTCAACAAAGCCAGAGTTGCACAAATGATAAATCTTGTCCTCTCTGTATAATCACATTCTTATCAAGTATAAAGGAACACTCATTTAAGTGCTAAATGAGCATGACTGACCCACAGAACCTCATGTTAGAGTTCTGCTTTTTGCCAACAGAGTCCAGACAGTGACTCTGGTAGTGAAGCTTTTGGCACACTTCCTTTTAGCAAAGTCATGCTTTCTGCTCTATCCCTTATTCAGGATAAGGGGGGCTGGGATACCCTGCAAAAAATAAAAAATTCACAAAACCACAAACACTATTTAACACGTGCACCAAAATGCACAGTGTAAAGACACTCGACTGACTGATTCCGTGCAAAGCCAGGCTAAATCCAGCACAAGCCAGAGCTCGTAAGCCTGGTCAGATCCAAGCTAACTCCTGCCACACTCTCAATTTTCTTATTAGCTCAATCAGAACGCCACTTGTGAGGCAGCCTAGTGGGTTCAGTATACATCAGTTAGCACCTGAAACAACACACCGTGTCAGGCACTGGGGCACCTGGTGCATAAGAGACCAGTGGCTACAGAGGAATAATGAAGAGTACGAGAGGATGCTGCTTATGTTCTTCAGTCCCACCAGAAGCCACTTTGCTGTCCGTCTCTCATTCCCAGCAATTAGAATACAGTCTAGGAATAGCAAGCTGGGGTTCTTCAAGTTGGATCCTGCATCTTTTATTAGCATCAGTCCCACACGGTACAAAACTGCTCGTGCTGCTTCCAAAGCAGGCTGGTCCCAGGGGCAGTGTGACTACACTTACACAGCACTGCACACAGGGCAGCTCGGTGCACGCAGCCAGCTTGCTGCCTCTGTATCCTTGCACAATCCACAACTTAAACCAGAGACAGAAACAGGAGTTGCACTGCTAACTACTCATTGTTTTTCTTTCTTACCAAGTATCAGCCTCAAGCTGAAACCTTGGGGAACATGCGTTAAAAAAAAAATAAATCAAGAATTTCAGATAGTAGCAGCAGAGAAAAGCATTATTTCATTTCTGCTGACAAGCTCCAGTAACTCCATGCTCTGTGTAAGGACTGAAAATTTGACAAGAGACTACACCTGCTAAGGTTACTATTCCCATAAATTTTCCACAAATCATAAAAAAAAGCAGGTTAAGCCATCTTGTTTTGCTTAACACGGTAACATTTAAGGGGCGCAGACAACCACCACATTTCAGTCACACAGACATACAACCAGCAAGTAATAAATAGCAGAGCTTTCTTAAAACTATTCCAACTGGTTGTGCAAGATGTCTGTCTACATCTTGTCTCTCTTGCACTCTCAGTGCTGCCTTATTAGCACCCACGCAAGTGACTCTTGAACATTATTCTCTTCTCTTCCATCTTATTCAAAAATATAAACTTCCAAATCACTAAAGAAAAAGTTTTCACTAAGCACAGCAAACACATCATGCATTTAGTTCAAAATTCTTATAATACACACTGAAGCTCTTCTTGACTTCCTGCTCAGTGTGGTTTCATAAAAAAATGAAACAAACTAAAATCGACTCCCATACATTTTAAAACTAATAAAGCAGCTATTTTATGGTTAAGCTTTCAAGTGCCATTAAAAGGATTTCGGAGGAACAAAGGTACAAAAGTATAATGAACATCACACAAATCACTCAACATCACAGAACTCCTCCCTTGTAAGTGTCTTCTCTGAGAAAACAGCTTAAGAGCTGTGTGGTTCTTCCCTGGAAATCCAGTCAAGTTTAGTTATGAGCAGATAAGTCACAAATCAGCAAACCAGAACCTAGCCTCTGATTTTCAATTCATTATTTCAATTTAGAACATGACACCAGGTTGCACAAACATTACAGAAACTAGCTTAAAGCATACATTACAACCACATCTCTCCTTGGAGGCCTGCTTTCTTTTGCGGCTCTGAAGTTTCTTGGTTCTTCATCTTCACTGTCTGATGACACATCTAGGAATTGTACTCCTCTTCGGTGCTTGAAATAAGATCTTTTCCTTGTCCTCTTGGCTTCAGGAGTTTCTGGGATGGGGGAGTACCCTGTGCAAGCCATTTCAATAGGAGAAAACACAGAAGACAATGACTTGTGACTCATGACTTCAAGTATTTATCCATACTTAGAGAATCATATAGCTATGATTTCTTTCTTATACATAGCAACCGCTTAAACAGAACTCCCATCCTTATGCACAGAAAATTCTTGTAAGCTGTATTCCTTAAAGTGGTAAGTTACCTGGCAAAGGATCCTAAGCTCTTCTCCATCAAACAATTTTTATACCACAAAGTTTAAGAGATCGTGCATTTTAGGTTCGTAGCTACTTATAAGTATGTTTTTATTTTTGGAAAAAGGAATAATCAGCAAAATCCTCTGAACTACTTCCAGGCTGATGGGGACATGGATAGAAACACACTGGTGTATCTAATGGCTGATTTATGATCCGCTTGTGTTGATAGCTTTTCGGAAAGGGAATGTCAGCGTTATACTGCAGAAAACTAAGAAGCTACATCAGGAACTTGACAGGGTAAGTTGCAACTCCCATAGAGATATGATCTATTTAGCCAATCTTTTCCACATTATGCTCCAGTTGGTTGTTAACAAGGAAACTCAGCATATGGAAGGATGCTTTGCGTTATATATGAACCATCAGGATATACAGAATCTATACATAATCAGGATATGGCACCATGAAGACATCTCACGAATCATACACGACCTCCAATGACACTTGCAAAATTGACCCACTATGCATGCATTAGCACGTATAACTTTTCAGTTCTGAACATGCTTGTAAGACAACCAAAGGCAAGAGCAGCCAGTCTATTCATATAATTCCCAAATTAGTCATGAAAAATGCATGACTAAGTCCCTCAGTGTCAGTTACCCCTGAGACCAACTCCATGCGTATATCTAGACGGGGAAAATATGACCACACAGGGAAATCTACAGACAACCTGACATACAAAACAGGTCTTGAAGCTAAAGCAGAGAGAGGATTAGAACACAAAAAACAAAATCAAAAAGCCTACACTTTATTAGACTTTGCCCTGTGGCCCTCTTTCAGCAGGGTATCAAATGTAGCTAAGGTACAGTATGGTCTACGCTGCATACATTGTGTAATTCAAGGGGATTTTAACTAAAACTCTGATGCTCCCATAAAAGGCCAGGCGAGGTGAAACACATGGTTCAATCCATTGCCTATAGGGGCTAGAACTATTCTGCTACCATCTTTAGAAAACCCTACGGAAAAAAACCCCAATATTTGGTTGATACACATGGACTTCAGAGTGCAGCTCTTCTGTCTTTAAACCTGCATTAAACTGACCTGAATACCTGGATGCAATTGCCACTTTTAAGTGTGCTATTTCATGTCACTAATTGAAGAAAAGCACTCAAGGCATTTTGCAAAATGTATAAGCCAAGAACTGTATGTAGTTTGACCTAGTGCAGCACTCTCATGAATTCAAGACTTCATTCCTTTCTACCACTTTACTACTTTTACAGCCAGTGCTGAAAAGAAAGAATAGGTAGTAAGCCAAGTAATTTAGTTTAAGAGCAGACAAATTATGGACCCCAGAGGCATATGACCAAAGAGAGGAAGGAGAACCCATGGAGCAGAGAATGTGACAGCTACAGAGATTATTTACTGTTTGAAAGCAATCTTGCAAAAAATAATTTTGAAGTAAATCACTGTGGCAGCATTTGATGGAAACAAAGATATATCCTGAAGAAAGTACAAGCAATTTGCTGACACAGGAAACTACCAGGTGATACTGGCTTTGAAAGGGAAAGGTACCAAATAAATGAAAAATATACAATACCAGAAGTTACATAGCATGCTACTGAAAAGAAGAGAACTTGAAAACGAAGCTTAACACTGGTTAAAGGGATGGGAGTGAGTGTAACTCAAACTTCCTTAATATCCATGAGGAAAGGTAAATAAGGGTTCAATGACACTTCAAAAAAAGCAATTGTTGAAGCCTTAAGTCTTCAGATGACCTTAGCTACACGTAAGAAAAATCCTACTGAAAATACGAAACATACTTCTAACCTTCTGCAGGGGCTGTGTGGTGGGTGGCACCCCAGACATGCAGGCTCCAAAGCCCACGGTGGCCTTCACTTCATTTTCCACTCACCTTGGTCCCTCCAGCTGCTGGCACCCCAGACATATGTTGGTGCTGCTCCTCGCTCCAGCTGCTGGCACTTAGACCCCCCCCCTCCCCATGCACACAGAACAGATTCCCCTTGCCCAGGGAAGTAGCTAGAAAAGGATTTTAGCAAGACAACAGGACTGACAGGGCACAGCCAGACAAGTACACTGACCTGTCCACATGTAACCAGCCCCTATCATCCCTATATCCCTCTACCTTCCACCCACTTGTTCCTCTTCAAACCACTCTCATCTCTCATCCCTCCCCTTCCCCACCTTTGGTTCCTCCCCTCAAACATCCCACAGCAAGTTTTGTACGAGCCTAAGAAGCTCCTAATTGCATTTCATAAGAAGTCTCATACCCCCAAAGGTATCAGCCCCCCTCAGCCTGAGCGGTGCTCCCGACACCTAGAGCCTTGCTGTTAATGCTCAGCGATGGGCATCACCCTCAACTCATGGAGCTGACAACCCTCCTGCAAGAAGCCAGGTCAGGGCCCACTCCTCTGATGGGTTTACTGGGGCTCCCCCACCCACCACTGTGTGAAGATGAGCCTTTTACGTCATGATAGGACACAACAAATCCCACCCATGTGGCTGGTATTGAAGAAACAGGAGCTTCCCACTGTTGATAGCATCTGATTTACTTGTAGGAAGATGGGTGAGAACAGAGCAAGAGAGAACAGGTAGAAGAGACCCCAGAAATAAAGAACAGCTATGGTTTATTAAGAGCCCCCGTGAAGGACAACAACAGTAATATACTCTGAATTGGTGTGGTGAATGGGTGAAAAAAAAAAAAAATCCCCTCGCTTACTTCCTACACCAGAGAGCTCTGAATCACAAATAAGAAAACAGACCAAAGCAATTACACAGGGAAGGAACAGGAGAGTCAGCTACAAAACTCCTGGGAGAGCTGAGTTTTAATGATGCAAGTGTCAGTATAAATCCTTGCAATGCAAATACAGCATCATGGGCACCCTCTCCCCGCTAGCGCATCAATGCTTTCTTAAAACTTATGGCCCTATAATCCAAACACCAATGGTGCTAACTCTGGAACCATAATTTCATCTGGAAATAAAGGTACTTTCTTCTTTACTAACACAGAAACTTGCTGAGTCTAGTACTACTGAGCGAAATGCCAGTTTTCAAAGCTGATTTGGCAGCAGAGACTAGACACAGAAGACACTAGAATCAATTCACCTCATATCCCAATGCAGAAGCGAGCTACACGGTGTCCAATTCCGTTGTCTGTTATAAAAGGCCTCAATTTTCATTAAGTTATCATAAAAATCTAAACCTTTTCTATCACTTTCAAAAGATAATAGACAATTAGGGTAATGATTTTGACAAGAGACAAAAGTCTCACTTTGAAAAGTTATCTTCTTATCTTGAACAGCCTATACACCTGTAAACTTAGCCTTCCTAAAAATTACTAGTTCTGAAGCAGTAATATACTGTCCCCGAACAGGCCTCCCTACAACCAAGACCAACATGTTGGCAGAAGAAAGTTCCTCAGTTGTATCTTCTTCTATCTACCCATGTTTAGAAGGAGACATATCCTAGACATGGCTGCTTTACTATATCTGAAAATTGTCTAAGATGAATACAGGAAAAGAGAAAAACAGACCTTTGGGGATGTAGCAACTTTTTTTATTAAACATAAAGATGTGGGCAAATGTATTTCAACAATTCCTGTCTCGCAACGAAAAATAAAGGGGGAAAATTCTGAAGGTTATAAAGTTGGACTAGTCAAGCAAGGGCTATTACAATAGGACAGATATATGAGATCCGTGAAAGATGTGAAGGGAAATATCAAAACAGGTCTATAAGAAACAGGAGAAGTCCACGCCTCTACTGAATTAACAGAATTGATCAAACCAGTTTTCATTATCTTTGCCTTGTAGGTTAGACTATATTCCAAACTATTCCTCCTGCAAGCAGCATGACACACAAATGACAGGTACTCATGACAGCTTCGCTAAGCAGCATCCTTATTGTAATTAAAAAAGAAAACAACACAGAAAGTTTACAAAAATAACATGGTCTTCAAAATAATTTTATTCTTTACAATATAAACGTTGGAAGAGGTTTAGATTTAAATAAAAAGAGTATTTACTGTTTCACATGGTGACTTCTCATTTTATTTTTAAATTGCCATCACTGTCCAATCTTCATGACAACTCCTTTCTATGAAATGCTGAGAAAGAGCATTCTCCTCAAAAAAGCAATTATCTCCTTCTCCCCCTCTTCCACCTATTCCACTGCACAGAATCCCTTATTAATTGGGGGGGTGAGGGAAGGGGGGCAGAAATTACATATGTAATATGGAGTCCTCATATTTAGAGCAAATTATAATCTTGTAGAATGCTAACAGATTAAACAGTTATTGCCGCAGCATGTAATTATTGGAGGCTGAATTTCCTGATTGTAGGCAATTAACAAGGACTACTAAGGAATGCCTGACGTCGTAAGATCAGTGTTTGACTCTATGGCCAGAAATAGGAAAACACAGAAGCACCCCTAACTAGAGATGTAAACAACAAAACCAAAACCCAGCAACTGATTTTTGCTATCATAAAAAGAGACTCTATAAGAATAACTGGCTCAAACTCTCTATGATTTATGGAGACAGTGTTAAGTTATGGAGTGAAGGTATTGAAATGCAACTGGTTTTATTAATATTTATTAATATTATTAATAATTTCTTCAGTTTGGTCAGTGAACACACAGCCTTAACTCCTCTTGAAAAAAAATTCTCCTTGAAATGTAAAAAAAACCCACACCATACTCACTATAGTCTTTTGGGAAGCACATACCTAGTGCAGAGCTGTAATTCTACCATGCATCATACGCAGATAAAGCCAGCATCTTCTCTCCCAAACAACAACAAAACTGAGAGGATACTTAGAGGTTCACCACATTTACAAACACTGCACAACAAACACTGTCAAATGAAAAGTGATTTCCACTCAGTTGTGGAAAGCAGTATCAAATGCACGCCACTCAAGTCTACATGCTAATTAATCCGTTTTCAAATGAAAGAATGTTTCCTTTGCTAAAATAATCCTAAACGTCAGTGGTTACTCTAAAGTGCTTCTTAAAGAGACCATTTTAAAATGACGATTACTTCAACATGTGAGTGTTCCATGAGTCCTCAGAAAAGTTCGCTAGGTACTGCAGTCATTACTTTTTTCCAGAAATGCTTTAAGTAGAATTATACTCTACAAAGTGTGACATAAGCAAAAGATATGGCTTCCTCAGGTCATAAAGAAAGTGACAACAGATGAGAACAAAAGGAGCAGCCCCAGGGCAAGTGAATGATCTGAAAGTGCAGTCATTTGTGTTACATATTTGAATAGTACAGAGCGGATATAAACAAAATTAACCATCAACAACAGGATTGTATATAGCAGTTCAATTTCATCCACAACTTTAATTTCAGTTCATCATTGAGGCTTTGCAAGCGTGCTTTGAATAGAAATCTCATTTTGAAATTCATGATCGTAATTATTTTAATTTGTATAGTTCTAATACAGTTCTGCTCCATTTCTGCATTTGGAATAATATCATTACCTTAGTACACCGGGCAATTTACATAATTAAATACATCTAATTGAAAATTAAGATGATATCTTCACTGTTATATTAAAAGACTAACAGAAATCAAAAGTGTGTGTCATTTAGTAAATAATAGTAATTTTTACAGAAATTTGTAGTAAGCCACTCCAGTGCATTTTTCCAACTCTTTAGAGAGGTATCTTTCAGATATAATTTGATAACTGCCCCCATAGTTGGTTTATGCCCCCCAGTTAAGTAATGTTCAGAATTGCCACCTATAACTTGGCTGCAAAGTCACTGCAAGCCTGTGTAATTTTGAATATACACAAGTGTAGAAAGACAACCAATTCTTTTGGTCATCATACTACAAATTGCTTAATAAAGTGTAAGGTATGCATGTTCAACACACAGCAACAAGCAGCATTACATACATACATACATACCCAGGGCGCAGAACAGTCAACCAATATTAGTTTGTTCTGGGAAAATAAAAAATTAGCTAAAAATATAATAGCATTTCATGACACAATAGGCATAATCTGAATATTTTTTCCACGATGAATGAAATTAAAACAATCATAGCTTTTCATGAGATGCATATTTCGGGACACTTGACAAAAGAGAAATCTACAGAAATCTCTAGGAAATGATACTGAACCATTAGTGCTCCTGAAGGAAAATGTCTGTTTTTAAAACTCTTATTTATATGTAATATGATCGCATGATACCAAGTGAAATAGGACAAAAAAGGTCATCAGCTAATGAATAATTTTTTTGGTTGTGTAAGTGAAATAAAGAATACTCTCCTCTTATTTCCCCAGTTCCATGTACCAGTATTTTGAGAATCCACTGTGTTTGTTTTCAGAAGAAATAAGAGTAATTGTTGTCCTCACATGATTTTTTGAGCTTTAGGGCAAGTAATTTTAAGTTAACTTGGTGTAAACTGCTTCTTGTACAAAACAACTCAATACTTTGACTTACATATTCGGCAGTAGCAAGAGCACACGGTGCCATAAGCTAGTCATCTCAGTACCTTTTTCATGATAATACAAGAGAAAAACCAAATAGCTGTTTTATTTGACCCAAAGCAAGAAAACTTCTGTCTTCTTATCACTAATTAGGGAACAAGGAGGACAGGTGTCCGTTAATCAAATCTAGTTTCCTCTTTTACAATTAAGTGCCTCATATCCTGCAGACAAAATTCTGAGTGTTTTATTTTCTGTTAACGTCTATAGATATAGACAATGTTATTTGATTCTTAAAATGGTTAATTAGTTCCTTTAAATGGGTTACATAACAATGAGGCCCAAATAAATGAAAAAAGTCACCAAACCTCTCCATCTTCTTTAAACACTCAGTATCTGTGAAAGACCAAGTGCTATGTAAATGCAAAGTACTAATAAGCACATCTCAACTTTAAATGTTTATTAGCACCCCAATTCTACACTAGCATCTGTGTCTATGGACTCTTATTTAAGTTGGTCACTTGCTGTAATTTTGTCTTCACTTCTGTTCTACATGTAGTTACTGTGATCTCCCTCTATTTTCCTCACAATTACTTAGCCTTCCACAACAGTTCCTCTTTTAGGCTGCCCTTCATCTTTCCTTTTATTACCTCAAATCCAAACTCATCCTTGAGCTTCTAAATTGGATGTTACATCCCTTCTCCTCCTCAGTCCTACCCCTGTAGAATAGAAGCCAAGGGAGGCCAGTATTTTGAAAAACAAGCAGCTCCAAAGCTTGTTGGCCTTGGTAGTTATGGTCTACCTACACGCTTCTACTGACAAACTCAAGTACTTAGGCAGATTTAAGGAAAAAATACAATATTTAAAAAAAAATAAACCACAAAGACTAATAACCACAAAACAAGCAGCCCCATCCAGTACTTCACACCTGTGTTCACAGTTCCAGAAAAGTACCTGCTTTCTGTAACTCCTACACTGCAGAAGACAGTGACTTATCACAACCAGAAAGACAACATCTGTTCCAAAGCGCGCTTCCCCCGTGTGCCAGTTTTCTCATGCAATCCATTAATCCATTACGAAGCACACACGTGCAGAAGCCACAACTAACAGTTGCTTGCTTCTTGTGTTAAGTTTTCCCTGCCACCAAAACATCTCCTCTGCTAGTGGGCAGGCTCCTGAACTTCAGACTAGCAACTCAGAAGCCAAGGTTCAGAGGGGTTTTTTTAATACATTTTTTTTAAACATAAAGCACCGATTGATATCTACTACTGTAAACACAAGAGCACTCCAGTCAACTGAAACCAGTCAAGCTGCACAAAAGCCAGGTTTATGTAACAGTAAATACTGATCTGCTATAACATTAATCTGGCTCACCTTTAAAAGAGGAAGTCCGCCTTTTGCGCGGAAAGGTTCTCTGTTATTGCACAGGTAAGGTCCTACGATAAACTGCCTTCCACCAAGGGAAGGTTCCACACAAAACATACAGAATTAAACAACACCAACTGACATTGGTGCTCCATTACTGACAAAATGCATAGTCAAATGTCTGGCTGATGTCTCCAATACCACCTGTGTCTTGACAACTGTATCCAAAGTTGTATGGAATATCCCAAATGTATAAAATAATCAGCAACAACAATCTTCCATTCTTACCCCTTCAGTAGAAAGAAGCTACTGGTGAACGTGGTTATGCACTTGACAGCCATTACAGTTATTAACTGATGAATCTGAACAGGAACAGCACATCTCTAGTGTACCAGCCAAACAAACTCATAAATTCCTACCCAAGCAAGTTTTTCACATTTCCATGAAAACCACAAGCTACTGCCAGAAAAGGACAAACACTGCTACAGACTGTTAGCACAATTGGCTTGTGAGAATCAGCAGCAGGTTTCTCAGCTCTTTACATAACCAGGCCCAACTGAAAAGACAGTTTTCTTCCTTTTCTGTTCTATCCATAATATTCCACGCTGCATTAGCCTAGGACGCTAGTGCAAAAGTTCAGTCTATGCAATGTTGCATTTGTCAGACAACTAGAAGGTGGGGGTTTTTCATCCTTTGAAAACCCTGAGATATTGTACTAGTGTAAAGTAAGTATCAGTAGCCATAATTAAGAAATAGGAAAGCCTACCATACTTTAAACATTTAAATTGTAGCTTGCTTAGTTGGCTGAAAAAAGTCATTAGTTATCGGAAGGTTTCCTACTTGATTGTTAATGCACAGGTTCAATCAGAGCAAGCACTGCCACAAATAAGGATGCTTTTGCAGAAATTGCTGTGAAATATACGTATGTAGAAAAGCACATTTATAAAACAAGCAAAGAGAGGAAAAAACACCCAGAAATAAACCAGAAGACACCACTTATTTTATTTTTAGAAACTAAGCCCTTGCACTGTTCTTACGTGACGCGCGGAGCACCTGACCCACCTGCTACCTCTGTCACATCGGAAGCTGGAGTGTCTGGCCTGCTGCTGTCGTCTGTAGCTTCCTCCTCCTCCCCTGCAGCAGCCGCCGCCGCCGCGCCCGCCGCAGCCGAGCTGGCTGCCCGCACCGGGGCTGCCGGGGGAGATGCGGGTCCCTGCAGCTCCGCGTTTTTCCCCTTCCTCTCGAAGCGAAAGCGGTCCAAGTTGTAGAGGCTCATGTTCCGAGCCTACCGCGCCCGTCCGCGGGAGAGCTGGCGGCCTCGACCGGGCGGTTCCTGCGGGAAAAGCCGGGGAGAAGGGATGGGAGCGGCTCGTCGGGCACAGCCGGGAAAGCCGCCGGCCGAGCGACCGACCGGCTCCCCCCGTTCCCAGGGAAACGCGCGCCCGGCGACGCTGTCAGGCGGCAGGGCGGCACCTGCCCACCGCCTTCCTCCCGCTCCCTCCGAGCCCCTCTTCCTCCTCTCCCCCGCACACGGCGGCCTGCACCCCCCCGCATCCCGGCGACGGGCCCCACACGCACCTGTCACCCACCGAGGCCGACACCGGCGGGGCACGGGAGCCGCGGGCGAGGGAAGGGAGGGAAGCGACAGCGACGCCGGGCGGGCGGGGCCCCAGCGGCGGAGCGGGACTGGCGGGCGAGCGGCGGGGAGCACGACGCTCGCCGATGGCGGCGGCAAAGACCCGCTCCCTTCAGACCCGCTGCGCGGCGGCGGCGGCGCTCGCTTATGACGTCACCGCCCACACACCAATCCCCTGGCCCGGCCGGGGCGCACGGGCGCCTGCGCCTTCGCGCCTTTTCCCGCGCGACGGGCGCGAGATGGTTCCAGCTCCACGCGGGTGGGGCGCCCCGCGGGGGCCAAGGGCGGGCGGGGTGGCTGAGGGTCCCCTCAGGTCTCCGGGCCCACGGAGGCCTGGAGTCCACGGGTGGGCACTCCGCCTCAGCCGGCAGGGCGGCAGCGGGAGGTGTCCCGTCAGGGCCGCTGGGCCTCCCCCGTCCGCGGGGCTACGCCGGTTCCTCTCCCACCGAGTCAAAAAGTTTAGGTGGGGGACAGCGACAAGACCATCAGAAAAACGCTGCTGCCATAAAACACAAGATTTAGGGCAGTTTTCAGCTCATATTCCTCAGCGCGCGCCCAGGATTCACAGAATTACAGAACCTTCATGGTTGGAAGGGACCTCTGAGATCACTGAGTCCAACCATACACACACAAAAGAACCCCACAATCTCAGCCACTAGAACATGCCTTGAAGTGCCCCATCTACACATTTCATAAATCGTTCCAGGGATGGTGACTCCACCACCTCCCTGGGCAGGCTGTTCCAGTGCCTGACCACTCTCAGTAAAGTAATTCTTCATAATATCTAATCTAATCCTCCCTGCCGCAACTTCAGACCATTTCCTCTGGTCCTGTCATTATTCCCTTGGGAGAAGAGGCCAACACCCATCTCTCTACAACCTCCTCAATGAGGTCTCCACTCAGCCTCCTCATTTCCAAACTGAATGTACCCAGTTCCCTCAGCCTCTCCTCATAGGGCTTGTGCTCTAGACCCCTCACCAGCTTGGTGGCTCTCCTCTGGACATGCTCCAGCACCTCAATGTCCTTCCTGTAGTGAGGGGCCCAGAACTGAACACAGCACTCGAGGTGAGGCCTCACCAGTGCCTCACAGAGTACAGAGGCACAATGTCTTCCCTACTCCTGTTGGCCACGCTATTCCTGACACAGGCCAGGATCCTGTTGGCCTTCTTGGCCACCTGGGCACACTGCTGGCTCATGTTAAGCCAGCTGTCCACCAACACTCCCAGGTCCTTTTCTGATGGCCAGCTTTCCAGCTACTCTTCCCCAAGCCTCTAGCATTGCTTGTGGTTGTTGTGACCGAAATGCAGGACCCGGCCCTTGGCCTTGTTGAACCTCATACAATTGGCCTTGGCCCATTGATCCAACCTGTCCAGATCCCTCTGTAGAGCCTTTCGACCCTCAAGCAGATCAACACTCCCATCTAGTTTGGTGTTGTCTGTGAACTTGCTGAGGGTGCACTCAATCCCCTTATCCAGATCATCAATAAAGAGACTAAACAAACTGCATCCCTTCAGCAGGAGAGATGGAAAGCCATCTCCTCGTGAAATCTTGGGTCAGGACCCGGGGGCTGGTTCTGGGTTTCAAATGATGCTGTGTGGCAGCTGTGGGTGGGCAGCATGTTTTGCACAAGCAGAGTCCCGTGGGGTCGGCTGGTGTCACACCGAGAATGTTGCTAGGGCTGAAACGGTGTCCTTAAATACTGTTAACTGGCAGAGAGGTACTGAAACTGCCTTTGCACATCTGGCCTTCATGTACTGGCCACCTGTGAAGTAAAGCGCTTCAAGCCCTGGCAGAAATGAATAATTGTTGGGGGGGAGGGGGGGGGGGCAGGCGCAGGAGCTGTAAAACATTCTGGAAAGGTTGTGCTAGCTAACAGAAAAACAGGAAAAAAAAAAAAAAGCCACTTCCTCATCTGTCACACCAGGTTGGTAGCACCGGGCTTGCAGAGAGCTCCTTCACCCTTGATGTTATTGTCCATTTAAACTGCAATAGCCCAAATGCCCAAGGAAGGGTCATGGCGGTGCTGTGCCAGGTGCTGTGCCGCTGCCAGCGTTACGA
>NW_015090774.1:10816846-10844442 GCF_001431845.1 Calidris pugnax | reverse complement strand
GGGGGGGGGGGCAGGTGCAGGAGCTGTAAAACATTCTGGAAAGGTTGTGCTAGCTAACAGAAAAACAGGAAAAAAAAAAAAAAGCCACTTCCTCATCTGTCACACCAGGTTGGTAGCACCGGGCTTGCAGAGAGCTCCTTCACCCTTGATGTTATTGTCCATTTAAACTGCAATAGCCCAAATGCCCAAGGAAGGGTCATGGCGGTGCTGTGCCAGGTGCTGTGCCGCTGCCAGCGTTACGACCAGGCTGCGTGCAGGCAGGGCAGACTGTGTTGTCTGAGAAACTTGCTACAGCCTGAAAGCTGGAGGTGATCCAGGTATTTCCAGAAATGTCACCTGCAACCTACATTTCCTCTACCTGGAAATGTCTTTGTATCAATATTAGTTTCTAGCACCAGCATTCAGCAAATCTGGTCTCAGCTACTTCATGCTGAATCGTCATTGTCATCATCATTATTAGAATAGTTTGGTTTTCTGTAGGGGGCTCTCATGGAAGTTGTTTGGTGCTCCCTTTGCCACTGCGCCTTTTACAACACATCGTGGTGCTTGGCAGCCGTGTTCCAACCAGCATAAGCAGCTGGTTTGCCTCATTTGTGCCTGATTCCAGTCCCCCTGCCCCTTCAAAAAGCTCTTCCATCTCACACATCCAAGTGGCAAACCCATCCCTCGTATTTATCAGTGGTGTCTCCTCCTAACTCCAGTCTTGGGGCTGCGGCAGCACAAAGAACACTTCCCTGTTTTGGTCTGCGCTAGAGCAAGAAAATAAAACTCAATACTGAACAGACAGATAAGCTTTGAGGAGCAGAAGGATGTGGAGGAACCCCTTTGCAAGTCAAGCTTCAGTGAAGATGTCTTCTCTCCAAATCGAATACTAATTTAGTATTTGTATAGCAGATAAGTTGAAATTGGTTGGAAGCTGCATTGTGTTAATCCCAAATTAAAACAGTAAGTTGCAGCTGAACATTGAACGGAAGGCAGATTTCCCACCCAGACGTGGATGCCAAGGCACAGGTGGATTTGCAGACGTGGCTGGTGGTGCAACAGTAGATGCTGCACAGATCCTCTGAGGTTATCCTCTGAGGAGGGCTACATTGTGCTGGAGAAGGATGAGTGCCTGGGCTAGAGACACTTGACAAATAAAAAGGCGACTGGTCTAGGGCATTGCAAATCATATTCAAGATAAATTATGCAAGTCGTTCTGAAAAGGGGAGAGGGATCTGCCTGTCAGCACAGCGTCCAGCTATTACCAACTTGAAATTCCACTCACTTGAAAGGCAAGATACTAGCCCAAATTGGGAATAAAGCAGTCTGTAGGTACATCAGAAGCTAAGCTGGGTGAGGGTTACAGGAGGAAAAAGGATGGACCATGAGGATGCTTTCACTTGAGCATGTGGGTTTAGCTCCTTCCTGGGACCTGATAACCATCACAAAGCGCATCAGCTTCTTGGCAAAGTGTTAGTACTGATGTTAGCCTCTCTGATGTGATTGTCTCAGACAAATTACAGCAAGACATTTAAAAATCTATAGTTTAAGAATCCTGACTGTTGATTAGTTGTGGGTCACCTGTCTTGTCCGCTCCTCCCTGCAGGTGTGACGACTCTACGCTTTCCTGCTTTCGACCCTCCAATGGGGCAAATAACAAAGTTATCTGACCTTGGTTGTTACAGCAATAAGTATAAGCAAGAGCCTCTCTGCCTACTATTCCTTGGTATAATCAGGTCTTAGCACTGCAAGAGTGAACAGTTTCTGAGCAAGATGCCATTAATTCCAGAGTTTAGTTAGTTAGAAGAGGCCCAACTGAGAAGCAAAATTACTAAACAGAAAATTGGTTCTGTTTTACCTCAAACCAGGAAAGCCCCATTTCTTGACTGACTTCAAGGACGCAGTCAAACAATGATGGTAACTATTCAGAGAGGAATAGGCTGTGAAGCTGAAAAGCTGAAAGAGTAATAATAGAAGAGTTGAGAAAAGAAAGATGAAACTGGAGAAAGTGTAAATAGGAGTGTACATTCAGGTCAGTCTAGATTTGTGACACTACAAGGCAGTGAGGACCACCAGTCTTGGGGTAAAAAAAAAAAAAAAAAGAAAAAGAAAAATACGTGAATTACAGGACTTGAGAAAAAGCAAGTACAAGCTAAGAAAACAGTGAAAATTAAAGGGATTCAATTCAGAACATGTCAGATCGTAAAAGCATTGTGTTAACAGGAATTAGCATGAACCTAGAAAATGCTACAGCAGATTATTTAAGGTTTTTACAGTACTTTGAACTTGAAAAGACTAGGTAATTGGTAGGTATTAGTATTAGTAACAAGCTATCGTGAATTCCTGGCAAACAAGGGAGGCAAAACTTCTTTTTTGAGGTGCTAATGACACCGGTTAGACAGCTCATGCTTACTGGAGAACTGACAGATTGCTGTCTGCTATTGTTCTGAAGGTTGATTTGTGAGATTTTTTGGAAGAATGGTAGCAGAAATTTGAAAAGAGTCTATTTATATACAGAATTGCTTTACATGCAACATTACAGCTGTTAAACGTGATGTGTTTTTACTTAAACTACAGATTTCTTGCTATGCTGCTGATAAAGAGGAGCATACCAGATGGTGTGTAGACCTCCTGAGATAATTATGAAAGTTTATAGAGCAGTGATATATAATAATGGTCCAAACACCAAGAGGAGCAAAAGAAAACAAAAATATTAGGCCAAAATTACTCTGTTAAAAATTCACACAAATTGAATTTGCATTATCTGTAGTAGAAATAAATTCAGTTTTAAGGGTTTTATAGTAGGAGTTAAAATCTGTCCAGAATCAAAGGGTCGCATTTTATGTCACATTTTAAGAGTTGATAAGGTGCTAGTAAAATTGTTGTTATTATTAAAGAAGGAGCCAAGACAAAATGTGTGTATAGCCACAAATTGAATTTGCATTATCTGTAGTAGAAATAAATTCAGTTTTAAGGGTTTTATAGTAGGAGTTAAAATCTGTCCAGAATCAAAGGGTCGCATTTTATGTCACATTTTAAGAGTTGATAAGTATATAATAATGGTCCAAACACCAAGAGGAGCAAAAGAAAACAAAAATATGAGGGCAAAATTACTCTTTTTGAAATTCACGCAAATTGAATTTGCATTATCTGTAGTAGAAATAAATTCAGTTTTAAGGGTTTTATAGTAGGAGTTAAAATCTGTCCAGAATCAAAGGGTCGCATTTTATGTTACATTTTACGAGTTGATAAGGTGCTAGTAAAATTGTTGTTATTATTAAACAAGGAGCCAAGACAAAATGTGTGTATAGCCATTCCCAACAAGTCTCTTTTGTTTCAACTATTGTTCTTCCACCTTTGATTCACACCAGTTTTGTGCCCTGACACTTCAAGGAATATTGGTAGGGGTGCTGTTTTGTATTAAAAAAAAATAAAAAAAATAAGGGGGGGAAAGTCTCCATCAAGTAGAATATGAGAATACACCAAAGATGTAGTGCGGTGTAAAATCAACAAGGTCTGTGACACAGATAGATCCTCACAGCGCATCTGTTGGGGCTTGCCCCCAAATATTGGACTGGATTGGTGGGAAGCGTTTCGGCTTTGTTATAAATTGTGAGCAACAAGACAAGCTGTCAAATGCAGATGAGTTTGTACTTGATTAGAAATTAAAAAAAAAAAAAAAAAAGGGAAAAGAAAAAAAGAATCTAATAAAATGTTGAAACTAGTTCAGCTGCAGCTGGAAAAGCGATGGGAGTTGTACATGGTACATGACGTTGCTGTAGCAACCTCACCATACCTAAATATATGAATATCCAAACTATTTTGCTGTGTGAGCTGCACAGCGATTACAGGGTAAGGCCTCAGGTCGGAACTGTCCCAGCGCTGTCTCTATTCTCTCTTACCCAAGGGGGTGTTCCTTTTTATTGTCCGTTGAATAGACAGCTTATTCTATTCAGCAGACAATAAAAAAGAACACCCTTTGGGGAAGACTAAGAGGATAAGACTGGTTTTGTAGTATGACTGGTTTTGTTATGATACTACTTTACGTGAATTTTGTTTTTTTATGTCTGAAGTTACTTTAAAAGTGTCTAGCATGGTTCATGTTTACTAGGAAAGTATTATTCCAGTATCTATTTTCTCACCTGAGGTTATTTGACATAGCTTATTTCAAGCATTATTCTTTCAAGATTAATCTTACAGAAAATAAATGGGGTTTTTTGTTTTACTTGTAAAAAAACCCACGCATTATTCTTTCAAGATTAATCTTACAGAAAGTAAGTGGGGTTTTTTGTTTTACTTGTAAAAAAAACCCACACACATCTTAGTTATTTTAATTTCTTCCGCTTCTCTGAAGTAGAAGGGAGTTTGCCTGACTGGGAACTTGTCCTGCTTAGGACAACCTTACAGCAGCTGCACAGTCCCCTGTAGTGCACTGCAGTTATTTGAAGATGCCATTTTGCCAATTGTGAAATTATTTATTTACAACAATAATTATAGAAGGAAGGTGCTAAATTTTCTCACAAGCTCTTAGGAGACCTCAATTCTTAGGCATTTCCATTCAAAATGTTTGAGTAGGTTTTTTTCTGTCTAAACTAACTTCACGTTGATGAGAGAGAGTTGGGTACGTATTTGGAAGGAGCAGAGCAAAAGAGGCCTATTCTCAGAAAGCAATGTCAGTCAAAAGAGTATTTCTGGACTGCTTAGGTGCTGATAACTTACATCAGCACTTGATAGCTTACAAGATGATGATGGTGTACCATGGGTAGGAGTGCAAACTAGAGTATTTGCACTCTCAGCCTCTCCTGGGGCATCACCTCTGGCCTTCACGTGCAAGGTCTTAGAAGGTGCACAGCGCGATCATGCCTACATCAGGCCAGTTCTTCTATGACCAGGTATTACCTACTAATGCTCCTGCATGCTTGATAGCCTTTTCTCCTTGCTTCGGTATCTTGCTCTTCATATTAAATACAATTCTTAGAACCCTTCCTACATAAAGCAGGAATTGCTCCTAAAACATGCTAAATGGTGCTGATCCAAGGGAGTAATGCCCGATCTGTTGCTGATTCCACAAAGAGTAGAATTCCATGAGTTACTTCCCAGAAATACTTTCTACTTATGAAATAAGATTTTGAAAACGTTTACTTCATCTAAATATGGAGACATGTATAAATTGTTTGCTTACAGATATGTGAATATTACTTTTAAAGTGCTATATATTTTCTCAAAGTCCATTCATGATCTTAAAGTAATTAAGCTGTGTGCCATACCAGCACTGGAATAGTTGTTTAAGTAGGGGATTTGGTCCAGGGAAAAAAATTAACCAACCAAAATGCAATCAAACTTTACTGCTTTCCTTATCTGTTGGGAGTAGCAATGTCAATGGCAGCTACAAAGATTGGTACCATTTCCATTTTATGCACTTCTTGGAGGTGTGGAGCTTATGATGCCACAGCTGAAATGTCTTCTTGTTCTAAGAAACGAAAGCCAACTAGGCTGCACTAGCCTTGTAGGTTGCCTGATGAAAAGCTCAGTTTCATAAAATACATTTAAACCTACGGTTTAGTACCAGAGGACTTTCTTCTGTCCAGATCTGTTCCTTACAAGCACATGCTGAGTGGTAGATAAATCTGTCTGAGGCTGGAATATCAGTTTCATCGGAAAAATCAGGGAGTTTCACATTTCATGGTGCTCCTGCTGTACTTGCATTTGGGCACAGCAGATCACCCGTGCAGGGTTCACCGCAGGACTGCCGACTATCTTTAGATCATTTAAAACATTCTTGATAGGGCATAGTCAAGGGTGATCCTCTACTGCATGATTTGCCTTCCCTCAACACCCTGGATTTAGTGGCATCCTACACATCCTATGCACTTGGAATCAGTATTGGGTCAGAAAATTATGCTATAAACCAAAGCAGTAGTCGCTATTTATTTAATACTTAAGGAGTTAAATACATCTGAAAAAAATGCAGCTTCATCAAAATCAGTTTTGCCTGAGCTGCTGAATGTATGACCTTTGGAACAGTAACAAGAGGCATACATTTCTTATTCCTGGAAGTAATTACTGGTGGTATTAGCTAGTGAAATACACAATATAATAGCAAACCTTGCCATTCTTTTTAAAACAGCACTGGTCAGGAGGCACACTGGATTACATTTTTAAGATTATTCTAATGTTAAGATGTTAATTAAAAAACTGGGGGCGTTCCTTATATTATAGATCTTTGTATGACAAAACCTGCTGTAAAAACTGCAGAGGTTTCTTTTAACAGAGATCTGTGGATGACAAAACCTGCTGTAATGGTTCGTAAATTGTTTGATTGCTAGAAACCAAACAACATCCAAAAAAAAAACCCACGCATTTGCTTAGGGTTTGATTCTGCCAGATGACCTCAGGATGCTACGGCAGTGAGCTCATGCTACTCTCCATAAAGCTGAGAGTGGACCCAGAATGAGAACCTTAAAAACGTTGACTTTCTGAAGATGCTTCCCTACACAGCACCCTCATTGGCTAAGTTACACTGCATTAAAAAATACTCAGAGTTTATTCATTAGGCACAGTTCCTCAGCAAGACGCATTCCACTGTTTATAAACATATTTTTAAATTTCTCTTTATGCTATTATTCAGAGTTTGTACATTACAAGGAACACTACTGCCACGGGAAGACACGCCCAAAATAAAAGCCCAAAGTCAGTAGCTGGTGACTGAAGAAATAACCATAATAAGGCTTTAGAAGCAAACTAGTCAGTAAGAGAAACTGGATTTTAGAGACAATAGCTACCCTTTGGACATCAGTTTGCTGGTCCTTAGGACTTTAAAGGGAACTTAAATTCAGAGGTGTCTGAACATGCCTCATTCTCAAGGATCTTGGGTTGGTCACCCACAGCTGAGACCTCCCATATTATTTGCAAATCACAGACTAATCCTATTTTGTTTCAAGGAACAACTTGCTGAGGAGCATAGGCTTGAAAGTGCATGCCAAAAAAATATTTCAGTCCTTCTGACGCAAGTGAAAAAGTAAGTTTCCAATATATGCTTGCATGCTTACTTTTTGGCTTACTGCTATCAGGCTACGCTGCTGGAACTCTCCTACACTGTTGCATTTTTGACACCGTGTAGTACATAAGCTCAGAGAGTAAACACAAACAGGAAATGAAAGTTCTTTGGACCATAATTCATATAATTGTCCCCATGTTTCACCAAAGCAATGTCACAGGGGCTTGCATAAATAATTACAAAAATAAATAAATATGCATAAACACATTTGCACAAACACAATTCTTAAAGCAAGTTATATTTGTAAAACCTGATCCAGCTATTTCTTTTCCCAGCTATTTTTTAGAGGAGGTCTGAACTGGACTTCAGAAAAAGTGTCTCTCAAGGCAGAATTTGGACTTAGGCAAATAAAATCTATTCACTTGTGCATTATTAATCTATAAGCAGTCACAGGGTTCTGTCATGTATGGTTCTCACAGAACTGGAGCTAGGCTTATAGAGTCTTTTGTTGGGTACATTTATGTGTTATTTTATGCCCCTTCCTTTGTCTTTAATTCATGCCTTTAAATTCTAGAACCTGATTTTACTGCAAATAGAGTGCTAAAAGAAGCCTTCCCTCCACTGGATAAAAAAATATGCTAATTCAATTATACTTAGATCTTTTTCTAAAAGAAAACTTTAAATAGTTCTTTGCACTGTTTTTATACTTTCTTCAAGTTGCTTTATAACCTACTATAATTTGTTGCTTCAATTTTTGATATGTGAAAACTTGAGCAGAGGTTTGCGTAAATGCCTTATTTTGTGTACAGGAATAGATTAAATACAGGTGCACTTCCACTCCTAGGATCAGTGTTGCTTCCTTCCATTTCTGTTTCTGTAACTGGATCAATGCACTTGGTCTCATTCTACTTTCCAGGAGAATAAGGCTTAATATTAGAAAAATATTTTTACTTCTTGTTGCCAAACTTTATAATCTCACTGAGAAGCTATTTTTAAAATTTTGGGATTTAAAAAAGCTCAAGTAGTTAAACTGGGATTTAATAGTAATGGCTTTTCAATTCAAATTTGTCATATTATTATAAACTTTTCAAGTAATGATTGCTGCTATTTGGCTGCATTTAACTATTTGCACACAATTAAAACTTCACACATTTGGGGAAAGGATGACAATTTCATGTTGATATCTGTGCAGGGAGATTTTGTATTTACTCGAAAGTGAAAGATAATTTTCAGGGCCATAACGCAACCAACTGAAGCTTGAAACACTTTTAATGAGAGGGAATGATTATGCTAATAAAACGCCGAGAAGTTACAAGCAGTTAGCACACAGCCACACACCCCCCTGAGGAGCAACAGCCAGCATGGATTTGAGAAAAAGCAACATCAAACCAATTTAACTTCTTTCGAATCAATCAATATGGGGAAACCAGCAAATACTATATATGTTGACTTCACTACAGCTTTTTTGCAGTGTGTCATTGTGACATATCCATAACTTGGGGTATCCTATAGCATACCCAAAAACCATAGAAACACGATCCAGATTAGACTCCAGAATTGGTTAATGGCCCAATAGCGAATGGTCAGCGTAGAAGAATGTATCAAAATGGGAACGTTGACATGACGTCTGTCCAATCCTTGTATTTACAACCCAGGTCAAGGGATACACACGACACATACCGAATTTGAAGATGTCACTAAACTGAGAAGGGACTGCAAGTGCGCTGGGGGTCAAGATTAAAATTCCAAGTGAGCTTGCAAATTAAGTTGTTCGAAAAAGGGGCATGTTACACAACAGAAAAAGCACAGGTTTCACACAGGACAAAAAAAAAAAAAAAGATTTACACAAATACAGCTAAGGGAAAAAAAAAAAAGCCAACATAACCATTCTGCAGAAGCAGATCTGGGAGTCATAACAAGACACGCCACTATAAAACATGGAAACACCATGCCTGGTTGTATGAAAACAAGTATAGCCCCAAGACTGCTCTTTTCTTTGAGTAAAACTGTTACACCCAGTGCCCAGTAAGGCAAAAGCACAGTGTCCAGTTTGGGGCATAGTTTGGGACATGCAGGTTTTGTTGTTGGGGCTGAATTGGAGACAGTTCAGCAAAGACCTTTGCTTATTCTCATTCCTCCAGAACCTGGCCTTTAAAGAAAGATTAAATAAATGGGACGTGCTGAATATAAAGCAGAAAATACCAAGGAGAACACGTCTGCAAGTACACAGGAAGGTACTGCAAAAGGTAGACAAACACCTGCCCCTGTTTTCATGAAAAGCACGAGTAGCGATTGCATTAGGCTTAAGAAATTCTTTCAAAGCATGGAGATAATTAAACATTGGGGTCTAACATCTGGTGAGGTTGTGAATTCGTCATCAGTAGAAACTTTAAGAACCAGTCAGGCAAACATCTGTCAAACCTGACACAGGTATAGTTGATCCTGCCTTCGGGCAGAGAAAGGACTGGATGATCTCCTGCAGCCCCTTCCAGCTACACTTTTTAAGTGTTTCTTTCTCTCTCTTCCTCTGTTTCATTAGCACGCTTTTCCCAGCTTCTTAGCCTGCCTTCTTGTGCCTAGTTTTAACTAGAATAACCCAGGGTGATTTTCAGAATGTCATGTAGACCTCATGGGAGCTTCCCTTAGTTTAACCTCCTAACTAATTTTTCCTGTGAAAGACAACAATATCAACTGAACAATTCTGTGTTGTTGATTTTAGCGCATTACAGTTTTTCTTTGGTCAATACGTATATACTTCAAATGAGAAAAAAACAATTTCTGACTCTATTTACAATACGGGTTGTAATTAGATTATTAGGGATGTAACAAACCCCCAGCTCAAATTCCCAGCTTCTGGTTTTGCAGTATGAAAAAAGAGAGGAAAAAGGCAATTATTGATTAAGTACTCTGCTTCTTAAGCTACAAAGAACCAAACTACAGTTCCTGGAAAAAGATACTGCTGCCCGTAGGTACCTGCCTCTTCTTTCCCTGCAGGGTCTCTGCCCCTTTATAACGTAGGGACAAAAGAAAAGACAAGTCATGGCTTTGTGGGCAGAGTTCAGAGCTCCTCAGAGTAATGGCAGCTGTTGCTGAGGTCAGATATTCACTGGTTCTCTTACCCCTGCTGCCAACCACACTCTGTGACGAACACCAGAAAGACAAACAGGAAACCATGGCCACCACTGAAACAGGACAACTTTTCTTCTCCTCCTACAATCCCAGCAAAGCCAAGAGCTGGAGCACAGAGGTCATCCAGCTAGTGCATCTCCAGCCCCAAAGGTGGGGAAATGAAGCTGATAGAGTAGTCCATAGAGCAGCTATTGACTAATGGACATGACCCTGTACAAATGCAATGTTCTCCCTGGCTTGTTCCTGTACCACGCGTTCATAAAAGGTCCCTTTTTCACTGTCAGAACCAGTGCAGAAGGAGCTTGGTACCAAGCAGAATTCATCTCCAGAGTTTTTAAATTTCTGAATTTTCATATTCACTTCTTTTTGAAGGGCAGGGCAAGGGGAATATTTAGTAAGTGGTTTTGAAGACACGTTTCACGTTTTAAGGCTTTGATGAGATTTTTCAATTAGAAGAGAATAAACCTTTTGGGATGAAAACAAATGTGCCTCTTAATTGGCGTGGCACATTAAACACACGTAAACACATTGTATTGCCTACACTGCAAAAGCCAAGAGGATATTTACTAAGTATTCCCTAGCAAGTACTGCGGTGCCTTATTTTCTAACTCACTGCTATGCTGACAGCTCAGTTTTCAAATACTCATTAAGTGAGGTCATTAACATTTCTGTCACTTCTGCCTTAGTTTTATAAACAAATGAAGTTTAAGTACATTCTCTCCTTTAAAAAGACTGAGAAAAAAATAAAATACATATTCTTAGGCTTCTACAATCTAACCACGGCAGAATTTTCTACCAGAGCAAGTGGAGCTCCGTCACCTGAACGTCAAGAATTCGTTACTGCTCCTTTAATGCCTTGAGTGCCAGAGCGGAGAAATCTCTCGCCACTCCCGCCTGTAGCGAAGAACAACTTATCTGCTAAATTTTGGCCCCCTAGTAGTTTTCATTTCTGGCAGAAATCTGGTGCCTGAGGAGAGAGAGTGGGCTCAGGGACGCTGCGGACCTGGAAAGCGAGGCGGACTGGTCCCCGTGGCCACCAGAGGGAGAACGCAGCCCCTGGGATTTGTAAAGCCATCAACATCAACATCGCTTCTCAAGATGCAGCTTCTTCTACCACTAAGACTTTTCAATGACTTAGATCCCTCAATTGTGACAGTAATCATACTGAATTAGTTTTGAGAAAATGATGCGTTTTGTTTTTTTTTCCTAAAGTTCTGCAGAACCTCCATTCAATAAAATTTTACTTAGTTCATACATATATAATAATTTAAAAATTACACTGATCATAGAATCACATGGGGTTGGAAGGGACCTGTGGAGATCATCTACTCCAGCCCCCCCCCCGGAGTGGGTCTACCTAGAGCAGGTTGCACAGGATCTTGTCCAGGTGGGTTTTGAATGTCTCCAGAGACAGAGACTCCACCCCCTCCCTGGGCAGCCTCTTCCAGAGCTCTGCCACTCTCACAGTAAAGAAGTTCCTCCTCATGTTTAGGTGGAACTTCTTATGTTCAAGTTTGTGCCCATTTCCTCTTGTCCTGTCACTGGGCACCAATCATGCCCTCTCCTGCTCTTAATATAGCGTATTGCCTTATTTCAAAATTAATCCTACTATTTCTAATAGGACTGACTGCACACTAAAATATAATTTAGCACGAATAAGTACAGAAAAATATTGCTTTAAGTGAAAGGAACTATTCAAAGCAAGTATACAGCATAACACATACTTACACTTTGGCCTCTAATCAACTCTGAGTAACAATATGAAAGAAAAGAAAAAGAACTATAAATTACTTAAATGTTGATACTCAAAGAGAAATGCTCTGTGCTCAAATTTAGACTGTAAGGAAAGAAGAAATTTAACGGGGTTTGCATCTTGTTGGAAAAACTAATAAAAATATATTTGCTATTTAATGACAATGAGTTCTTGCCATAGTACCTTTTATAGATATTGTATCTTGTATCTCTCATTCTGAGCAAGTATTCAGGATGATTTCCTCATAAATCTTCTGACATTGTTTTTTTCTGCACGTTTATATTCATGAGGGGAAAAAACACAGAAAACGGGATGTATGGCGCAGAAGCAAGTTCCATGGAGGACCTATTTAAAACTATTTTAAACACAACTCAACTGCACCTTTTCAAGTGGCAGCCGCTCAGATTTAAGAGTCAGCATGAATTTTTAACCACAATTAGGACTGAAGCTCACTACAGTTGCAGTCAGGCAGATGAACTTAGGGTCAGGACCAGTTTTGGTGTGGTGTATAGGTAGCCCTCAGCTCTCCTAGCCCAAAAGGTAGAAGAGATGCAACAGCTAAATGTCCACTAGATGCCAGGCTTCCTTTGCGGAGCGGAGCAGTCGCACCGGTTTTCTGCAGGCTTTAGACAGATGGCCTCTGTCTTCACTCTCTCACTGATGGACTGGTCACAAGCTCTACTGTTTAGCACCAAATCCTGCTCCCACGCAGGCTCAATGGCGAGCCCTCCGGATTTATCCCTGGTGTCTCCCAGAAATTTCTGAGAGAGGGAAAAACACTTTTCAGAAGGATTAAAAATAGGAGTTATCAGTAAGAAGAATTGGGAGGGGGGGTTGTGTCCCTCTTTTCTGTGTCAGCAGAAAGCTCCTAGTGAAGAGAACGGGATGAGTTTTGTGATTGACATAATCAGCAAACAAACCTAGTTGAACAGTGGCAGAGAAGATTGCTGACCGCCTCCTGTGCTCCTGGTGCCATCATCGACAGGTAGGTGACCTCCAACCTCTGGCTGTCATCAAATAGGCCAGGCAGCATCTCAAAATATTGACTTAAAACTGCATTGGGGCAATATTTGCTTTCTGATTATCTTGCTTCTGTAGTTGAGAGAGGCTTCCAGAATGCAAGCATAGCTCTGCACAGGGGGGAGCAGGGGATGATGGGCCAGTAGCTCTCCCACCACCACCAGTGCCTGGGGCAGGGCACGCTCCATCTCACGTGATGGACCAGCCAGAGCAGTGCTGGAGTACGGTGTGCCCCAGCAGGACCAAGCACCTCTCCAGGAGGTCACAGCCACTTATGGTGCTACCCCCTCACGCTGGCACAAATTCAAGCTTTTCTGTTGGGATCTGGGTTGCCTCTAAGAAAACAGAATGGCGGTCAGAAGCCACATGGGCTCTGATTTCTGAAGAGACCAGACTGTTTGTTGTCTTGTTAAGTGGAGGGTCCAGTGGTCCGATTACCTCACCACTAGTTCAGCTCGGTAGTTGTTGCTGTGAGCAAGCACCTAAATTTCAAAGGGCTGCTTGGAGGAGAAGAAATACCCAATTTGAGCAAGTAGCATCAACTTAGATGCTACAGTAGTTAAATTATCTATTGCTAAACTAGAGCATTAACTACTCAAAAATGCCTACCTATATTATTCAGAAAGCCATTTTTTGAATTCATAATAGGGTGATGGATATGATTGAAATCTTTGAATTCATAATAGGGTGATGGATATGATCGAACTCCTTCTGGAAAGCAAAACAGACCAATTACTTTGATAAACATCACTACTGGAAAATAGTAACAACTGCTTTCAGGGTGATGGATATGATCGAACTCCTTCTGGAAAGCAAAACAGACCAATTACTTTGATAAACATCACTACTGGAAATCAGTAACAACTTTCTAGTTGTTTCTAGTACTAGTTGAATTTTCTTTCTAGTGTAACATAGTACAAATTGCCACTCTGCAGCAAATGCATTTTCTTTAGCTTAATTAAAAAAAAAAAAAAAAAAAAAAGGGTTCTTTAATTCCTTCATTCATTAAAATGCACCTTGGAGAGCAGACTGGTTTACAAATATTTAGTATTCACTGAATTTCACTGAATTTTTAGAGTTGGAAGGGACCATAGAGATCATCTGGTTCACAACTCCCCTGCTGCAGCTTCGTGTCTGTGTTTCTGCCCTTGGCTCTCAGATTTTGGCTTTGGCTCTGCGGGCCCTGCGTTGCTTTATGGTTTGATTTGCAGAGAGCATCCTGTGCAGCTCCTGCAGGCTTCCAGCGCGGGTCCAGGTGCTCGGGGATTTTTTTGGGAAAAATCCCTCGGAGCAGAGCACTTCTCTGCTCACCTACTGGCTCTTCCCGCTAATCCTGCCATACCCTACCCCCTGGAAACAATTAGGGGGGATAGAATAGGGCTCTCTACCACTTTGCCTGTCATCAGCTTCCCTGTTGAGATCAAGTTGCATAAATGCTAATGGTCCATCCCATCTCGTGCCCCTCATTGTCGCATCCCTAAACCCAGCAAAACTCGGCAGCAGTGAGTCGGGGTAATTAGCGCACGTGAAAGGGTTGCTGTGGTATTAAGCTTTGTCAGCACCCTGAGCTGTAGATGTATATTAGAACTCGATTTTCCTTGTGAGTAAGAAGGAAAAATGATAAAATTGGCTACCGGTATCACACACTGGAGAAAATATTATTCTCTAAACACATGAGGGGTACCAGCCATTTTACACTGGGCAGATCCTCGTAGATAGAGACATTTCTTTATTCATGTATCTCAGTGAGTGGTAAATGAGGCATGCTCGCAGAAGTTATTTGGGATGGAAATGAGTCTAATTAGTCTATCCAACTTAGGAATAGCACTGTGAGGCAAGTCTGGGGAAGACAGGAGCTAGCAACAGAAACAGCAGTGGAGAAACAGAGCTATGTGCTTTTCACAGTTAAGTAGAATATTTATTTGAGGTTTCATTTGACAGAATAAACAATAGATAAGGGAACAGTTGAAGGAGGCAAACATTTCTAAGAAACTAGTTTAAAAACATTCTTATTTTAATTGCAGGGTCTGTAAGTAGCCTCCTGCATATTCCTACATTAGTTTTCAACTTCGTAATTTGTTGTACAGTAAACAATAAAAAGCTGCTCAGTTACTTCAGAGCTTTCTGAAGGGGGCAGGGGCAGATGTGCCCCAAACTTAAATGATACTAATAAAAATTAGTGTCCTTTAAGGGTAGCGAGGGTGTAACAACGATTTTAAAATAAGCTGCTAGAATATGTACATGTATTTTATATATTGACAAATCTTTTAATCTGCGAGAATCACATCTAGTAATGAATCACATTCTTGGAGTGAATAATTCAGCCCTTGACGCCAACCTCTGAGGGAGAATATTGTGGTCATGGTGTCTGAACAGTGTGGTAGCTATGGCTACCTATATAATTCTTAGCAATGGAAAAAAAAGTGACAATGACATTAAATTTAATCAGGTTCCCCTTTTCTGTGGTTCCCACTGGGATGAGCCACTAGTGTCTTGCCTTAAATATTCAAAGCCTTCAAAGTTTGCATGTGTTCATATACTGGGACAATATCCTGCTAATACAGAACAATGGATCTGTCATGTATTTCTCCTGTGAGTAGCCGTAAGTCTGAATTTAGTTAGTATAGGGTATTATGATTGCTGCTTCTTTAGTGATTGTCTTTACATTAGTCTTCACTTAGAAGGAAGAAGAGCAGTGATGAAATGTAGGCAAAAATACAATGAACTTGGCTATTTTGGTTTGGAAATATGGAGCAAAGGACTGTGTCTTCTTAAAAAGATCCAGCTTTATTTCCAGTCACACTTCATCTGATATGAATGAGCTGGTACTACATATCACATGGCTGAATACATTTGGGAAACATGACCTAACATATATTTAGGGAAGAGAGCTTAGAATCAAACTAGAGCATGAATTATTTGAATTTTCATTTGGTAAAGTTCATAAATACTTTTTGTGGTTTGTTTACAGAGCAGTGAAAATGTAAATTTTATTACTACTGCAGGAACTTTCATTTGGATTTCCTTAATCTGCAGTAAAATTCAGTATTGAAAAGGTTGAGACTGACTGTAAATATTTGCGAGTATTGATTTGAAGTACTTAAAACATAATCCTTAAAAACCATTTGTTTTGCTTATTTTTAAGTGGGAAAGGAAAAAAGGAAGGGTATCCTTCGCTGTGGATTTGGAGGTAAAAGTTTCACAGCAGGTAAACAGGGCTTAGGGAAAAACTGGTAACTCTTACAGTTAAGCACATTTACCAGAAAATTATTCCCTCACTTTCCAATTTGAAAATGATTGGATTTGTGATGATTTTATATTTTTTCTCTGACTTTTTGGTAGCTTAATGAAGCTTGTCTCTGTTTGTCTGGCATAGTAAACGCCAGTCTGTTCTTAATACTTTCTCAGAGAATCAAAGCCACAATTTGGAAAGCGTCCCTGGTAACGTGTACCTTCTCTCACACACATACTCACAAAGAAGTTCAAGCCAGAGAACACATAAACACCTGCCACTATGGTCACATGCAAACCAAAGCACTTAAGAAGAGGTGACTACCTCCGCGTGCCACGTTCTTACAACCTGTATCTGATTAAATGATGTGCAAATAGGATACCTATTTGTCCTACTGGAACTCAAACTAAAGAAAATGCCACTGTCTCCTACAATACAGTACATCGTAAATTAAACAGGATGTTATCCACCTTTATTTATTTTTCTAGGTTATTACATGGTCATATATGCTACTCATGATCTTACTGCCTGAATGCTTCTCATAGTTATGATGTGCCCATGTGAAAAAAAAAAGTTTCTTTCTCTTGCCCTTTCTTTCCTCTGTTCAGAACAGATCAAGGACCCAGTTTTATTTTATTTTGCTTTGGTAATTTAACGCTAGAAAGTTAGATATGTATTGATCATGTGGCAGAGGCTACAGGCTCCTCCTTTTATTTCTACATCACAAAATCCTTTCTCTAGGGAAAACAATTTCCAAAAAAGCTTGTTTGAGCCAGTGTGGTTTGCATCCTAGCTAGAAAGCCAAGCTCCGTGCTATGATCAGGGACATCAGTCTCATCAGCTTCTGTCCCCAAAGCTGCAGCACCCTAGGCACAATCTAACAGCATAAGCAGATGTTTAAGTTAAATTGAAAATAGCAGCATCTTTTTAGGCGCAGTCTATCCCTAGAGGGCCACAGAAATGCTTGCCTGAACAGTAGCAGGAGTAGGACCATCCGCATTTCCCAGACACACTTGCTTTCTCCTCATGGAGATTTTCTCCAGGTGGGATGCAAAGACTTTGCCCTTTTGTCTCTGTTTTTACAGGCTGCCCCGCTTAGCGCCAGCCTCTTGTTCTGAATGCAAATTTCACACCAGTGGCTTTTACACATGCACAGACTGATGACACAGCATGCCTGCAGCACTTCCAGTTCTTCTTCAATTTAACACACACATGAAGGTCGGAAGCCTCGGGCTCCCCACGGATGTGTGCTGCACGGCACATGCTTCTAGCCAGGAGATACCAGATAAAAATGGCAAACCTGCTCAAGACTTCTGGTTACCTTTAAGGATGAAGAGAGGAACGCAATCAGCCTGCTCCTCTCTTCCTCCTTGCTCGTTACCCAGATGTTCTTGATGAAGATTGCCCAGCCCTGCTGCATGTAGCACAGATTTGGGGTTGAGAGCCGTCTACATTTTAATCCCGTGTTTGGTGCTGTTGTACGGACACCAATTCAGATTTTGAACAGCACTAGATAGATTTATGTTTTCAAACATCTGTGGGACTAGTAATCAATTTATCTTAACATACTTTTTACTTATAGTTTGCCTTCAAACCCTGCCTTCCCCCCCCAAAATAGTCCACTAACCTACCCCTCTTACTGCCACTTCAAATGCTTTTTGCTTTGCAGGTTGTGTCACTGATATGACAGTGCCAGAAAAAAGGCTTAGAGGAATCACAGAATTGCCTAGGTTGGAAGGGACCTTTAAGATCATCTACTCCAACCATAAAAAAACAAAACAAAACAAAACAAAAACCAAACAAACCACACTAAACTATATTTCCGAGCACCATGTCAATTCGTCTTTTGAGTATCTCCAGGGATGGTGCCTCAATCGCTTCCCTGGGCAGCCCATTCCAAAGCCTGATAACCCTTTCAGTGAAGAAATTTTTCACAATATCCAATCTGAACCTCCCCTGGCACAACTTGAGGCCATTTCCTCTTGTCAATCGCCTGTGACTTGGGAGAAGAGACCAACCTCCCCATGGCTACACTGTTGACACCGTAAAGTGAAGTCTGCTCTAATTAAGCCCGAATCATGAGCTATATCTTAAGATGCAGAACAATATGAAGCAAGTCTGGAAAACTGAAAGAGAGTTGTACCACTTGCCAAGCTAGAGTTGTTAACTGGCCAGTCAAGTGCAAGAGACGACATCTGCGTTGACAAAACAACTTTTCCATCTCCAAAAATGTGACATCCAAGTTTAATCTATTTAAAGGAGTGCCAGATCTTTCTCTCAACCAGAGCAGTAGCAAATACCTGACTAGTAGCAGCAAGCTGAACAGAGCAGAAGCAAATAAAGGGCTGGGCCAGTCGGTTAAAAATTACTGTGCCCCCAAAACTGAACACACACTTCCTGCCTCTCTGGTGGCACCTGGGTGTCCCTAGGAGCTCAAAGGTGTAAGGTGAGTCAGTTCAGTTTTACTGCTCTGACTGAGACCAAAAATGGATGTCAGGGAGAAAAAAGTGCCTTTTCAGATTTAATCTCAATGCAAGTAAATGATGTGGTTTCCTTTGTCTGTATCTTTTATGAATATTTGGAAATGTATCAGCTGTCACGGTGCTTTAAACAAATATTTTTATTAGCATTTACCCCTGGAATAAGTAAAAGGTGAGTTTAAAGTATAGCAAATCTGTAAACTGGGATGCCTAGGTATGATAACTCCTGCTAGCCAGTATGTTCTTAGATGAACCCAAATAATAAAAAGGTGTTTCCCCACAGAAATTGTATAAATTGGTTTTAGAGCAGATATCACAGAGGTTGAGAGGAACAAGAGTCTTCCAAAGCAGTGGTGACAACAGAAGGGTTCACCAACAAGCCAACAAGGTGTGGGCACCACACCTGAACCACAGACATACATAATCATGAAAATATCTCATTAGAAAAAACACTATTCTGTCCTTCCTGGACAGATCACATCACTGATGGCCAAAACACCACTCCCAACTGCCTGATGATCACTAATTGGTCGGTACCTAGTTGACACAACTATACGTCTTACAATGAATTTGTCATAAGGACTTTTTAGCAGGATTTTTTTTCCTGCAGTAATGTATACTGATGATATAATACACATGGATAAGCTTAGCTCTCATTTGAAATTGAAGGATATACCACAGAGACAAGGAAAATGGCAAACTGCAGAGAGAACAAATTTACTATAAGAGAGAGTAGAAAAGCAGATTATGACAAAATGTTGTTCTCGATACACAGAAATATAAATTCAAATATTGGGATATCAGTTTGAATTTTGTCAGAGATTCCTACAGCTATGGCTACAAGAAAGCATAAGTTACCATTATCAGTTTTTTCTAAAAATTAGTAGTGGGCCAAAAGAAAAATGTTTTTTCTTCCTTCTCCTCTTAAAAGTCCAGTCAGGATCTTAGCATTAATGCAGAAGTGACTTCACAGCTAAAATTCCTTTGTGAAACAATAGGAAACAATGATGTTACCATAATTTATTTTCTTTCTGGTTACACAGTCTGACCTTAGTGCAGGGCTGTTTAAAAAAATGGCGTGGTTAAATGAAACTCTTACAAGGATACAGATGTGAAAATGTTTAAATCATCATTTAAGAAGTATGGATGCTGGGATTCATTCTGCTGTAGCATGATACCTAAACTTATGTTCGATGCACGTTCTATTTCCAGGGACTATAAAGAATACTGCACAGGGTTCACTTTTTCTCATTTGACTCTTAAGATTACTTCACCACCCATTCCATTGTCATCGTATTTAACTTCAAAGTCCTAATAAGGCCCCAAGACTAAAATAAACATAATTGACATACATGAAAGTACATATATTTGCACTGTGGCACCTGTGCGCGTCTGCATAAGTATTCAGTCCCAGTATATCGGCTTCACTCCCTGCATTTTCACATGAGAGGCACAAAATGTTTTAGATAAAATACCCAAAGTGCTAAACCAGCAAATGTAATCCCCAAAGAGGTAAAAGCAAATGAGATGTACCCATAGGGACCGGTTCCAAAGCATAGTAATAGTCTATAAAATAGTCACATCATCAATAAACCCATTTAAACCGGAGGGAAGTCTGATCATCTCAAGATTTGTAGAAGAGCTATGTTACTAAAATAACATTACCACTGGACTAAAACAAAATGCAAACAGGAGGAGCCTTTTGAATCAGGGCAGCTAATGAGTCAAGGGATTTCATCTTGACCAAATGGTCAGAGATGATGTAGATTCAGGCAGAAGTGAGGGGCTGGATCCCCCCCATTCCACAGCAGCAGAGATCAAGTATAATCTTATGTTATGTATAATACAGATTTCAGGCTATATGGTTAATGGGCCGTAACTTAACACTTTTGCCTTCAACTGCTAGGTCCTCCAGCCCTGTTGTAAAAAGCATGCATACCCCAGCTGTCTTTTTGTATTTTAGACGTATTCCCTTTTTCATGCAAACTCAGAAGTATGATTAAATAGTGGTTGGCCAAAACTAAAAGCTCTTCCTTCGACTTTCTACATTAACCATGGGGAAACCACCTGACTTGCTTCCTGGGGTATAAAAATACTAACCAAAAATGATGCTGCTACAGACTGAGACTATGCAGGCTTAACAAAGGTGCGGGGTTTTTATTGCTCGATTCCCTGGATCCCTGTGATAGCTCTCCAGGGGGGAGCAATGTAATAAAAAGGGTAAGCTGATATGGCCCTTTAGAATAACAATCTTCTTAATTGCTTTACGCATCTCTTCTGTGGGCTCGCCTCAGGGAGCACACCCCGTTGGCAAACAGCAGGTTCTGTAGGACAGGCATTAAACACCAGTTCCAAAGTGCACCAACTTGCGTGTGCCCAGCTGATCCTTTATCAGGGTGATAAGGTTATTTATCAGCCTGTGGGCACAGCCAGGTTAGTTGTAGCTAATTCCAAAACATGTTCCTGCAAATCAAGTATAAGATTGAGTGTTAGGACCGTGTTCAGCCTAGGGCGTGAGCTACAGCTCTGAATGTTGTTCCCAGCTAACAAAACTTCTGACCTGGTGCCAAATGTGTCCCTCTTTAATATCCCAAATCCCGTCAAAATGGGGAATAGCTTCCCTGGGATGCTGGGGACCGCAGGGATACTATCGTTGCTGCAAACTGAAACGTACGGCGTGACGTCTTTGGTGCCCTCTTTTTGGGTAGGATTTGGTGACAAGCAAATATTATACCTTTGTCATTGTGACAAAGACTCACTGTTCTTCCCATTGCGCTAAAATAAACCAGGGAAGTTGGCACAGTTGGGTTTCAGATTCCAGGGGACAGTGAGTCTCGCTGGGGAGAAACTGTTTTTTATTTCACAGACTGACCGACACGGACAGTATCAGCTGGGGACACATTGATCCTGCTTCAGTTTTTTTGGTGTTTGTGAACTGGCCTGTAAACTCTGCTTGCTTCAGAGGCCAGTCACTCCAGAGCTGGTGAGGGACATACCTTCCTCAGTCTTAGAAACCATCAAAGCCCCAGGCTTGCCATTGTAATGTCATTTGTAGCTGCAGTGTTTAAATTATGAGAATCTGCAAGAAATCCAAGAATACCTGAACCGTTCATGAACAATTAACACCATCAGATTAATCAAGGGTCGAAAGGGAGAGGTGACTACAATCTATAATGATGAAAAGCAGTATTTCAAACTAAGGATAATTTGATACAGGTGAAATGCTGGTTTATACACTTTGCACAGATGCCACAAACACAACAAATAATTAACAAAACCCATCCTGTCAAATACGAACACCACTGTCCTTCAGAGTAACCACAAGAGTAAGGTCCTTTTGAAAGAGGACACCGGCAAATTAAGACTCTCCCGCATACTTCTTCCCAGCGTGACTCTGATGCTAAAAGCCAGGAAGTAAAACTCCTAACTTCTCTTCTGGCCTCAGCATAATAACTGACTGGATGACTAATGGCTGGAATACATTTGCAGTGCTCACTCCTCCCTGTGACCCTGAGGGACTATGGTGGCTCCGGTGGGAGGAGTGGGGTCTGCACGGTGCTGGTGGGCAGCTGGCTGCAGTCTCCTGCTCCCTCCACCTCACACTCAACCTATTTTAAGGGGAAGGAGAAAAAAAGTCTTCCCTTCCCACCATGGGTCCCTCGTGGGGCTGAAGACAGCACTTCTTTTGTTTGCTTTGAGACTCAGAAAATATTTCATGGGTGCTTCTCTCTGGCTTTGGGAGAAAGTCTACTCGGTGTGGCAGCTTAAGATGACGCAATTGCCATCTGCGTCTGTATGGGTGGCAGGAAGAGCTATGCACACTGCTCTTAGAAGCCAGAAAGAACCTGATAAACATTTTCACTTTCTAGTGAAGTGAGAGGGCAGTGCGGTGACTGACTAGTGAAAGAATCCCTCCTTAATTCTTGCGAACAGATGTTTTATGCCCCGGCGTGCACTTCAGTTGAATTCTGAAGGGTTTTTCCAGCTTTCAGAATTTGCTTCCTTGCACCATAGTTCAGTATCAAATGTTATGTACACCCTTTTCTCCTAAAAATATTTTCCCTTTTTTTCATACCTAATATACTTACAAGAGCCAACTTAGTTGAGGAACAGGGAAAAATTCTCATAGTAGGATAAATAGAGAAAAATAGCGAGGTAGGCTGCTAAAAACTCACCAGGGGCTCACCAAACAACATAAGGATATTTTTTCCTTCTCTTGTAATAGCTTGCTGGTTTGCAAGTACATTCATCTTTGTTCCTTTCTGTCGCTATGCATCACCTAAAATATAGGTGCATATTTCCTATATGCAGAGTTAACATGAGCTGATCCAAATTTGTCCCATCAGGGATCTTTGATGTTGATACTGTGGGAGGGGAGACACCCGTAGACAAACAGTGTGCCATCTCAGCCTTTGAACCTGCGACTTTGAAGAAGAGTGGCATGTGGCAGTGTGTGAGTACAGTGGATCTGGGTCAGTCAGGCAAAATTCCCAGTCCAAGGGGTGCTGTTGTTTGTTAAAAGGCACTGACTCTCTCTGGCCCAGCTTAGTGCTCTTCGCTTTTGTGCCATGTCAAGGAAACTCTTCCCGGTAAATAAGAAATATTTAGTGAGCTTCCCCCAGTGTAGCTATGTCAGCTTCTACAGGATTGAACATTTTGAAATGGGATATGAAAGAAGGGGTTTGGTTGTTCCCTTAATAAAATTAGGTGTTTTAGAAGACAGCTTGGATCACCGAAAACGGCAACACAGAGCCTGTCACTTCCTTGAAGTTTCTTCTGGCGACTTTCAACCTTTTTACCTCTGGGAGAGCCTCCCAAATCGTGCAGATTAACGTGAGAAATCCTGCGGCAGGGTTGCCCTGTTTGCAAAAACCCCGGAGGATCAGGGGCACCTGACTCCTGCCCGCCCCAGACATTGATGGATGTCCCCGAGCGGCGCCGGGTTCAAGGGCTGGGGTTCCTGGCTCACAGACCCTGCTCTGCTCCGCTCTCAGACCAGGAGCTAACGCGGCGACGGGGCGCGCCAATCCCCAAGGCTCAGTGTCTGCTAGTTAGACTCATTACAATTAGTCAACTTGATATATTGTTTACAATTTACACCAAACAAGCTTGGGGCTAATTATGACTTAGCTAGTTTGCCTCTTTGATGTCAAGATCCCCCGCAGGAGGCCCGGCTAGCGAACAGCAGCTACGGTTAGTCTCCAGCTCAGGTACAGAGCTTGGGAATCAACAGAGCCTTCCGACAGAGAGGCAACGTGGCCTTCAAATCCAATCGTAGCTATGCAAAGAATTATATTAGCCCAGCTGATAAACTTCCTGCAAATAGATTTCTACGTCCTCTTAAAACAGCCATTCTCCAGGAAAGCAGTGATTTAAGGAAAAACCCCCACAGCTGTGACTTTCAGCCACTACTTAGTACTTTCAGACACAGCAAGATTTCACGCATGCAAAATGCAGTGAGAAAGTCTCAAATTGCACTGAAATTTATGGATTACGTTTCTGGTTGAAGTTGCATTATTGTGACAGCTATAGCATAAAAGGTAGATGATTTGACCCTTTCACGTACAATTCTGGGTTTGTTCTACCATTGCGTTGCTAAAATAATATTGTATTAATGAAAGCCACGTGATCAGACATACCGATGTATTAATTCTACAGTTTTGCATCACAGAAATTATTAGTTAAGGAAGAAGCTAGATTTAGTCAGAGGTGAAATTAGAAAGTGAAGGGTTTCCAGCAGAACACAGTGCTCTTTTCCTCAATGAGAACAGTGAGTCACAAAAATCCACTTTGCCGTGGACAGCACTGGCAGATCATTGACCTTGACTCTCACTCTCACCTTTGGCACTGGGTGCATAACTCACCCTAAACCCGATTATCCCACCGGCATGCCCACCGCGGCAAGAAACGTTGCAGTGAGAGAAGTCTAGCATCACGTATAAAACTCCTAGATGGAATTTGTATGTTCTGTAGCTACAAGGTTGGGGGTTTTACCCTTCATTTTGGCAGCTTGGCATAGGAAAAAAAAGTTTCATACTTCTTTTGACTTCACAGTGGCAATAGAGAACCTGTGGCTAAGTTTTAGCTGAGAACTGTAGTGGTGAATCACGAGACAAAATAGCATTCCCTTTGTTCTTGCACACTCGGATGGAGCCTGCCCTCCCTCTCACACAAGTCAAAATGAACATCTATTCCCACAGTAAGGCAACATGCTGGACTCGGAGTTTATTCACTCATTTGTGGATCTCAGCAAAGCAGTTTTTTAAGACTCGGTGGAATCTCCGAGTTTCTTAGTCACTTTAAAGGTTGGAGCACTTTTATTTTCACATCTAACTTTAGAGTCAGCTTTGAACAAACCCAGAAAAGATCCCAGTGTTGGCCTAAAAAATTGTTACCTTTGGGTTGGTGGGGTGAAGGAAGGGGACTCAGTGGAAAAAGTCTCATATCTCTCCCTGAAAAGTTAAGTAAAAGCCAACAATAACAACGTCGGATTTCCCAGTAAACTCTACTCTCTTCCTGAACAGTCATGTTATCAATTAGTACATAAGTATTTTAAAAAATTGAAAGACAGGTAAAAACAGGTGTTAGAAATAAAACTCTGAATAATTTGAGTTTTACAGTAAATTCCTAGCCACTTTATATTCTTTCACCTTTCTGTATTTTTTTGTAATTACAGCAAAATGTATTTAACTACTGAGGCAAAGTGAGGTTAATGGATGGGATAAAAACTGTGGTCATGAAAACATTAAAATAATTAAATAACATACTATTTTTAAAATAATAAAATTATTTTAATAAGTCAGACAAGATGATGCCTGTAAAAGCCACTTTCCTTGTTTGCCTCACCACTTGTGAATAGCATTGATGAGGGAGAATCCCAGGTAAAGTCCCTGGAAAAAATACCACGCCTAAAGTGCAGTTAACCCAATTTTGCAGACCTTATTTTTAAAAGCTATTGCAGTTGCAGATTTATCTCTTCAAATATTAAAAGAAGAGATATGCCTCAAACTTGCAGTCTGAAATTGGATGAAAACTTTCATCACCATTTTAGATAACCACTTTGCTTATCCACAGTGATGGGGATTAACCGTGACTTTGAGACCCAGAGTTTGCATTAACCCACCCCTACTACACAGAGAAACCTGCAAATCAACACACCAATATCTCAGAAAGTCCTAACCAGCTTCCTCATGAGACTTTTGCATAAAAAAGGAGCTTTCAACTGGATCCCTTTGGAGAATACCACACCATGCCAAATTCTTCACGGGGACTGAAGTCCTCCTGACACCTCACATGCATATCTGATAACTGCGATCACAGGAGTTATTTTCAATATTCAGTGAAATCTAATTGAAAATTTACTAGTTACAGATGGGATTTTCTGTTTCTTTTGAAGCTGAGGGACCATTGTTTAGCAGCTCTGGCTGCTGTTATCTGCTATGTTTATTCCTCTTGAAAATCTCTGACCTCTGCATTCCCTGTGTCATAAAAAGAACAAAGCAGTGAAAATTGATTAATAAAAGTCTTCGACTACTGTCAAAGCAGTTACAAGCATTGGGAATTTATATGAGTTGAAGGGTACATCCTCTGAGACTAAACACCTCTTCTTTCTATTCTTTTGACCCACAGGACCCTGCTCCTCTCTCTCTCCCTCCACTGAGTAAATTCACCTGGCCAGCTGGTAGCAAAATTGAATTTTCCATCCTTCCTGAGATAGAAGGGTAAAGTTAAGGGAATGCTCTAATGCCTTTACGACATGAAAACCAGTGGTGAATCTGAACCACCTGAGTTCTGTCTCTGCAGGACAATGATAAATGTCCGCTTGAAGTGCAAAGATCAAGTGCTGGGAGAGCAAGGTCAGATGCTTTACATGACATCTAATGTGACTGTCATTTCTCAGGCTCGGTAGCCGATGGAAATGCGGCGACAGGACGAACCAATCACTAAGGTACCATGTCTGGCATTTAAATAGAGTGCAGTAATTCCAGCAGTGCCAAATGATTAGAGATCTAATTGCCATTGTCTAATGAATTCCTCTCCGGCATTGTGTGTATGTTCAAAAAAAGTGTTAAGCTGAGTCTGGCAAGGTACTCTCACTAAAAATACATTTTTAAAAGATTAAATTCTGGTTTTCTACTCCTAAATGGTCTCATGAATTAATATAAGGTTCTATACAGGCATATCTATAAATAATGGATGACTGTTTTGCTGTTTTATTGGGAATTACCTTTCTATATGTTCCAATGTTTGGCTCTAGGGAAATACTCTTGTCTGTATTAAATGCCCCTGCGAGATCATGAGAATTATACAATTCAATTTTTTCTTTTAAAAATCATTATCAATTTCTTTTCTTTGAAGAGTATATCACCTTTCAATGTACTAGTGACAGATAAAAGATATAAAGCTTTGATTACAAGAGTAGAAAATATACTTTATTGGGAGACTGAAGACCTCTGTGTATGCCAGTTAAGGTGATTTTATCTCACTCTTGATCACCTCTGGGTGAACAGAAATTTGGTAATAGATTGCTCTTCAGCTGATTTAACTCAAGCCATTAAACCATCCACAAAATTGGATGTCCCTTTTTAAAATGGGATAGAAGTTAACCAGTCAACGCAGTTCCCAAAGAGCGTCATGACCTTTCTGTTCCTGGCAATGTCTAAATACATATTTTTATTTTTCTAGAAAATGTTCTGTTTAAAGAAATACAAAGTCAGGCAGTCCAATGGCCTGTGTAACACCAAGTAATCCTGCAGGCTGTGGCACTGTGATTCCCATCTGCTTGTGTAACCTGAATGTTTCCACTTGGATTCAGATTTTGACACTCACCTGCACCACCTCCCCTTACAAAAAAAAAAAAAAAAAAAAAAAAATCTCTCCTCAAAAACCCTATTTTAAAATTGCATTTGAAAGTGATCTGTACTGACCAAGAGGGACAGGCTCTAGAAAAGGGAGACATAAATCCTGTAAGAAGCTGATGTCTTTTTAACATTCCGGAATGTA
>NW_015090774.1:10758888-10816725 GCF_001431845.1 Calidris pugnax | reverse complement strand
ATCAAAAAAAAAAAAAAAAAAAAAAAAATGCTTCTCTCTAGAATCCTGATTTTGATTCATTCCAATTCCTGAAAACTTTACAAATCATGCAGATAAATGAAAGTCTCGTCAGCTGAACATCCGCTGATTTGGGGTTTTATCTGCCACTGAACTTTGCCTCCTTCATAAATGGGAAGGTCTTCTAAATGCCTCTCCACTTTCTGATCTCCTCCTAAAGGTCAGATCAAAGTGAACAACTGTAGGCAGATAAAGTTGAATGCAAAGGGGTCTGAGCTTTTTTCAGCTCCTGTGATTGACAGCGAAGGCCTTGCACAGTGACAGTGTCACTTGAGAGACCCTACACTTTTTTTCCCAGGTTTTCTGCAGTCTCTGGTGTCACGGGGGGACAGCCCCCTGTGGTAATGCCAGGCTCCTCACTGTCAGGGGGCTAAGACCTGGACTAATTCATTGCGGTGCAGTTTAATTAAACTGCACCGGAGTTGTTTCCCTGGTAAAATAAGTGTGGGAAGAGAATGTGTGTCAAAAGAGACATGCCTCTTACTGTGTGTGCTTTATTGTTACACCACAGCTAATATATTGTGGGAATTCCCATGGAGTCAATGATAAACTATATTATCAAGCTCCATAAAATAGGCATTCTACTAGTGAGGGTTACTGTAGCCCACAATTCCATTAATCCTCCTAATTTATTATATTATAGCTGTATGTGAGGTCTCATAAATTTATTATACCCCTTTCATCTTGATAAAAATGCTTGTTTCTCCTCTCAAATAAAAACCCTTATTATTTGTTGTGTCTGTCTCTAAAAAATAAATGTATCAGCCACTTGCAAGAAAATATGATTATTGGCTGAGAAATGTAAACTGCACTTGACATGTCTTCTGCCATAAAATTAAAGAATTTTATTAAACCTTGCTTTCTGAGTACAAACACCAGTATATGAAGGCCCATTGAATTTTTATTTGCTTTTGGTTTAGAGCATTGTATTCTCTTTTATTTATATATATAACTTTACAAGGTTTTTTAATTTAAAGCCATGAAACCTACATCTGTCAGCTTTGCCTTTTATGAAGGAGGCAATTTTTGAGACTCTGCATTCCATGTCTCTTGGACATTGATCTGGGTGGCAAATAAAACCATTCCCTCTTTAGGGCATTTCACATCAGTAAAATATTTGATGATAGGTTACGCTGCAGTAATCTATAGTAAAACATTTTATGTATGCTAATATATGTGCTAAGTTAGGTAAGTCTGTGTGATGAAAAGAGCAAACTTCCCTGGAGCTTGCATCCCTGAATGGGATGCAAAGTGGCCTCTATCCTTCACTGGGACTTAATGGGTGGGACAGAGAGCTTGCTTTGGGCACAGTCTAAAGAGAGGAAGAAGTCCCCTGTCAGGGTTCAAAGCAAAATATGAAGATGATTCTGGGTTAGTGGAGTCTCACAACAAGCTATGTCAAAATACAGGAAAGACCATGCTGATCGAGCCCAAGGGCCCCTCTATAGCCCAGCATCTCTGATGGTGGCCAGAAGTAGGTGCCTAACTGAGAAAAGGGAAAAGTATGACACTTTCCCCAGCTACTATCTCAGCCTTGGACTGCTCTCAGCTCAGAAGACTTCTTGGGAATTAAGTGGTTTATCATATTTACTAATCCTCCATGGATCTGTCTTTCAAATATTTCTCTGTTCTCCCCTTGAATCCATATAAACTTTTTAAATCCACAACATACTTTAAGAAGGAGTTCCATGCAGCTACTTCATGCTGGGGGAAAGATACCATCTCCTTGCATTCATTTTCACCCCGGTTTCCTCCTTGTGATAAACTGTGAATCATTACAAACCCCTCCTGGACCAATCAGACCAGGACCTGACACTCCTCACATCATCTGACAGCCCTAGATTTTTGTATTAGATTAAACAAAAACCAGTACATCCCTGTCCATTCTCTCCATACTGCTCCTTATTTTGTTGATCCCTACTATCCTTTCACTAAGTCCCCCCTATTGCAAGCTGAATAGTTCCTTGTGCAGAAACCGCTTCTTGGACACTTAACATTTTAAGAATATTATCCTCCTCTATCCTTTTTCCTTTCTGGATTCTACTCCCAATTATCAAGGTACATTATAACCTTTGCTATGTGATGATCGCCTACTAATCCAGCTCTCCTTGTGAGTAGAGTGCAAGAAAATTGGTTATCTCGAGCAGCCAGAAATATGTCAGCTTTATCAGGGGATGAACCTCTTCTTGCTCCTTGCAACAAATAAGGCTACCAGGTTGGTCCTTATTTGTAGACATATTCCTGCAACAGTGTTTTTTCCCCTGCATATTCAAAGCACTGTCTTTGTTCTAAGACATTCACTGCAGTGGTTAAAGACTTTTTAAAATAGTTTGCTAAAGGAATCTCTCTATTTGTCCTCACCAGACATTAGATTTACATTAAAATACAAAGGAGGGACAATTAATAATCCCACTTACTGCCTGTTAAAAGCTAAGAACCGCTGCAGAAATGGGGTCACCTGTATCACGTAAGAGGTACTCAAAGCTAGAAGTTCTTTGTGAGGAGCTTGCAGGATCAGTGCATTAAACTGGCTCAGACAGACTACTCCAACAGGTCCCAGCCTTTCTGCCATAGTGGTCAGAAAATAAAAAATAAACAGAAGCTCACATCACCTGAAACACGGGGAGTCAGTGTTCTTAATAATTCTTAACACTGGAAATGCCTACCACCCAAGATACAGCCCACAGCATTTACTGTCAGAAACACAGTACCAATGCCTGTTTCCAAATCCAGATGTATCAGGTTTGAAGCACAAGGAAATGATACTGAGGTCCTACTGAACAGAAGACTTCCAATCTTCAAGCCTGGATGGTCTAGATGAATCAACCAAATGTAAGTTCATCCCTAAGCCATGTTAGGACAAATATCAAAAGTAGCATGTCACGTGGAACTATAAATTGTAAAAAAAATTGTTAGATCTAAAGATTAACTTTAAACATAAACAAAAAGGCTGAGGGAAAAACTTTGAAATGTTGTGATATGGTGTTAAAAGAGGAATAGGGAGGAATGGTAAGAAGGCTAAGAAATGCTCCAAGCAGAAACTCGAAGGTGAAGGAGAATTTCATGTTACTTCAAAAGCCCCCCAGCTTTCTCTATTTCAACACAGTTTCCTGCTCCAAGCTAGAAAAAGTCACTTTTTGGAAGACTATTATCTCAAGAAAAGTGAAGCTGTTAGAAGTGTCTAACTTGCTGTAATTAACTGCACTTCAAGAAATGAACTTCAAGCAAACTATTTCATTGGGAACCTGGGAGGAAAAAGAGTATTGTTTTCCTAGCAGCCTGAAAAATAACAACTGGCAGGTATTTCCTATGTGTGCCTTTGCTGAAATCCTTGGGGAAGCGAAGGACAGATTTAAAACTGCATTGAGTGTGTAGCATCATGAGCCTGGCTATTCAGTAAAAACAGAAACAACACTAAGAGAGCAGTACTAAGTATCCATGCTGGTGCTTAGACAGGATGTGTGTATGGGGGGGGTAGGAGGTGAAAAAAGCTCCTATTCTCCAAAGCAGTTGTTATGCTTTTTCACTATGGGGGGGGAAAAAAACCCAACAGTTTTCTCCTCAAGCTGTTTAGAATAACCTGATGAGAGTTGCTTTCTATAAATCTTCATGAAAACCCACAACATGGAACATGTGAGTCCAAGAGAGGACTTGCTAATTTCTGTGCTGATCTGTACTACACTCTGCGTTTGGAAAACACTACTAAAATTAACAGAATGAAGGGATTTTCTTGGGAGTGACAGAGATAAGAATCTGCTCCACATCATAAAATCTGCCTCTCTCCACAGCAGCCTCTTAATTGGACCAGGATGGGTTGCTGGACTCTTAGCTGTGTTGATAGGGATATCTCGTTTGATAGGGAATGAGCTCCCACTCCTGTTGCCTCCTGGCCACTTTAACACTGTTTTGTATCTAAAAGCTTCAGATCTCATAACAGAAGAAAGAAATTTCAGATATTAAATCAAGTACGTGCCCTGAAAACCAAGAACAGGTTCAACAAATTCTTTGACCACATTTCTGAAACCACAGTGAGACATACCTTCCACAGCTGCATTAGGCACCACAAGATAGAGAAATCATAGTGGAAATCATAGGCTGGCTGTACCATGAAATGTGGTATTACTTCAGCTGTCTATCAACTGTGCTGCTTAAATTTCAACAAAAATTGTAAGGCTAAATAAAAGTGAGGTCTTAACCACAGAGCTGGTATATCCTGGGACACCACTTCTTAGAGAAATTCATCCTTCAAATGGAAACATTTCACACACTTTTCCCCCTCTCGACCATTTCTTTTCTGTCAAAATGAAGACTTCGTTCTTCAAATAAATACATTGCTTGTGATGACTTTGTTGTGCATCACAACCCTGTGCTAACTTGTTTTCTCAGTTAAGAACATGCTCCTCCAATGTTAGGTGTGCATTTCCACTGGCCAGCAGATTGTTTCCTGCCTAAAGATGCCTTTTTTGAAAATACACGTATACAAATCCTGCGTGTAATGACAAAAAAAAAAAAAAAAAATCAAAAAAATTACTATGAGCTGCCATTGTTAGACAGCTTCTCATTCTAGATTGCAAAAATTGCTCTTTTATCACTGAACAGTGTTCAATATCTATTCCTTAGGTTGCAACCTTATATTTGCAGTCCTATTTTCTGTATTTCTCTCAGTCATATTTACCTGTCAGGTGATGAAAACAGCTGAAGTTTTTAAACCCCTGTACAACTGGTAACCTCAAACAGGAGCAAATTTGTTCCATGCTATATTAAAATGACCCATTTTCACATAGAAAATTGATCCATCAGAATTACCAACATATAAAAAATATGCTTCAAAATCAGTTTTATGCAATACCCATTAAATACAACTATAGTTTATGACTATCACCTTTAACTTTTAGCGCAGAAGGATCTTTAAGCAGTAGATATTCAGCATCCAGTTGGAGGACATGTCACTGCTCTCACAGAGGACGTTTAGTGACTGCCACCTTTTCTTTTTTTTTTGTCTAACTATGTGAAATTTAATTGTAGATTTTGGCTAGCCAAAATTCGGTATTTGAGACAGAAATAACATGGACCTGAATATGAGATTTTATCCCTTTTATCCTATTAGCACGATGCTACTAAGTTTGAGTAACGCTCCCTGTTATTAATAGACATTGGCTGTTTTGAGTATAATTGGCACTGGTCAAATGTTTTGGGATACTTATATGACTCCTGCCATCACTGTCTAGGGGCAGAGGAAACGATCTTCACATAAACTGTAGGAAATACTTGGCTTTTAAAGACAAGCTGCCCAGATTGGAAGAGAGTATAAATGCACTCACCGACTTGCAGGACAGTTTTATAGGGTTCTAACTGAGATGTATAGACCAGAGCGAGATTAGGACCAGGTGGAGATGAGAGCTTTATTATTTTCAAGGAGAAGGAAAGAAAATTCAGTAGGATTTACTGTAGACAGCTACAAAAGCATAGTTAGTGATTTTCACACAAGTCAGCAAGAGAAGGCAAACCCTCAATTTTTCACCAGTGTTTAACACAACTCACTGAAACTTGTAAATTCTTTTGCCTATTAGAACAAATCCTATTACTAGCTCATTAACTTGGGAAAATGCACGCTTAGGAAAAACATTGCCATTTACATTTTATAAGCAATCCTAACTGTGTAGGCTCGTAGGACCTGGAGTTAACTTGGGAAGAGAGATTTATGTAGCACTAGAGATAAATAAGATATTAATAGAATTAATCCATTTTTATTTTGTAGGATTATTTGATATATCTGATTACAATTGGAATTAACATGTCATACAAGACTATTTTCTTTAAACTGTAGTGGACAAGTTTGAATCCAGCACATTCGCTGCACATCCTTATCTTACTAACATATTGAGAAACTACAACAGCTGCCCACCTCGTTCAAGATTAGAAATGCACCAACGTACTAATGGAGTTCCCTCCAGCCTGGACAGCAATCTCAATCTCACCCCATATACAAATGTTTGGAAGAACCGATTTGAATCATGCCCAGAAGGGTGACACTGGAAGGCACTGTGAGAGAAGTGAACACCAACAAAAAGGACACTTCATTGAAACAGGTGCACCACAAGGTCCCTTGCTCTGGAAATCAAGAGGCTTCTGCTTCGACTCTGTAACTTGGCTGAACTCATTTATGACACGAAGGGCTGAGAAGGGGCGATGCAGGCTAACGGTACAACTTTTATGTTGCTTTCTATTTTGATTCTGGAAATTTAGTTGGAAAAAAGATCAGAGGCTTACATGACTTGGCAAGGAAATAGAGACACGGGGCAGAGAGGTGTGCAGGCAGGGAAAGGGTCCAAATGTGAATTACTCTAATAAAGTTGAGAAATATTCAGTTTGTACAAGGTTCTTCCATGTTTATTGGCAGCAGTCCTGAATTGACAGCACATGGAGAGGCTTGAATTTAAATAGCCTCCAATGAGAGCCCTTTTAAGAGGTTGTTCAGTCTTAAAACAAAACAAAAATAAAGCCATTACGCTCTTTGTCTGCAGGAAAGTTCAGGGGAAAGGAAAAAAAAAAAGGAAGAGAAAGCTGTGCAGTTGGTCAAGGTCACGAAGGAGATCTAATAGAAATACATGACAGATTCTCACCATGGAGAATTTTCTTCTTGTTTTTTCTGCAGTACTGCTGTAACTTGCCAGTGCTTTGTCATGACTAACACCCAGTGAATAGATGAAGTGAATACAGTTTTGCCCCTGGGTTCCAAATCTGTATATTACTGTGGTGGGTTGACCTTGGATGGCTTCCAGCTGCCTACCCAGCTGCTCTCTAACTCCCCTCCTCAACGGGACAGGGGGGAAAAAATCAGATGGAAAAATTCATGGGTCAAGGTAAAGACAGGTAGATCGCTTACCAATTGCCCTCATGGACAAAGCAGTCGACCTGGGGAAAATTAATTTAACTTACTGCCAATTAAAATAGACTTGAATGGTGAGAAACAAAGACAAAACACCACCTTCTATTCCATCCATTTTCCCTGGCTCAACTTCACTTCTTAATTCCCAGCTCTCCCCCCGGCTAAGCAGAACAGGGGGATGGATTTGAGGGACTGTGGTCAGTTGATAACAGCCCCTTCTCTGCCACTCCTTCCTCCTCACACTTCTCTCCTGCTCTGGTGTGGGTCCTTCCCATGGGCTGCAAGTCCTGCAGGCTAAACCTACTCCACCATGGGCCCACCATGGACCCTCCATGGGCTGCAGGAGGCTGCATGGGCTCCATGGGCTGCAGCTCCAGCGTCTGGACCACCTGCTCTTCCTCCTCCTTTCACCTTGATACCTGCAGGGCTGTTTCTCACACTGTTTTTCCTCACTCCTCACTGCTGGGCAGCCTTTTGTCCTTCCTTAAATACATATTTTTTTTTTTGAAGCACAGCTGTGCCTTGCAGTAGTTCCATTGGAGCCAGCTGGCACCGCGTGTGTCCAGCATGGGTCAGCTCCTGGCTCTCCCCACAGAGGTGCTGCCAGCACCTGGGACCCTGCACCCAATACTATTACTCATGAAATTTTAGTGATAAGGCCATAATTTGTTTTTTTTAACAAAACAAAACAGTTAGATAGAGTGAGGGTGAGCGCACGCCAAGGGACAGAAAACCAGATATGCATGTGATCTCCCTTCAGCATCGCCTGCTTTTTGTATGCTTGACTGCTTACACCCTAAATTCCTCTTAATACGCTGAAAGGGATATGTTGACACGTTTGCCGTTGATAACCAACTGAGGGAAAGCAACTACAAATTAAACTGCAGGTGACAATCCTGCCCCCCGGCATTCAGGGAAACTTCTCCCAAAGGCTTTTTAAACCTCTCCCAGTGAACTGCAGTCTGTTTGGGAGGAGGAAGGACTCTCCACGAGCAGTTTCTGTGCTGGCCCTCAGGCAGGCTCGTTTCCCATACTCGGTGCAAGCACAGCCTGTCTTGCAATAACCCCAAATCCGAACACGGCCGATGAAAACCAAGTCCCACCAGACATAAATTTTACTTTCACATCTCCAGCCTGCCGCCGGGGCTGGTAGGAGCCTGTGTCTACACTGAAGATGTGCTTCCAGGGGGTGGTGACAGCTCTCAGAAGAAAGCAGCGAGTGAAAGGGGAACATGACAGGGGGCTCTGTCTGACATGGACCTTAGCAGCATGGGAGAGGTTGCGGGGACGGCGGAGGGAGTCAGCCCAGCCTGGCGGGGGACAGGGCGGTCGGCATTAATTCTCACCCTCAGACAGAGCCTTCTACCAGCAGCTCAAATCAAAGAGAAAAATTTTGCTTTTAAATCATAAGGAAAGTTTCAGAGTGTTAAAAAAAAAAAGTTTGCCATAAATAATGTAAATTACAATAAAGCAAAATTTAAAGTAGACTACAAGCAATATGTATTTCTAATCAAAACAAAGACTGTTTACCTCAAACTACTCATACACAAACCAGTATTTTTTTGGTGACTAGATCACCTTCTGCCTTGACAGTTTCTGTATTTTATTTATTTGTTTGAAACTCCCATTGGGGACCATTAAGAATTTGGCGTAAAGCAGCGTGTTGCAGAGACCAGAAATACCACGTGTGTACGAAGTAACTGAGTGCACCTTTTAAAACCTCAGGAACAGCCTAAGAAATAGCATGAACATTTTCAAATGTAAGCTTTACATTAATTTTCATCTTTTCATTCCACTAAAGTCAGAGATCATGCCCAGCAGACAGTTAAAAGCTGAAGCTCAGTGTTTACGCGTGGATTAATTTCAGCAGCTGTGATTGATTACCCAAGTCAGGGAGCAATTTTGCTTCCACTCTAAGCTGGCTTTATCACTTACAGAATTCATCTTTGTTTAAGTGGGGAAAATGCCCATTCACAGGTAGTGCTTTAGCCACCCCATACACATGCTGGAGAGAAAACAGGCACTGAATGTAAAGGCAACTGCAGCCTTTGGACAGGACTCAGATTCCCTGAATTTTCCATCCCTCTGGCTGCTCTCACAGATGGAGCAGAGGCTACGAAAGATATGTGCTCCTGCATTTGTACCACAAGCACACTTTATCAATCCAGCCTGGAATTGAGAAATCTGAACACTGTTCCTTTGCTCTTATTTGGCTTTTTTTTTTTTTTCAGGGTGGAAAAACACCAGTGCAGGTGTAACATTCTTAGATTAAAAACTGTAGTACAAAACACTAATTAAGGGCTGTTGGTTTTCTCTGTTTTGGTCTAAGATGAAGGGGGGCTGGCAGTCATCTGAAGAATAAAATCTTTCAGAGATGCCCTCGAAGAATATTATTATGAATTGGGCTCTGATGACTAGTGAAGTATTTTAAACATAAGTTTGACTCTTCTTTAAAGAGAGTTCTTTAAACACAGTTGCACAAAATTCACTAAGTTTTAAGGTCAGAGTAATTTAGAAATATACACTAATTCTATTACAAAGTTCAATCAGAAAAAAAATAATGGTCTGTCATGGAGCAAAATCACCAGTATTTTAACACAAATTCTTGGAAAGCTAATTAAAAAAATAACTTCCAAAAAACATATTCACTTTCCTCATATAAGCAAGCAGTGAACATCTCTGTTAAGTGCTGAACACATTCTTAATAGGGAAACACTCTTACTGCTACTGGATAAAAAAAAAACAAAACATTAAAACATATTTCAGAGGCATACTGGAAGCATCTATCAGCAGTAGATTGCCTTGATACATTTGGAAAGCCAAACAGTCCAAGCATTATCAGGCTGGTAAGATCAACAGTGCCAAGATAATGTCTTGAGTTTGTTAAGGAAAAAAGCACATCACCTATCAGCCATCATCTTTGCCCAGCACCAGGAATAAAACAAAATAGCTCTGCAAGGGGTCTTCATGCAAATCACAGAATTTCCAATCTCCTCTGCCACAATGGTGCAAACACACGAGGAGTGGTGGCAGAACAAGTGGCACAAGAGTCTGGAAACCCATCTGGAAAATGAGTGATTAAGAATAAGCAGCAGCTGTGAGACATTGGCCGTGCCATCAGACCCTTCCTGAGCACACCGTTTGGGCTGTACGCTGCATGTCTAACATTCCCAAGTGTTTTGCTTGGATAGAGTCTTTTAGGGACAGAAATTCAGCTAAAGCTCCCAGAAAGTCAGGGTCCATCCAATGAATGAGCAGAAATACTGTGCCACGATGGCCACGCTCAGAGGTTGGAACACGTGAATTCACATAAACACGATGCTTCACTGGAGAGGAACTAAAACACTTGCCAGCACAGATTGTCTTGAGAAGGGAAGGGTTAAGAGAAAAAAGTTCTTCCAAAAGAGAAGCTTTCTCAGTCAAAAATCAACCCAGATTCACCAGCCTGGCCACTTACCAGGCATTCCCTAACACAAGCCCAAATCAAAGGGAATTTTTAAAAAAGTTACCAGAAAAATTACAAGAGTGGTAATTCCGAGTGTTTGTCCTCCAAGAACATCTGGGGAGCAGGGAAAGGGATAACTTGGTGCCCTGGCAAAACTCAGAGCAGGTAACTCCATGCTGACTACTGAATTTCTCCACGTAGTGTCAGCTGGACCCTGATGACAAGAGACCACGGTGCCTTTCACAGGGAGCTCTGGGAAAGAAAGATCTGTCTGAATTAGTCTTGTGGGCAGAGTTTGTGAAACTCTATGAGCTCGTCCAGGTTCTTTAGCACATAAATTGCAATTTACGTGCAAAACAGATGACAAATACTTATTTAGCAACGAGTTGAAGACAAAAGAACAAGTAATTGCTTGTTTTCTTAATAGATTACTTAGACTATGAAATGGAACTTTAGGCAAAGAGTATCATTCACCATTAATTTCTAGCTCAGTAGATGCAAAGTATTTGTAATACAAAGTGAACGTGGACCCCTGTTAAAGTGCAATATTTTATCCTGAGAGATAGAAAGTGCAAAGGAGGGATGCCCTTAGGAAAACCCAGCTAAATTCTGCTCGCCATGAAAGAGCTGGGAATGTAACACGGTACCAGCTCTCCAAACCCATCTTTGTGCGAGGAAGTAAATGTTAAAGCTTGAAATGGGAAACTGAAAGAGGTCACTCTGCTTTTATTGAGCTTTTCCTTCTTGTCAAACCAGCGGGTTGTGTGTTGTACTCCTTATGGGTCACTGATAGCCTATCACAAAGCCCCCTCTGTTTGGATACCGTCCCCGAAACCCCACCAGCCAGCAGAGCAGAAACACTAAGGTGGAGCAACCGTCCAAAAAGCTTCCCAACACAATAGCTACTGCTGTCACGGTAGGACAATAAAGTGGATTTTATGCTGGTATATTTTTCTCATCATATGCATGACAGAAAGTCTAATGGGCCTTGCTAGTTTCTTAGTGGCTTTTAAGGCCCTATAAAGTAGCCTACTATCAGTTTGATCTGTGTTCTCAAGATGTCTGCCTGAACATCAGAGAGCTCCAGCAGGAGCTATGTTTTCATTCCTCCAACCTGCATGGAAGAGATAAGCTAATTAGCTGAGAAATTAGAGAGGGAAACTATTAGCATCACAGAAGTGAAAACGAAGGCACTATGAGAATTTATGGATGGAGAACACCTACCCACCTACTGCTCTCTAAAGTCTGGACAGGGTTTGTTAACACACCTCTTATTTTCCAGGGGAAACTGCTTTCCCTGCCAACAGTCCGGATCAGCAGGGACTTGTTTAATGTTGGTGGAGAAACACCTTATCCTTCAATAGTTTCCTCGCAGTTGAATCTCTGACTTTATGGAGTTTCAAAAGAAGCCTCTTTCTAGAGGACAGTAAGATTGGACTTTAAAATAACTGATGACAGGAGCTCAAGACAGAGTAAACAAGTAGAGGGGAGATGCTTCTCTTCTGATCAGTACTACATGTCCAGCCACTGAAGTCACACCCCTCTCCTTCTCGGCAGACTGGGAGCATCCTATGTCAATTCATTCCATACCAGCTCCTTTTGTGGGACTGGTACACCCTCATCACTGCCCCATATCCATTGTTATCCTCAATTCAGGAGAAAGCACACAATTTTCTATTTTTGTTTTCTCCCTGTCTCGGCTATACTGGGCTGACCTATTGCAGCTGGGTCCACAGAGACTGTACTCCAAGAATAAAAGACAGATAGAATGCATAATATTTTTGCAGCATAACTTACAAACTTCACTCTTTGAAAACAAAGAGAGAGACATCGAATCTGTTTTACATTTTACATGGATTCAGATTCTCTGTCTTGCTCCTGCAACCACACCTGATAACTTACAAATGAGTCTGAATATACCTATTGCACAAACACATGCTATTTTTGACCCAGATTCTGCCAGACCCCCTCACAGTTAGGAGTATCTTCCTTTACAACAATTTCCCATGCATTCAGCAAAGCTTTCAATGGATTAAGACTCAGACAATTTGAACATCATTAGCAGAGTCAGAACAGTGACCTGGGTGGCACTGAAGTTGCACAGAGAAGAGTTAGAACCTGTCTCTGAAAAAGCTCACGTGCTACTTCAGACTTTGAAAAGTCCCAGGTTCAGGTTAATTTGTAGAGATTATTTCCATAACTGACATTCATCCTATCTGAAATGAAGGCTGCAGAAAATGTTACACTGGAACGACATTTCTCTTGCAGCAACTTATATTTGGACCTAACAGACTGATGGCAAAATATATCTCTATCATGCAAGCAAGTGCATCTAGATGCTAAAGTTCTGCAGAGCAAATACAGTTACATGGGTTTTGATGATACAAAGCAGAGAAAAATTGGAACAATGGGGATTTTGTCTCCTCTTAAAAAAAATAAAATATATTTTAAGTTATGTTGCCACCACATGAAAAAATAGGCAAAGCAAAACCATACAATCAGGGAATGTCCAACAGATACTTCACACCTACTAATCATACATATAGCAAGTCAGCTGCAAAATACTTCATTTTTGATTCCTTCACTACAAGATAAGAAAATCACAGAATCTTCTAGGTTGGAAGGGACCTCAAAGATCATCTTGTCCAACCGTCAACCTAACTGACAAATATCAGTTCCTTCTCAGAAAACTCCTCTACATAGCAGCAAGATGAACGCAACAATGAATGTAGTGCCCCTTTTCTCTTAACATTCCTTTAAATGCTCAAAATGCCTTCCTTCAAATACACCAAGCTTTCTCAGTGCTGATTCCTGGAATTCCTGTTACCTTCATGTGATCCCACAAATGCAAAAGACCTTCTAGGGAGAAACATGCTCCAAGAGCCAGCTCACAGAGGGAAACATGCAACAGTAAATTTGACTACAGGGCACCCAGAGCACTTCTGCTTCAGTCTGGATGGGTGTACCACTGCACTAACTTTCTCACTACACAACTCAGGGGTGTAATTACAAATTAATTTTGCAGCAACATGCCCAGTACTTCCCATATTATTATATACAAAAATGCCTTGCAGCAGCCACCAGTGTGTTCTCCACAGCGTCAGGAGATAAGGCACAGGAGAGACACCCCCACCCGTGGAAGTGGAGAGGCATCTCGGTTTCCCCAGAGTACCTAGGTCAGAAGAGATGAGTTTGCACCACAGCTTGTTTTCCTGGCGTGACCAGGCCATTTTCAGGACAGCAAACACTTGTTGTATCACCTAAACATATGTACTACAGTGGTACCCAGCTCTTTCACAGGCATCTGGGAACAACCTGGCTTCTTGCTCTCCCCACCCCTCTCCTATGCATCGCAGTGTAAAGACATGGGATTATGTGGCCCAGTGTCCTACAATAGTCCCTTTGAAGAGCATGGAAAAAAAGCAGAAGTTAATAAATCTCTCTCAATACACTCCTGAAAGTGTGTATTTCAAGAATACACACTTGAAAAGGCAGAAGGTTTTTCATTAACTGTGAAGGAGGAGTTTCTTCTCTTGATTAGTACTTGACAAACATATATATTTACATAAACATTTTGTATATTTACTGTTGGTTTTGAGAGACACGATACCCATGTCACTGAGGTCAATAACATTTTAATTGCTAAAGATTTTTTTTTTTTTTTTTCGAAGCCACCTGGGAATGGTTAAAACAGGATACGGGGCTTTTATTCCCATGCCTTCATGAAGCGAGCTCTATTCTGTGCTGTACACACGATAGTTGCTATGCATACAGATAGAGCCCTAACAATACTATTCTGACATTTAAGTATTTCACCCTCTGTGCAGGACAGCCTGTTTGTATTTTTAAGCTTGGTTCTTGGGCCAAATGCAAAGAGACCACTGTGTGACTCTAAGCTTATCTTCCGTACTCCCATCTAAAAAGTTAATGCTCGGCTGTGTCAGGTATCACCTGGGGATTTAAGCAGGAGGCTTTTTGCAGTTAACCCAATCCTGTGACCTGCTCTGAATTACCTTTGATTTGAAGGCAGTTTAGGTAACTACCAAACTGCCCCTTCCATTAATTGGAGTCAAATTCTCCTGAAACGTGGATGCATAATAATTCCTATTTTACCTCCTTCATGGCTCTATACATGCTCTGTTACACCTTAGAGCAAACGAACCAATGAGACACAGGTGAAGAAGGCTGATTTGTTGTGATCACCTTCTCCAATCTGGTTTTCTTTGCTGAACATTTTCAAAGTAACAGAATCTAGTTGTCCTGGCAGTTGTCTATACAGAGGTTGGTACTTTACTCCTTGGTAAAAGTGCTTTTTGGTCATTAAGAAAAACAGTTTATTGATCACCACTTTCTGCCTTATACTGTGACCAAGCTTACTTTTGTCCAGCTTTCAGCACCTGGAAAAGCAGAACAGGCACGAGCTCTGTCTCATTTCTCCCCATTACTGATTGCAAAGTTCGTATCCATGCTCTACGTGCAAAGGGTGGTGGTCCTGGTCACTAGACAAGCACTCTTCTTGTTTGTGGGCTAAATGGAACCATCACAGATTATCAGAGACATATAGCACTTTTGCCCACTTAGGGGACAGTGTATATGACAGATATTATGTCTCTTACTTCCACAGCTGATGCAGAGACAGAGGCTTTACAACAGAATCACTTATGTAGAGCTAGGGGACACATGGACATGCTTGTGCAAAGCAAAACCATACATCAGGGAATGTCCAACAGATACTTCACACCTACTAATCATACATATAGCAAGTCAGCTGCAAAATACTTCATTTTTGATTCCTTCACTACAAGATAAGAAAATCACAGAACCTTCTAGGTTGGAAGGGACCTCAAAGATCATCTTGTCCAACCATCAACCTAACTGACAAATATCAGTTCCTTCTCAGAAAACTCCTCTACACAGCAGCAAGATAAACGCAACAATGAATGTAGTGCCCCTTTTCTCTTAACATTCCTTTAAATGCTCAAAATGCCTTCCTTCAAATACACCAAGCTTTCTCAGTGCTGATTCCTGGAATTCCTGTTACCTTCATGTGATCCCACAAATGCAAAAGACCTTCTAGGGAGAAACATGCTCCAAGAGCCAGCTCACAGAGGGAAACATGCAACAGTAAATTTGACTACAGGGCACCCAGAGCACTTCTGCTTCAGTCTGGATGGGTGTACCACTGCACTAACTTTCTCACTACACAACTCAGGGGTGTAATTACAAATTAATTTTGCAGCAACATGCCCAGTACTTCCCATATTATTATATACAAAAATGCCTTGCAGCAGCCACCAGTGTGTTCTCCACAGCGTCAGGAGATAAGGCACAGGAGAGACACCCCCACCCGTGGAAGTGGAGAGGCATCTCGGTTTCCCCAGAGTACCTAGGTCAGAAGAGATGAGTTTGCACCACAGCTTGTTTTCCTGGCGTGACCAGGCCATTTTCAGGACAGCAAACACTTGTTGTATCACCTAAACATATGTACTACAGTGGTACCCAGCTCTTTCACAGGCATCTGGGAACAACCCGGCTTCTTGCTCTCCCCACCCCTCTCCTATGCATTGCAGTGTAAAGACATGGGATTATGTGGCCCAGTGTCCTACAATAGTCCCTTTGAAGAGCATGGAAAAAAAGCAGAAGTTAATAAATCTCTCTCAATACACTCTTGAAAGTGTGTATTTCAAGAATACACACTTGAAAAGGCAGAAGGTTTTTCATTAACTGTGAAGGAGGAGTTTCTTCTCTTGATTAGTACTTGACAAACATATATATTTACATAAACATTTTGTATATTTACTGTTGGTTTTGAGAGACACGATACCCATGTCACTGAGGTCAATAACATTTTAATTGCTAAAGATTTTTTTTTTTTTTTTCGAAGCCACCTGGGAATGGTTAAAACAGGATACGGGGCTTTTATTCCCATGCCTTCATGAAGCGAGCTCTATTCTGTGCTGTACACACGATAGTTGCTATGCATACAGATAGAGCCCTAACAATACTATTCTGACATTTAAGTATTTCACCCTCTGTGCAGGACAGCCTGTTTGTATTTTTTAAGCTTGGTTCTTGGGCCAAATGCAAAGAGACCACTGTGTGACTCTAAGCTTATCTTCCGTACTCCCATCTAAAAAGTTAATGCTCGGCTGTGTCAGGTATCACCTGGGGATTTAAGCAGGAGGCTTTTTGCAGTTAACCCAATCCTGTGACCTGCTCTGAATTACCTTTGATTTGAAGACAGTTTAGGTAACTACCAAACTGCCCCTTCCATTAATTGGAGTCAAATTCTCCTGAAACGTGGATGCATAATAATTCCTATTTTACCTCCTTCATGGCTCTATACATGCTCTGTTACACCTTAGAGCAAACGAACCAATGAGACACAGGTGAAGAAGGCTGATTTGTTGTGATCACCTTCTCCAATCTGGTTTTCTTTGCTGAACATTTTCAAAGTAACAGAATCTAGTTGTCCTGGCAGTTGTCTATACAGAGGTTGGTACTTTACTCCTTGGTAAAAGTGCTTTTTGGTCATTAAGAAAAACAGTTTATTGATCACCACTTTCTGCCTTATACTGTGACCAAGCTTACTTTTGTCCAGCTTTCAGCACCTGGAAAAGCAGAACAGGCACGAGCTCTGTCTCATTTCTCCCCATTACTGATTGCAAAGTTCGTATCCATGCTCTACGTGCAAAGGGTGGTGGTCCTGGTCACTAGACAAGCACTCTTCTTGTTTGTGGGCTAAATGGAACCATCACAGATTATCAGAGACATATAGCACTTTTGCCCACTTAGGGGACAGTGTATATGACAGATATTATGTCTCTTACTTCCACAGCTGATGCAGAGACAGAGGCTTTACAACAGAATCACTTATGTAGAGCTAGGGGACACATGGACATGCTTGTACACAGCAGCTGTTATCATTTTGCAACCCTAATCATTCCTTGAGGACGGGAGCCTTTTGCTGACTGCCCTCTAGGCTTTTAGAAGCAGCCAGATTACCAATTATATTTAAGATATACATTAAATATAACTTTTGGTAAATGAACAACACCTCTTGAAAACCCTGCTACGAATTGTCCCCAGGGTATTTCCTTCGGGAGAACCTAACTCAATTTTGGTGATTTAAAGGTTCTGTCTCTTTCTTTTAAATATTCCTTTGACGTTGTATTGCTCTGCTTGTAATAGATTGTTATTGCCTTATATTGAGTTTGCAGAGTGAAGGTAAATCTTTTGTGATGTGATTGTGCTACCCCAAACTTAATATTGTTCAGAGGTCCTTTATAACTCTCTGGTTTCTCCGCAACAAGCGGGACAAATTTTCATTTTTACTCTTTTAGATTTTTATTCTCTGTTCTGAAACTCTAAGGGACTAGATTTACAGGCAACGTCTCGTGCACTTCTCACGAACTGAGAACTCAAATGCCATGGTGGGACCACCGTTACAGCCTTCCCCCCAACCACTGACTTACAATACATACAGCAAGAGAGGAGAGAGAGCACATGCACGTCCTGGCATCCTACAGTAGTATTCCTAATGCTGTAGAAAAATAAAAAAAAGCTTCCAGTTCTGATATCAAGTATAGCATGGCAATTCTTGCTTTGGAAATATGTAACATATACATTTTGATATAATATTACCAGCCTAATTCCTTATATTGGTACTATAGGTATGGTAGCTAGTTACGTACTACAAAAGACTTGTTGACATAGGTATTGATCAAATGGTAATCAATATACTATATAATATATAGCTATACCGTTCATATACTGTACCTATGCATGCAAATGAATGCATAAACACACATACAGTGGAAAATTTGCCTGTTTCACCTCTGCCTAAAAGTGGGGTTTTTTGAGAACCCTTCCTAGATGGATGAGTGGAATTTCACAAGAGTGGTGTCAGGTACAAGCACACAACACTGACATCTACAGGTAAGGAAACCTTTCCTTTTTTTGATGTAATGGACCCAAAATGTCCTGAAAGCATTTGCATCTGCAGTACACAGGGTTCTGGCACAGGTCTTGAGTTTCTTCCCAGGTTGCATGCAGGGAGCCAGTGAAAGCACCCACTTGGCTCCCAGCTCCTGTCTCAGATTGCCAAGAGCCCGACAGGTCCAGGCAGGTAGCCCTAAGCCCATTTTTGACGTAGGCTTTGCAATTGCAGTTTGATAAGTGCACAAGACAGTCCCAACTCAAGGGCAGCATCTCTGTGCTCACTTTTGTTCATCACACACCCCGTGTCCAAAAGGCTCCCCTGCTGCCGGATTTCCTAATAGAGTTTTAAATAATAAAAAACAAGCAGAATCGTAGAGGCAGATCACATTTCTTAAATGAGGTGATCCACATATTAAATTTCCTGTCCCCTCTTTTTAGAATATTTGGTAACGAATATTTGGTAATATTTGTCAGGAAATTAGTGTATTTTTGCACAAGGATATTTTCATTTTGCATTCTGCCAAGTAACTAACCGGACAGAAAAAATAACTTAAAGCCTCTCAGCCTATGGAGGTATCTCTTTAAATGTCAACTCTCCCCAAAGTCTTTGTGTTTCCCTAAATGCTTTGACCCTTTTTAATGTTCAGGTTTAACTTGGAAAGCCACACAGACTGCAAAGGCAGTGTTTCTTCTGAGGAAGAAAGGAGCATTCTTTTTTTTCTCATCTTTGTATTAGCACAAAATATCTGTACTGCCTAAGGCTATTTAGGAAAGAGACTCAACATTTATGCAGGTTAATAAAGCAAAGAAAGAAAATAGTTTGTCACTATTGTGTAGATCATCTTGTTTCATTTCAGTTTTCAGTTGGGGTCTCTTTTTTTGTGTGTGTGCGCACACATACTTCTAGGGAGGTAGGATTTCATTAGAAATGCTAAAGAAAACCAACCTTAATTAGTCTGAAACACATCAGTAAACTCAAGCTTGCTGGCGCAGAGTCATGTAGTGTGAAAGGCAGATACACTGGGGTCAGTCATGGTGAGTTAGTGGTTTAGTAAGACTCCCATGAGTCTACCTCTCAAAACTATAAGCGGTCAGCAAGACAAAATAGCCTTCATCAGCATTCAAAGTCATGCCTCCCTGGACAGGATGGTTAGCTACAGTTTTCTGCCTACTAATGTTGCAATTATTCCTGGTGGCCTTTGTATTCTGGGTCTCTTATTCTAAAATGTTTGGCTCAAACCCTTTTCCCAGGTGAGTGTGCTTTGACTTTCTGTAAGTTAAAGGTCCTTTGTGAGATGTGGCTTTGACCCAGAGAACATAATCTGCGAACATTTTCCAAGGCGTTTTGGGCTAAAATCTGCTCTGACATTCAGGCAGACACCCCTTGCAGTACAGACAGTGCTGGCCAGGCCAACAGACCTACCTGCAGTATACTAAAGACCTTGGGGTAAACTAGGCTGAATTTTTATAGCGACTCTCAAAACATTTAGAATTCAACAAAGAACTATTTAAAAAAAAAAAAAAAAATTAAAAAATCAAACCAAACAAACCATGCCCAGCTGAAAAACTTAGACTTTAAACTTGTTGGAAACGCTTGTAGGAGAGTGGTGACTCATCAAAGCCCCATGTCAGATGCAGTGAGGGTGTCCGTGTTTGGTATGGGGCCACAGATGCTACAGAGGGAACCAGTAACTTGGCTAGATTCTGTCCGTTCCGAATACCAGGATTCCATTCCAACAAGAAAAAGGGATTTAAAAACAAAAGTCTCTCGAAGGTATAATTTCTTATTTGATAGCTTTCCTCTGGTCACAAAGAAGCTCTCTGAACAGAGAGGATGAGAAGGTGTAGAGCAGAAATTGTTGGGCATTCACAGAAATTTTGGAGTATAGGCTTGGCAAAACGAATGGGGAAAAAAAAAAAGAAAAAAAAAAAGGTTTCAGTACTACTCTCAAAACTTTGGTTTCTCCGATAATGTGAATTGACAGAAATGCCTGGTATCAAATTGAAAAAATATTGATGCTGGGAGGCTGTTCCTGTTGCATGGATCAGTGCTGCAGAGTGTTGGCAGCTAGTACCTAAACAGACCCAACTAAGATAAGCAGCCACAAACCCCCAAAGATGTTCCAGTCTTAATTACGTATTTCCTGAACATAAAGCAATAACTCAACAGAAACACCCTAAACATTCTTGCATCCTCAAAGCTTCTGCTTCCCCTAAGAAAGCAAAGGAAGAAAAGGCACGTTCCAGCGTTCCCACTGATGTGACCAGGGAAACCACAGAAATGACCCTGGAAAGACTTCAGAGGGAGGTTTATCGGATAATAACAAGCTGCCCCCAGCTGCAAGGGACACGGCAGAAGTGCAAGGTGCTGTTGGTGACAACCCCCAGCACAGCCCAGTTGAGTCAGGCTCCCGGGGAGGCAGCGAGAAAAAGGGGCCCCAAGGCCGGTTTTGCCTATTTCGTTGGCTTTTTTTCCCTCCATATCTATGTGGAAATCTCTCTGGCTGATGTTTAGCTTTCTCTGTAGCGATTTTATCGCTGCTACATAACACATCCCAATGCATTAACAAAAGAATAAAGCTGCTGGGACAACCCAGCTGATCACCAGGTTCCGATAGGCCGGGCTGCCATCATCTGTCTTTTCACTGAGCACCTCGACTGAAAGGGAGCTGGAAATAAGAGGCGAGGAGCCAGTGCCTAGTGACACTGCAGGGACCAAAAGAGGAAGATCACCTAACGCGTTTTGCTTTCTTATTGTTGGCTTTGTCTGATCCTGAAGTACAGGTGCTGGTAGGTGAGTTTTCCTAGGGTCACTGCCCCTCTTCACACTCTGCATTAACTCCTTCCCTGCCCCATGGTGACAGCTGCCACACACACCACACACAGCATTTTGAGAAGTTGTGGGGAAAATTGACAAAGAATTTGCAAAAATCTTCCAGTAGTGAAGGATTTGGGCTGGCAGAAGTACACTGAAAACAGGAAGGGTTATACTTTCAGTCTTTCTGGAGCCTGCCTCCTTTGGGTCACATACACACAATAGAGCTTAATTTTTTTTTTCCTTAAGGAAAATTGTTGCGTAAACCGAGCTAACTGGAATTTCTGAATTGTGAAGTGATTCTTTCTGCAATGGGTAGCAGAGAAATAAAACCAAGCATCACCTTTCCCTCCTTTCCAACTCCTTTCCTCCTCTTCCCCGGCCTTTGCGGGATCTGTTTTTCCAAAGAGTTAAACTGGGTGGTTCTCAGGGGTTTACAAGAGGCATAGCTATTCCTGAAAAACAATCTGATACATTCAACTTAGCAAGGCCCTGCTCTCTCCCTCTAATCTTTCAGCAGGACCCAAGGGAGGCTAAAGCTGAGATCAGCCTATTCTCCCCTCGAACTTTGATTCACTATTAAATTCCGCCTAATGACGATGACTTTGCCATCTCACGTTCATCAGTGGGCTACACGCAGAACAATGCGGGCCCGGCGGCGTATAGAGGGACATTGTTCCTGCCTCCCAGTTGCTCTGTTGGAGCAGCATCACGTGAACATCCTCATACAGGAGAGACATGTAAAACCAGCAAGCAGTATTACTCTCCAGGGTGCGACGGTAACTCAAGTCATAGCTTGTGCGTGGGCGTTTGTATTTGTGTGATCTCCTGTTGAGTTTAGAAAACAAAAACAGAACCTACAACAGAATAACGTATAGAGAAATACCAGAGAACTTGGTGGAAAATGAAACACAACACGGTGATGGAGTCTTGTGCCCATCCGCTGCCCAAGTGACTTAATTATCTGTGCTAAAGTACTATACCTCAGTTGGTATGTCTATGCATAGCAGAAAATAATTTTTATAGCTTTTTAAATACCCAATTCCTTACTAGCTTATAAACAGCACAACCATTAACAGGTCAGCATGTTCCCCATCACTACTAATCACTACGCTAAGAATGCAGATTTCTATGCCATTTTACAGAAGTGCCCTAGCCAGGAGCAGCACTGGTTACTCTAAAGAATAACTCAGTTTTCTTTACTGTTTCTGAGAGTTTATCCATTTCTGCCTGAGATTTCCCAAGCAGACCCGTGTGCGTCTCGTGATATCCACAGGCTGCTGCAACCCAAGGTGCACAGACCGTGCTGTGGGACACTGCACACTCGAGGTCGACACACACACTCACACACAAACACACGCACAGAGCAATGTTATCCCTGGGACTGCAGAACGGTCAGAAGGCCAGGCAGGTGGCCAAAAATCCTTTCCTCCACCCGCATTGTTCCACCAGGTACCAGCCCTACCGAACTGTAACAAGGACCACAGTTCTCAGTATTTGTCCATCTGATTTCTACACCCCTGTTCTGCACTTCCAAAGTTCTGGGTGTGCATCATGAGCAGCAAGAGCTGAATCTTCCCTGTTACTTTAGTAGACACAAAGCAAGGAAACAACAAAAGCTAGCCCCATTTGCTAGCCCCACTTCTCTCTTCACACCCTGTGTAACTCTTTCACTGCCCTGCTCCAATAAATGCTCAGAGCAAGGGCATTTGTAAACTCTCTGGGGAAAACTGACAAAGACTGGAAAAGAGCACTCCAGGCATGAAACATTTTGATTCTAGCAATTTCTCGGAAACTATGAGGATTCTGCATCTTACCATCATTCCCTTAGCTCTGTCTCTAAAAGAAATCCCCTACCTTTAACAATCAATTCATTTTCATTATTTCAAATATTTTTCTAAACTACTTTTTCAACTTAACTAACTATTTCTAAACTAACTTTTTCAACTTAACTAAATATTTCCATTCACCGAAGTGTATGCAGCTACTCAAACTAGGTACTTTTTTTGAGCTGGAGCCTGAATGTGTTAGCTCAGCTTTTACCAATCCAGCTCAAAGAACATCCACTGCAAACAGGAGCTGTGTGCCCTTTCCTTCTCTTTCTGCTTTTTATACAGTAGTGAAGACATTTTTAAACATTTCATAACATGTTCACCCCAAAGAAGTAACTCATTACCCAAAGGCAGCAGCAAAACAAAGTAGAAGGAAAGTAAAAGAAAAACTGTAATGCCACGTATCGAAAAGTATTAGACATTTTTAAGTTGCTCTGCATGCACACACATCAGCTTGACTCAGGAACACTGTGTCTAAAACTCACGCTAGCATCAACATTGCTAGGGACAAAGAAATCCATTCCCCCAAGCGCAAAGCTTAATCTGATTTTTCTCCCAAAGGCTATTACGAGGTTTTCACTTGAGTCACTAGAACAAAGTGATGCGGACACCAAATCAGGTACTAGACCCAAATCTACTGAAAATCAAATTTTAACAGGTTTGTGGAAGTTTAATATACAGTAATTAATATCCAGCACAACTGATCAGAAATAACTGTTGAAAACAGAATTTTATCCACAGGAACACCAATATCACTAAAACAATCAAGGTTGAAGCTACTTATTCATTTACGACACAACGTAACGTAGGCTCACGCTCAATGCCGGGACTGAAATTTGTGAGCATTAGACCATGAAATACTGTAATGATGTTACTCCACAAGTGAAGAGAAACTGAACTGCAGAAACTGGCTTTATTTATTTATTGTTTATTATTGGCTAAAAGGCCTTTTAGTCCTTTTTCTGATTATACCAACAAAAGAACAAAGAAAGATCTAAGTACTGGCAAAGAATGTTTTAACCCATGTTCCCATCAAAGGGAAACAAATTACTCTGCCCTTATCTCTGAAAGGAGATCCAGTCTCGGAGCAGCTTGGCCTCCTGCGAGGATGTGCCCGGTACCAAAAAGAACAACTCCAGAGTGAAAAGGAATCCATTTGGCTTTGCGATTATTTTTATTACCTGCTACATCCTTTTTCATGTCAGGCACTCACGTATTAGCATTTATTGACCTAACTGGTTACAATTTCTCTCCCTTTTTAAGATGGTGACAAATAAACCTCAGCTCTCTTGGCGTGCGTCTCGCAGCCATTTTGAAAGATAAGGCACAGCCCCTCCTGGGGGATGATGGCTCAGGTGTTTGTGCCAAGCAAATGCCAGCAGAGAAAGAGCACGGGCTGGAGAGCAGGAGGAGCAGCAGTGAGAGCAGTGCCTCATCACGACCTGCCTTCAGAAGGAGAGTGCAGAGCCCCCATGAAACTCCTCTGCATCTGCAGTTGCCATTTTGGTAGCAAGACAGCAGACCTGAAGTCTTCCAATTATAGCAATGCAACTTGGACAGCAGGCGGCTCCGACAAAGCAACGGGTCTGCACCCCTCTCATCGATGGATCCCTGCTTGTGACACGGGAAGGTCCTACCCTACCTTCTCTGAGACAAACCTCATTCCTGAAACACCCCAGATTCAGTCCCACACACGTTACTCCCAGCAACCTTATTGGGTGGCCCGTGATGGATTTCAAAATGGAAATTAAATTCCAGTTTATCTTGCATCGAAACAGCACCCCTATTACTTCTTCTGCTCAGCCCAAACCACCTCATATCACGACAACCTTCACTTGTCATTGCGACAGGGGCAGAAAGTGGCATTTCTTTACTACATAAAAACATACAAGCAAGAGCCACTTATAACAACTAAATAGACAAATGATTGAACATCTGAAGGCAGCCCACTCTGCCAGGCACGTTCATGCAACTGCACTGAAGCCAGGGTAGGTAACAGAATCCTGAAGCCACATTGCTGGCTTTTAGGAAACAACGTACCTTTTAAATACAGGCCACTTATTTTAAAATGGTCTTTGAACAAAATATGACTGCTTGGATCAAGAGTATTTAAACTTTTTTTTTTTCTCTCCATTTTCCTTGTTTGTTTTTTTGGCAGAAGTGTTTGCAATCAATAAGTATTTCATAAAGCAAAAGTTATTTCAGATAGGAGGGAAATTTCAAATCTCCAGCTGGCCTATTAATCATAAAAATCTGAAAAACCTAAACTTTGGGTCAATTGTTCGCTGTGCAGGAGAAGCAAAAAGATTGCTGTAATATCATGTTTTCTTCCATCTTTCACTCATCTTTCAAAACTCGGATGTGAATGGATTTTTCTCCTCTCAAAGCCTCTCCCCTTTAAATGCTTGTTGTCTCTACCACTGATCAAGTTTCTGAGAAATGACTTTATGTAAGAGATTGAGCAAGATAAAGTTGCCACATTTCGTTTTATCTTTTTGCTTGAACTATTAGGACTTAAAGTTGTGGTGACAAGACTGCTACCTTCTAATAGGCCTTGTTGCCATGGGAGTGGGCTTTTTGAAAGGAACAAGGACCATGGCCACCAAGACCTTTTTTTGCTACTATTATTTCCATCCTCGGCCAACACAGAAATCCTTAGTCACAGACAGGAAAATGCAGTGTAGTATACACGGTAACACTTGCTGACAGTGAAAAACAAAAGGAGTGGAAACTAATACTGCAGAAAGCTGAGTTGCATCACAGCCTACTAGCAAAAGCATTTCTCTTCTGTAAAAGAAATGCTTTGTACATCCAAACAATTCCCTTGCTCTGGGGTCTCTTCGGAGATAAAAAGGCAAGAGGGCTGTCATCGTACAGAGTAGGGATTTTGGAACGGACAGGAATTTATTTTCCTCTGGGAAAAGAAAACACCATGTGGCAAAAAACAGGCAAACGAGCAAAAGCACCTGCCAGTGATCCACCAACCCTGGTGCCTGGCCACCACCTACACCTGGAGGAGGATTAATGGGGAAGGATTGCTGTCTACACCATGTGGCAAAAAACAGGCAAACGAGCAAATGCCTCTGCCAGTGATCCACCAGCCCTGGTGCCTGGCTACCACCTACACCTGGAGGAGGATTAGCCACCCAGAGAGGATTAATGGGGAAGGATTGCTGTCCGTGTGGACAGGGAGACCTGCTTCTACCACCCCCATATTGAGAAATGCCTTCAGTCAAATAAAGAGTGTTTAAAGCCCATCTGGTCGGCTCCATCCAGAATCACCCACAGGAACACAAAGATCAGGAGATGGGTTGGGAAAGTCAGGTGCCTTTCTGTAGGCAAATGTTTCACAGGCTTAATGCCTGCATTCAGCTAGACCTTAACTGAAGAGGTCTACCAGATACAACTCTGCAAACTGATTTTTGCCATGTAACATGTTCTGCATGGGTGCAGGTTCTGGGATTTGTCTGGAATTCAGCAAAGCACATTACACCTCTCCTTCCAGAAGCCTGCAAATATAGTGTGGTGGCTGATGAAATCTCTAAACAGTTTATCTGCATGACAGACGTTCACTATTATTTTCTACTCACAGCAATAAAAAAAAAAAGCTTTGTTAATACCTAGAAATTCTTCTATTTGATGAAGATATTAATTTTGCCACAGTCTAAGACAAAAAAAAAATCATCAGAAAGCTAGAAAGTGAGATCTCCATTGATCACACTGAAGACAGTTATCTATGCATTCTATCCAGCTTTTATAAAGCCAGCAAAAATCGTGTTACGCTCCTCAGGAATTTCCCATATTAAAAATGGGCTTATAAAAGCACAAAAATATTTTTGAAAGAATGCATCAGTAGCAAATTTCAACACACACACTGTGACATAAACACGCATATACTTTCCTAAGAATCCATCTTTCCAGACAAAGGAGGGAACAAAAATACACAAGAAATCAGCATGAAAAAGAGTACCTTAAATTGTAAAATGCATATCATTTGGCAATGCCAGGCTGCTCTTAAAAAATATTCTACTTGGGTTATTCAAGCAAGTTTTAAATGATGACTTGCTTATTTTTCCCGTGTATTCTCAGCACAGCTCTGAATATGGCGTTTTTATTTGAAACCAGGTATCATAGCAAGAAAAAAATCTAATTTTTATTCCCCAGAACTATAAGTTAAAATCAGAAAGTTTCCCAAAGAAACCATCATATTGCACACCTTTCGCAATTTTCAAATTCTTTTCAGCAAACTCCCAGGACAAGGGATCAGACACTACCTCCCCCGTGGTGCTCTCCTGAGCAGAATGAGCTTTGCTGTATTGAGGCCATTTAAAGCCCAGCGTTGAAGCAAAGGGTAGCAAATCACCTCTGTCTCCAGTGTCTTGTTTGAAATTCAAGCCCCATACTTGTGAGAAACACTGCTCTGATTTTGCAGTGCATCTCCTGCAAGTACCTCAGAGGGGTAAGGGCTCCACAGGGCAGCAACACACATGCTTTAGCTGGGCCTTATGGGTGGAAGGCAGGAAAGCTGCTAACTATTCAAAATTGACCGAAATATAAAGAATTTTTTTTTTTTTTTTTGCCAGTTCTGGTCCTCGGTCCTCACCTTTAAAGCTACAACACCAGGAAGGAAACTTAACCGACCTCCTCTACTTTATTGTAGATTTTGGAGGATGAAAATTGTTTCCCCTAGCTGGGATAATAATCTACCTGAAATTTGAAAATATCCTTTAAAATAATAAATAGCTCAAATAAAATATTAGCTCAGTTAGAGGCAGGTTTATCCAAAAAATAAAGCTTGATTAATATAAAAGAAAAAGATATTCAGTATATGCCACCTATATATTGCAGTATGGCTCCTTAATTCATAGCTCTTCCCATTTTTGCTGGTTGGCAATGCTGCTGCTCATCAATAGAATGGGATTATTTATTTTTTTTCATTCCGTTGCCAGAAAATTTACTACTACCAAGTCCTCTGAAGTTAAATAGTATACAATGGTATTACTGCAGTTTGCACTAGAAAAAATTGTTTAGAAAGTCGCCAAAGGGTATAGTCCCAGAGAAGAGTTTAATCAGGCAAAACTACTGCTTACTTGTAGAACTGCAAGAATGGGTAAATCTGTAGGTAAATGAAGTTGTTCCCTTGATGTATCTACAGATCTTTTTTAAGTTGGATAAAACCTTAATACTCTGTCTTGAGCAGCTCTTTATTTATGAACAAAAAGTTGCACTGAAATAAGAGGTCCATTTTAAGTTGGAGAAGTGGCAGCTGATACTACAGGTCAAGCTGGATGGGTCAAGGCATCTCAGCAGCTCTGGAGACTGGGCCAGAGCAAGGCTGAATGAGCAGAGTCAGGAGTTGGATGTGGGTGCTCCAGGGAAGGGTCCCTGGGATTGCAGGGGTCTGTAGACAAGGAGATTTCTTTTCCTTTCTCTCTCCTCCTCCCACTACTAACATAGTCTGCTCCTGCAACTAGACCTTCCTCCTCCTCCTCTTATGTACGGGCCACCCATATTCAGTCAATACCTTTTGCTCAGAGATGCCTGTATTTGCGTTTACACCCCTACAAAACACTCTCTTGGTTCTCAGTCTCAAGTGCATCCCTGAGATACCTTTTGCTCAGAGATGCCTGTATTTGCGTTTACACCCCTACAAAACACTCTCTTGGTTCTCAATCTCAAGTGCATCACTTTCAGGCATCTGCCAAGATTTTGGGGAAAGGGTTATAAAAGGGATTGGGGCTAAGAGGAAAGGACCAGGTGTACTGTTAAGGGAAGGGTCAGAACCACAGGGCTTTCTACTCTTGCAACCATGAGAAAGGACACGATAGCTGTCTGTGCTTGGGATAAAATGGGAAGTACTGCTGTTACTGTCAGCTATTATAAATGTGAGTAATTCATGCCTAAAGTATAAATAAGTACTCCATAATGAAAAGATAAGCTGTCTCTGAACCCCCGCTTACTGTTAAATGAATGCAATGTGTAGTCAAAAAACATAAACAGAAAGGTGTTACAAGGTAAAATAATTCTGATTGTCATAATCTAGTTTCAGAATATTTTAAGAATATTCAAGCAGAATAAAGTTTCGAAGTAATGACAAAGCAAATCAAATAAACAAGACTTGTCACACGTAGATAAGTCACTCAAAACATACTAAAGAAGGACGTATATTTAAGGATTAAAAGATTACATAGGGAATTGAGGGCTGGAAAGTTCTCATAAGATATTCACTAGCTAAGGAACACCACAGTTCTCCGTTTACTTTTCTTCTAACTACAAAGGAAAACATTAATTAATTTCCTAGAACATCTGTGTGTACAGTAATATTCCTCATATACACAACAACAAAAACTGTTGTTCTTTGCACTAAAGGATGTAATTCATATTAGAAATACTTGCTAATATCAACAAAATGATAGCAGTTTTCTTGAGAGGCTCTGGGAGGTGCCTTTAATTCTCTAATCCTAAATTACATAGACATCACTTCAATTTAATTTATGTAGGAGAAATGTCAAGTATCCATGAGAGTGGACCTCCTGGGAAGCATTCAGAAATGTAGATGTAAGGCCCATGCCTGTTCCTATTTAATCACATACATCCTTAGAAACAGAGACTTGAAACTGAGTAGGGATATTCTCTTGATCCTCACCTTTTTCCAGGCGTTTATTTCTGAATTGCCTTCATGTTTAGCACTCAACTTACATTTATTATCAGTCTTCTAAGGCAGTTTCATAGGGAACTGGATATAGCACTTTGTAAAGAAAATTGTCAGGCAGACATCTTTATAAATGTCAGTATAATCAGTTCCACTGATATTTCCAGCTATGCTCAGGTGGCTGAATGTTTATGCCAGCCTCTTCCTCATGGACCCCGAGTGCCTCCCATGCAAGTAAACAGCTAAACAGATCCACATTTCCATCTTACCTCCTGCCTCCACACCCCTACAAGCACGTGTTTTAACACCGACTTTCTTCTTTTCTCTAAGGGGATGGTGTACTGGGGGGAAGCACAAATAAAAAGCCATGGTCTTTAAATTTGATTTGAAGGTGGCAAGTTTTGTGGTGGTTTTGATCTCCTCCAGGCATTCCATAATCGTGGGCCAAGTTGCCTAGAGATCTTTGTCTCCCCCACTTCCAAGTCTCTCTGTTGTGGCTGACAGATCCATTGTTTTGGAAGCATGTAGCTGTCATGGGAGGTCATGATCTCCCAGGCGTGAGGCAGTCCCTTCCCTACTTTGGGTTGGGCTTTGAAGATAAAAATGGTAAATTTGAACTTGGGCGTGAGTGCGTTTGATAGAAAGCCTGCACTTTTGCTCCTCGAAAGCTTGTGCCAGTAGGCAGTGGGCATCGCAACAGCAAACCACAGATTATGATGATTATTATTAACATTGTGGCTTAATAGCCAAATTCAGCTGGGTCAGAGCCCATAGTGCCTGGGATAGTGCGAGCGTGTAGTGAGGGGCAAATGCTTAGCCAAAGCACTTACATTTGACCTTTATATTCCTTCCGTTGCATCCCCTCACTTGTCACCAAAAATGCTTGTGGTGACATCAGTGTAACGTCAATACAGTATGGCTTGGCAAATTTCATCTGACAATGAAAACTCAAAATTCCTGAAAGTGAACCCCGTGCAAATCACTTAGAAATACAGATGTGAGGCTCATGCCTGCGTCTAGATAGTAAAGTTGAATTAAAAAAAAAAAAAAAACCAAACCATGCCAACCGTTACAATGATGGTGTGGACTCTGTATCTTCCTACATTGTATCTGTAACATGCCCTGAAATGCTATATATTACCACCCTCTGCAAAAGGGAGATAAATATAAATACGGGCAACATTTGCTAGCACTAAACTAACAGGCATACTCTCAGTTGATGCTGATGGAGCCCTTCCTTGTGGTTTTCTCAGGAACCAACCCTGCTGCTTGTCTTGCAACTTCAATTTATTATTTTTTTTCCTTCCTGCGCTGATGCTCTGTCATCTCTGGGTACCAGCAGAGTGGATTAGAGCTGCCTGTCAGCTTTCTCTGCCTGCACGAGCTCACAGAATAGCCTGGGCTCACGGCGCGCTGGCCCTGCTCCGGCTCCTCTTGGCAGAGCCATCAGCTCCGGCTCCTGGCAGTGCACCCCCCTGGCACACGACAGATGTGGGGCTGCCCTTGCCCTGGTGCAGCTGGGGAGCCTGACAACGGGACTGGCCCAGTGCTCGCCCAGCTTTTTCTGCTGTTACACTGGAAGAGGAATAAAGCATCTTTCGAGCTTACACACACCTACGAAGGACCCAACTGGCGCAACCACACTGGGGTTAAACAAAGTAAAACACACACAAAGAAATTCTACAAGGTTAAAAACAAAGAAACAAACCCCCTAAACAAACCCCCCCCAAATCCTAAAACCCACCTTTAAAAGCAACAAAGTTATGTTGGCTCAAAACCTGGTTAATGCTGCCTGCACCCACATCACGTGCCTGCTCCCCAGCCTGCGTCGGAGCTCAGGCTTCCCTGAACACTGACCCTCAGTCAGACAAGGGGAGAGCCAGGACTGGAAAAAAAGCAAGGTGGAAGCTGTGCTCCATCCTGCTCTGAGCCACCTGAAGGGCACTGCAAGACAATTCCACCTGAATTCAGCACACCTGAAAGCTGCTGCAGCCCTGCTTTCAAAGTAGATACGCCCAATATGCATCCTCCTAATCAACCCCCTCAATATGCATCCACACTAATCAACCAACATTGCCTAAACGTAGACACTGCTGGAAAGGCAACCTGTTGCTGGCCTGTTATCCCAACAGGCACATCCCACCCTTCAGGGAGAGCAGGGATGCCACGCTTGGACTCTGCAGGGGGCTGGCAACCTCCTGGCACAGGACGTCGCTGCCTGCTGCTGCGCCAGAAAGGGCTTTGGGAAGGAGCTGGATGCTAAAAACCCTCTGTGTCCTCAACTGTGCCCTGAACTGCAGAGTACAAAGTTCAAAATCTCCCTCAGCCAGGTAGCACCGCTGCATTATGGAGCCACATCATCTGCTCTCGCACCAGAAAGACGCAAGCATTTAATTATGGTAGGTAAACGCAGTCATCTCAAGGGGCAGTTTGGGTGGATCAGGAGGAAAAGAACCTTGTTGGCATTCATCCCTCGTCCACCTGTAAACAGTTATATTTAGCTAAGCTGCCAGCCACTACTTATTCACGTGGTTTACAAAATCCATAGCTAAGTTGTCATTTGGAGATGGAAGTGTTGTTAAATCATACTAAAACCAGAACAAGGCACTGTATCATTCAACCTCGCCAAGAAGATGTACATGGCAGATGCGGGAGATAGAGGCATTTCAAAGTGCTGAAGGAAGCCTTACCAAGTCAACTGAATCCTCCAGGGAGGAGTACTTGCTGAGCTCTTTGAGGATGCACACTGGTTCTCAACAAGGGGGTACGTTTTGTGGTGCTTCCCCTTCCTCAAATGCATTTCTTCATAGAGGGAGTTACTCCCACCAAAGTCTGGAGCAGTGTTTTTCCCTCACTGGGCAGTATTTAAAGGTCAGCCTGCTTGGCATGAGGCAGCAGCACCACAAGTGAATTTTGAAACGTGAAATTGCTACAGAAGGTATTAATGAAAATATGAAACCTTAAAAAAACCAAACAACGAAAGTAAAACCTAAAACCAACCAACCCATTGGCTTTTCTTCTCAAGAGAAGGGGAATAACATAGCTTGTGCCCAGCTTTGCCTGCATCGGTATCTCCCAGGCATGAATGGCACAACTTTTCTGCTTTTTCCTTCTGCCATTTTCTGCTTGTACAGAACAGAAGTATTAGTGTCTACAAGTACAGTAAGGAATAAGGAAGTGTTGGTAAAAAATTAATAGCTTACAAAGCTAAGTTGTTTAGCATAAAAACGGTCATTCTTGCTATCAATTTTTATTTCAACCAGATCAGGTGATTATTTTTTTTTAGATTAAAAAAGGGATTGGTACAGAGTTTCGGATTTTAAAAATTAAAATTCATCCATTATTCAAGTGACTAATTATTTGATCAGTAACACTCCTTGGAAGCTACTTCATTATATTATCATAGTTTCTGTTTTGTAATCGTGTCTTCTCCTGCTCTTTTATTGTATGGGATCCTCTGAAAAGCTTTGGGTAGCCTGGGGGACAGAGTTTTCCAGATATGGGAGAAGACAGGAGTTATCACCCAGCAATGAACAGGGCCCTGAACACCAGAGAAAGAGTCCACATATCAGTGGTTGAAGGGCACGGGCTAACTGTGGTGGAGAAGTGGGGAAAAGAAACTTTACACAGAGGAGATGATGCCTTTTGTGATATCCTCATGTGCAAACAAAGGGACCGGGGGAGTGGGGAGAGCTCTCAGCTACAGCTTCCAGTGACTCACTTGCTCTGGCAGGGCCTGAATTTGTTGACCTTCAGCATCTAATTCAAATGTTAACTAAACGCTTAGTCTGCGCACGAGGAGGATGTTTGGAGAACTTTGTCTTCTGAATTTTTGTTTTGCCATTTTATTCGGTTCAGTCTCTTTGGGTTTATAGCATGAGAACTTGAGAAACACCAAAACTGACTGGCTGCAGTGCAAAAAGAGAACACGAAAAAGTAACTTCTTCAGAGCAGAGACAGGGAAAAGGGAGTCTTGAGTGCTATGGGACAGGAAAATGCAGGAAAAGGGTAGCTCAAATCTGAACCACGATAGCTCGATTGTTACGGGAATAACCAACTCAGTCCTCACCTCAAATCTGAACCACGATAGCTCGATTGTTATGGGAATAACCAACTCAGTCCCCACCTTAGTTTAATGTACATTAAATGCAAAAATAATTTTCATAGGTAAAGTCAAGTAACGCCAATTCTTTGAGAAGCAGGCTGGGATGAGAGGAAATTAGCTCACCTGACAAAGTACAGCAGAGAGAGGCAAAATAAGAAACAGAAGAGGGGAACCCGCCCAGCAGAGAGGGATTGAGAGAAATCTGCCAGAAAGACCAATATTCCGAACAACTGGTTTTTCAGTTGTTGGTATCTTTTCTGCATCTTTCTTTAAAAAAAAAAATAAAAAAAATTATTGCATTTATAGCCAAGAGTACTTAAGGAGTTTTTCATCCCTAAAGCTCAAGGCAGACAAAATGCTTTCTCCCTTTTAAATGGAGGGGAAAGTGATGCACAGGTGCAGTCATTTGTTCAAGGTCCCCCAAGGAAGTCACTGACAAAGTCAATTAACGTCTTGTCCGCTCAACCACAGTGCCCTGCAGAGAAGGCGCTTCTACGTGACGTGGGTCAAATTCATTGCAAGAGCCATACCCACAGATATTTTAAGTATATTCCTCTAAAATATGGGTAGAGTACAGATAACTTTATTCCCAAGTATTCCAAAACATCACCCTAGCTCAGAGCTTCGTCGTGTGCCAGTGTTTCAGGATCATATGTTACATTTATGTAGACGTATATATCTCTCCATAAAATATACTGATGATGCGATATTTCCATTGTTAAGCTGTCAGCAAAACATTGACCTTTGCTCCTTCCAAGACAAACTTTGCTGTCAATCAAAATCTTGTTACACATGGATATGACATTAGACCTACGAATAACAATCTTGTTGATGGACAGCTCGTCTGCAATGACTCTCTTTTTAAGCTGCCCAGAGTTTCAAGCCTTGAACAGTCAACTAACCACGCTCCTCTTTAACCAGAGAGCTACACTTGAACAAATAAAATTAATAGTCATACGGCCTGTAAGTTTCCCAAAGCAAAGAAGTATCTGGGACCCCAAAGCACCTGGGACCACATCTGAAAAGCAAGGGAAGCAGAGAAACAGTGCAAGAAAACAGCTGAAGGTTTGAGAGCGCTTCCCCCCCTCCTCGCCTAAGAGAGCTGAGACTTAAACTGGGAAATTTTCAGCACGTTACTTTTAGCAACTATAAGTTTAGAAACAAACAAACAAACCCACCCCACCCCCCCCCAACACCAAAATGTAAGAGAACTAGTAAAATAATTTAGATCACAAAAAATAGTTGATTTCTGAACCAAGAGAGTCAGTGACAAAAATTAAAGTCATGTTGGGACTACTACACTTGTTTCCAGCTGTACCACTCATATGCTCTTACCCTTCATTAGGAAAAGAATTTTTCACCGAAAGAGTGATAGGGCATTGGAACAGGCTGCCCAGGGAGATGGTGGAGTCACCATCCCTGGCTGTGTTTGAGGGCCATTTAGATGCAGTGCTAAGGGACATGGTGTAGGGGAGGACTTTGTAGAGTAGGATAGATGGTTGGACTCGATGATCCCAAGGGTCTCTTCCAACCTAGACAATTCTATGATTCTATGATTCTTATAACCAGAAAGGCTTCAGTTGACTTGCCAGCAGTTGTTCAGGCACCTTACTTTCAAAGCTCCAGTGAAGTGCAGCCATGTGGGAGTACAGAACCACAGAAGTCCACATGGCAGTATCTGTTCAATTTTGGTTATGTCCTGGCCAACAGGACTCCTCTAAGGAGAATAGCTTTACACATGTGGGGTGCTGAATGATGAAGGAGCACCACATTTATCAAAGACCCTCTCAGAGGCTCACACCAATATCATTTACATGTGCCAAGACGATTTAGTCTCATGGTTTCCCTTTGGAGAGCTGAGGATTTCCTTAGGGGGCACTGGGATTCACAAGTGGATTATTTCTCAAGAGTCCACAGTGTAGCTTTCTCTTCTCTTTTTTCTTTGTCTTTCTCACGTATACTCTCTTAGCTCTAACTGGACTCCAAGTCCCAAACCTATAGGAAACTGAAACCTTTAGAAACACGGCTCGCTGATTTGCTTTTCTCCCACTTCTGCCAGCTTTGCAAAGGTAACCATTTTTTTCCTGTGCTAATGAGACTTCTCTAAGTGCAGGGTAAAGACAACACTCCTTAGATTTACATAGGAAGAATGAGTGTTCTTGAGTTCTCCAGAGAGTAAAGGATTTGGGTTTGGGGGAAGACTGTGAAGCTAAACCATCTCCTTGCGCTGCAGGAGCTTTGTCATTGCTGAGTACCAGGACACCACCACCCTTGGTCAAAATCTGGAGTGCAATGAATGGGGATTCTCTCAAGTTGCTCAAGTTTTAACTCGACACTCACTTTGTGAAGACTTTATGGAACTGATAAGAAACTGGATTTGGGAACAGTCATTGTTACATTAGCGCAGTTTTTGTTGTATAAAGTACTAAAAGTTGAAAAGTGCTGGATGCTCTTTGACATCAGGAGACCCATCCTGCTTCTGTGCAAGGCAACAAAAAACACATTTGATCGTCTACAACAGGAACAGACTCAGGTAGGGCCAGGTGGCTTGCAGGACAGATTTCCAAAACCTCCCCCAGATGCTTAGCCACAGGGCTCTTCCATTCACACTTCTTTCCTTTCCCCAAACCTCTTCTCAAGAAAAAAAAAATTAAAAAAAAATCAAGGAAAATAAAGTCTACATTATTCATCAGGGCCACACCATAGGTCTGTATGATTTACAGATCCTGTAATTTAGGAGAAGACAAGAGAGGCTGTACTGAAAACAGAATTAAGAAAGAAGGAAATATTATGTTATTCTACATTTAGGAACCATAATGCTATAGAAACACATTATAAGCAGCAGTGTTTTGGTGTAACACAAGAGAAGATTCCCTTTTACTAAACAAAATGTTTTGAATTAGCAGAAGTTTCTGTTGAGAGTTAAGAACTATACCCCTCAAGGAATCAAAAACAAAAAGAAGTTAAACCCACAGAATGCCATACCTGAAAAATATTTCAGAGTCAGAGTCAAAGTGTTGTTGTTTTTATGGGTGTCGCTTTCAGATTTGGGAAATTACAGGCACCGTGATAAATATTTCAGGCAGTTGATTACAATGAAAAGTAATTAACCCAGCTACAACAACAGGTGTTGTATGGGGAAATGCTGGCTTTTATCATGAAGTTGTGGGTGCATGTGCTAAGTGCGTTCGTCATTTTCTTTTTTCTTTTATTCAGAGAATGCCCTGGGGAAAGTATTCCAGTGCCAGCATTTATAGGATATAATGAAACCCCATTAAATATGTATCTGACTGCTAACAACTGCGTAGAGAAAGAATAACCCAACTATGGTTATGTAAGGCTGCCCATTCAGCCGGCTTTGGTGGTAGTAGTAGTCCTGTCTGATCTCATTTACCCTATAATTAACTGCTGGTTTTGAGGGAGAGAACTTATTTTTTGCGTCGCTCTATTTCATTTGCTAATTAACAGAGGCACACAACAGGATTCAAGGATCTTTAACAGAAAGAGTCCAAAATCGCCCTAAGTATGAACATGGCTGTCCGTAAATAATTAGGGAAAAATGTTAAAAGTGCAAAATAATAGATGTTCAGGGAACTGGCACATAGTGCACCTGGGGTTTGAATGTTCTTACACTTGTTCTCTCAGAGCCTGCTGCTGACAGCCACGCTCAGGCACAGAGTCAGGGACCTGGAAGGGGAGGATGCTCGAGTCACTCTCACAATCAGACTCAGGGTTTTTTTGATTCTCTTTTCCTGCAGAAAATGCCAATGGACTGATTGCAACCTTCCCTTCACCCACTCCCCCAAAATAATGCAAAACACATGCAAAAGCTTCACTCTCCCCCTCCTATCTGTATCTGGAAGGAGGTGGAGGAGCTGCATGTCTGCTTTTCCTGGCTTCCTCTAACCTGATATAACCTTCTCTGGGCTCTGAGGGTCCTGAACAGAAGATGAAGAACAGGTAAAAAACAGAGCAGACAAGCCAAGAGAGCTGCTCCTGCACAACAGCAGGGGGAATGCAACACTGCTTTTCCTGATCTAAGCTTTCTTTTCTCTTCCAGATAACGAGACCCCCATCCTTTGGGTTTTTTTTCAAGAAATGTCTTTAAGTGCCTCAACTGGTGTGTGATGGGCAATGGGTCAGGCTCAGCAGCTTAGTACAGGGCATCCTCTGTGCATACAGGCTCCTCACAGCCCATGGGAAGAGACAAGGTCCTGACTCTTCAGGGAGGGGATGGAGGGGAGAAACACGTATATTCAGCATTGATGAGCTGCAAACTCTCTGAACTCATAAACTTTGCATTTTCTTTCCCTTTCACGGGTGATTTCTCATTAGGACCACACAGCAACATGGAAAAAAAAGCCACAACCAAACATTGGTATAGATTTCTATGGTTTTCCTCACCAATTATAAACTCAGCTGCATATGTTCTCTAAGGAAAATGACAAAGAAAATCACATTTATGACGGCACTTGTTATTTTTCTCCAGTAGGAATAGATACAGGGGATGTGTTTGCAAGGCGGGTTTGTTTGTTTGTTTAAAGATAAACAGAGTTGTCTCTCTTAAGCCAGTTACATGATTTACGAGGGAAGACTTTTCAGCCACTGAACAGCCTTAACAGCCTCTAAACATGCTCATAAAGTGTAATGTTCCTCCCATCCGAGGCTGCATGAGTTCAAAAGTCATCTCCCACTTGTGCAGAGATCACTGCTGCCTCATAAACTGTGAATTTACGGGGAGTAGGTTACATCCACTGACCCTCAGAGACAAAAGCCGAACCTGACATTAATTATTTAATATCTTACTGACAAACACAGCTCAGAACAAAAAAAAAATATGTTTTGCTCCAAGCATTTTCAAGTCTGAGCTTTTGGGTTTGGGTTGGACTTTTAAGATTACGGGGAATTTTTTTTTTTTGGTGGTGCCTGTCACGTTACTTCCCGTGACCAAATACTGACGCAAGCATCTTACTGAGAAGACAGACATTTTCCTTGTCACAAATGTAAAGCAGTTTAAAAAAGCATCCGATCGCATGAGAAGAAGATGACACTCTTAGAAAAGAGCACTCTTAGGGTGAAAAAGAAAGGGCAGACAACGCAAGGCGGGCAGAAAATATGCTTGAAGGTAAAAAGCCCATTGCCATTAGCAGGTTTGGGTTCCAGCATTATTTGCCTCTGCTAAACCTGCTACCTGGGCAGCGACAAGCAGCTCGCAGTCCTAGTGCAAACACATTTATCTGTCAGAAAAAGCCTTCTTGGGAAGACCATGCCTCGACATCAAGATTGACTGATAATTTTAATAAAGTCTGTTCTCTGGCAAAGGGTTGTTTACCCTGATATTCAGTAACGCCGCGTTGGTGTGTACGTGCACACCCACGCCGCACGTGTGCCAAAAACACTGTCTTTTTCTGGCACCAGGAGCCTTTCCCTCGCTGAGATATTGCTGCACTGACAGAGGCAGAAGGACTTTGCCTGGGCGGCTCTGCCCTTCCCCAGCCCGTCAGTGCAGGTCCCACCAGCCCCATGCTCCGCACGTACCACCACATCACCCCTGTCCCGGCGTGCCCGGGGCTGCCCCTGCTCGCCCAGCTCTCCGAGAAGATGCTCTCCCACAGGGAGCAGCAAGAAACTCAGCTGCAGGAGAGCAGCTCTTTTTGTTCAACCCCATTCAAACGGTCCCTCTGGAAGGAAAGGATGGATGCTCCCTGGGAAGGACCTACCTGCCCAGCATCTCCCACAAGTGAGACTGGTTTGTGCCACAAGAAGTATGGCCTCACGCACATTTCTGCCCAGACGTTTCTGTGAGTGTGCAAGGGGAGCCTACTCATCCCCACGTAATAACTGGTCGGGCTGGTGAATATACTTGCCATTTTCCTTTCAAAAAGACACATTAAAATTAAACCTATCATCAAGAAAACTAATTTCACTTGGAAAGCCAAGTAGCTGGAACAATTGGCAAGTGCCAAGTAGCTGTCGAAGAAATTCCATGTTCTGAAGCTAGTCAAAGCCAAGCAAATTAATATCTTTGGGGAGATTTTTCTTCCCGTTTTATAAAAGGAAAAGCTACAAAGATTTCACCTAGTGTCTGTTTTAGTATTATGCATCTGCATAATTCTGTTCAGTTTTCCAATTTGTCTTTGGAAAAACCACACTTCCAAGTGTGATATCTGGCAACAGCCTGAGAAATAGCAAGGCAAAGCATCTTCAGTTGTAGCTTCTCCTGCCATACATGCAAAAGTCCACCTGACTTGATCAAGCTATAAGCCACTGAAAAACTTTGCTTGCAAAAACACAAGTTGTTGACAGATGCACTCTCTGAGCTACTGAAAGGATGCTGCACCCCATGGCTCCCGGGACTAAATAATCCTGAAGGGGTTCCCCTGCAGCTGCAGCCCTGGGCAGAGAAGCTGAGGGCAAGGAGACCATGCTTGCTTACACTGCTGCCTCTCAAAAAGCAGGGAGGATGGCAACAAAGACAGTTGGGACAGCAACAGGATGGGAGAGGAAAAGCTGGTCCAGCACAGGAGAAGCTGGGTTGCTGCAAGGGTCAACAGTGAAGTCCTGGCAGACAGCTTCACACCCGTGAGCCTCAACACTTCCCTGGGGGCCACAATGACTTCTGAACCCTGAGACAGTATGGACTTTTAACCATCAGTAACAACAGTTTCCTTCCAGCTTGAGACCTAACTACCGTTGCCCATAACCCATGAGCTCAAGTCACAGAAGGATGGCCAACATCCTAGTGATGGCCAACACAAGTGTTAATGTGACGACACACAACAGAAACTGTAGTTTTCTTTACTAACAACTTGGAAAATTGAAATGCAGAAATCACAACAAAGGTATTTGAGGGTGCCACATCACAGCCTAAAAATTTAGGAAATACTAGGATTGAAATTGCTGTTACAAAACATACTGCAATACCTCCTTTAGTTACGTTAGCACAGACTTTTTTTTTTTCCTCTCTCCAGGATAATTGTTTCACTCAATGCACTCAGGGAACAAATCAGGCTTGTGTATCAAGAAAGAATGTTGCCTGTCTCAAGGGTTACAGAAGTTGCAAGCGGTCTACAGCGCAGTTAAGGGGTGGCAGAGGGGCCTTGCACTTCAGAACAAGCACTGGAGAGAGTCCTTCCCAGACTGTAGAAGAATTTGCTGCTGTAAGTGTGTTTGACACTGGTGGGGAAGGAACACAGCCAGATTCTTCACAGGTGGGATGTAATTTCTGTTCCTCGTGGAGAACCCTGCCTCTGAAAAGCTGAGTAGTAACAGCTGGAGCTGATGAAGTGATAGCTGTGATGGCTGCTACAGGACTATAAGCATCTTGGACTGACCACCCCAAATTAGTCCAGACTAATAGTCTCCTTATTTTTTTTCCTGCCTCCACCTCTCCAAAAAACCCTCAAACGCCCCACTCTACGGCCTTATCCTAAAGAGTAGTCCTGGAGCCAAACTGGTATCTCTGAAGCACTCAATATACTGGAAAAAAAACCAAACAACCACAACCTTGCAGAAAAAAAAAGGCAAATAAATAAAATGCTTTGTGTACAGAGTAGGATGCAAAGTTGTGTACAATAAGGTAAGGGGCTAGCTGGAAATGAACCGCATATTCATATTTAGTACAAACTCTCACAACAGCAAATCACCCAGCAAATAACTAACTGACATTGGCATCTTGTTCAGAAGAATAATACTCCATGATAAAGTAATTGACAAAAAATAATAAAAATCTGATGAGCATGTGAAGGCACTAAAACCAGCCTTAGGGAGTGAGTTTTCATGACAAAAATTAGTCTATCACCCTATAACTTCTGAGAACTTTGTCTTTCCAACTTTTCCGTTGTTTATAAAATACTTCAGTTATACACAAAAAGTAACCATCTACGAGTACACAGAACAACCTTCAGAGTGATGCATCTGCTCAGCTCCCATACACAGGGAGAGTTATATTTCTTCTGGGAACCAATTGCTACAAAACTGCAGAACACAGTTCTGTTTTCAGAATGATTTTAGACATCAATTTATTTCTAAAGAGATCCCTTTTGGGCTGCCTTTAACTAACTGAAAAAAAAATAAATTTAAAATCAGATCACTTCCTTTTGCCCAGGCTTTATTTTTTATTCTTTAGAAAAAAATAAAAATCAATACGCTGTCAAGCAATTCTTTTGTGATGTGGACTCTAAGCCACGGTGTAGCCAGGCAGCAGGCACAGAATTTGTGGTACAAGCTGTCGAGAGATGCTGAAAGTTCAGCCTTGGCAAAATAAAGGTTTGAAGGCATCTATGGGTAGTATTATTTACAGACAGGACAGCTGTGCCGGTGACTGAAGTAAAACACCCTGACTAAATATAATCTGAAGCCAGAGATAAGTAAGTGTTTCAAAGCTACGTCCTTACAAGAGGCACATGTTTAGCTTTTTATGCATCACAATGGATGTCCCACATGAACTTTTCTCTTCTTCAGGTTTCCTTCAGCCCCCGACTGTCCCTGTCACCCTGTGCCAGATGGGAAGTGAGAGCTAAGCCGATCCACCTCTTTGTGGTGGAAACCCCCCGAGCTTCGGCTACAGGTTACTGAAGCCTTCATGAAAAATTCAGAGCTGGTATAACAAGCTTGCTGAAAGTAAAATGCGTGTCACATTATCCACCCTCTCTTTTTGCTAGTGCTGAACTACTGTCGCCGAGAGGTAGAAAACGTGCCTGGAACAAACTTGTACAGGGACATAGACGCAAAAACAAGCACCCTGCTTTTACCTTTTTATTTTAGTGGTAACATTGATAGTGTGTAATAACTAAGGAGCAATAAAAGAACAGAGAAAATTGATTTATAGAAATACATAGGGGAAGGGGACACTGAAAACTGCTAAGCTGCTGAAAAGATTGGGATGTCTTTTTCACTAGCTAAGCCTTTAAGGTTCTTACGCATTAGATGTCATTTAAAAGTGGTAATATACCACTTAGTTTCAAAAACTTGTTTCAGGTGCTCGATTCAGTGCCTTTTAAGGGTGTGATTTGCTGCAAGAGGAAGAGACCAAGCAAAACGGTGGAAAGCAGAATGGCCCAAGCAGAAATCAGCTTTGCAATTTGGCCCAATCTCCCCATTTGTGCTTTCGCCCTGCAAGTGGGAGGGGACACAGCACTCCCAGCACTTACTGGGGGCAGGCAGGACATGCGATATTTCTATTTTATATTACTAGAAGTAATATAAATACAGCACACAGCTCTGTTCATTAAAGACTGCAGGCTCAGGGAGGTGGGGAGCGGTGTGCCCCTTTCGGTGTGCTCCCCTCTGAGGGGTCTGCTTCTCACTACATACTCTGTATTTGAGTATTTGTAAGGAAAAGCACAAATGAGAGGTAGATAAAGCAGAGAGGCTCTATGGAAATATTCCCTGTTTGGGATAAACAAGGACTGTGTAGGACATTGCTTCTTTCCTTCACAAGGCTCCAACTTCCAAGACTTTGTCCCATATCCATTTGTCACTCAATGATATTTTTTTCCTGAATTAAAATGGAGTCAAGCATGTCTCTAGGTGTCCTCTCATACAGTGGAGAAGAAAGCCAAAAAACACAACAGGTGCATCATGTGCTGCCTCCAATTCTGCCCGCCAGGAGAGTCCCACGACAGACACACACCCAGCTCGCTATGGGGGAAGCAGAGTCCCAACTCTGGTCCTCTGAAGAAAACACAGTTCCTCAAAGATGCAGTTTGTCCTTCACATGGGAACATCCCATGCAAATGACATGTGAGCAAAGAGACCTCCATGGTCTCCTCCTCCACCTAGCAAGTTTACAGGCAAAACAAAAACCTTACAGCAACTACATAATTTCAAAATTGATTCTCAGAAAGTAGCATTACTAACAACTGATCATTTATTCTCTACTGTAATAATGTGAATTCTGTTTAATCTCGGTGGAGCTTCAACGTTGGGCAGAGCTTGACCCAAGAAACGGGGAAAATTTAGCGTTAGCACACAAACAAACTCTGCAACTTCTTACAGCACAGGTACTCTCTTCCCAAGTAAAGGGAAGCCTGTGCTGCATCCACAACCTACACAGCTCACTACTACACACGTGGGGGAGCATTGTTCTTTTCCCCCCCCCCTTTTGGCTTTTTAACATGCAAGTCTCCACGACAGTGTGTCAATGCCTTCATTTTAATTTAGAGGTGCATTTACCTCAACAGTTTCAGCTCCGAGAAGTAAAGTTACCTTTTTCTAAAGACAAAATTTAACAATAAAATTATTTCTTGCCATGCATGTAAATTGTATTTCTAAACATTCAGTAAGCATCAGCAGTCTTCCCTATCCAGAGAAATAAATATGGGGATCCAAGATAAATGTTCATGCAAAAGCTTTCATGATCTTGGAGGGTCTCTTGAAAGAACTAATTTTAAAAAATAAAGGTCTATGCAGGGATCTTGTTATTTGCCACAGAAGGGCAGCTGTCTCTAAGGCGAAACAGCAATTGCCAGAGCTGTGCTGCAGCCTTGCACAGCAGCTTGGGTCATGACTTACAGATGTTGCATCGATGTAAAACAACATGGGTAATCAAAGAGGTTTAAAAAAAAAAAAAAAGAAGGTGGAAACATAACTGCAACACAGCAAGACCTAAGTATTGTTAAAAATACCAGGAGACCATTAAGTGTTTGATATAACCTGAACTCCAAGTCTAAACACCAGCTCCCACAACAGAGTCCTCTGGTGGCAGAAGGTACATGATGAAGTTCAGGAGGATGCTTCAACTCCTAAAGCCCTCTCCTCATGAAAGCATTATAGAAATCATCTCACATCCCTCTCTACTATGACGTTTTGTGCTTTGCTGCTCATCAGGTTAAAATATTATTACCTACAGTCATAATGCAGACCAAATTAATGGGGACAAGAGTGTCACTAATTCACCTAACATAGCTCTTATAGCACTTATGTGGTAGCACATACCGTACTAAACTCCCAGGCTACCAGTGAATCCTAAAATTCCCATTCTACATTTCATTTACTGCTTAGAAAAGTAAGAAAAGCCAAACCCTCTTGCGAGAAGAGCGCGAATCTTCAAGGTATTTATGTGCTGTTCCCAGCTGTGTCAAAAACTCCTGCTGGGTGAGGGCAGGACAAATGTTGAGCAGAGCCTTCTCTTGGGATGGTGGGAGCCAGGGTGGAGGGGACCCTTCTCCCACGCCATCCCCATCAACTCTTTGCAGGGGCCAACACAGCAGAGGGGGAGCACCCAGGAGGTAGCAGTTGCAGCTGCGTGATGCCCCCAGCTTTTGGGAAGGGGTTGCAGGGGCAGCTGGGCACACGGTGGCCAGCAGATTTCAGTAGCTCTGTGTAAAACATGGGACCTAAGCATGCCAAACGCTTCATAGCCCAGGCTCCAGAGTAGGATAAGCAGCATCCACCTCCCTCTCCCCAACTCCATTCTTCTGGCAAGAAAACATGGGTACAGAACATGGAGAGGTTTAAGCTCTAGGCAATCCTGCTTCAGCAGGGGAGTTGGACTAGATGATCTCTATGGTCCCTTCCAACTCTAAAAATTCAGTGAAATTCAGTGAAATTCAGGGGTGAGAAGGGCACATGATGCTCCCCAACCTGCTGGTCAGCTGGGGCCCAGGGCAGCAGGTCATGCTGCAGAGCTCCTCTGCCTCCCGGGCAGGCAGCTGCACTGCCAGGCTGGGCAACCCTGCCTCCTCCAGCTTGCCATGGCCAAGCCAGGGTCCCACATACAGCAGCAGCCCTAATAGACACCCTAAATATAAACGCCCTAAGAATTAAACTGGGCATGAGAGGACAGATTCCTGGAAAGCATCTCACTCACTTCTTGTGGGTACAGGCAACAACTAGTGTCACTCCATATCATTTATAGCAATTACTTTCTCCTGGAAAACCAGACCTTTGCCTTTATTAAACAGCATTTGGATTAAGGCATAATTACCTGCCAGAATTACACGCGTGCTTGACAGTTTAGATAAAATGTTTCAGACTAAAGAGTAGCTCGTGCAGACAATATCTTATTTCTACACGTGTTTCTTGCTTTTCTAATTCCTTTTTGCCAAGAAAACTTCAACATAACCATTTTTGCATAAATACTCACTGATAGGACATCGCATGAGACTGATACGTACACAAGCCGAGAGCATGAACATGGTCTCAGATACACTGGAGAGAATACCAGAAAGACTTAAAAAAAAAATAATCATATGACTACATCTTTCTTTATACTCACTACTTCTTCCCCTTTCCCAAACTCAGAATTAAAAAAAAAAAAAAATGGGGGGGAGAAGGTAAGTAAAAACCTAAACATTTTTTGTCCAAATCAATTCAGGTTCGTGACATGGTTTTGCTCAAACTTGAGGTAAAAATGCTTGCAACTGCTTCCCCAAGTTACATCATTTCTATTGATGTTTTGTAAAACTCTGGCTTTTGAAGTCATATCCATCATACCCAATGCTGTCATGAAATACTGGTGCAATTACCTTAATGAAAATGATTAATAATTCACTGGTGTTTTCTTTTATGGTATAGGGAGGCTTGTGACAGTTATGAATAACATTCAGTTTTGTTTGCCAAGGATTTTTTCCTTATTTTCCCCTATCTCTATTATCTTACAACCTAATCCTCTGCCTGGCTGCTTTTACACTCCCTCATTGTTTACAAAATGAATAATTAATGGCTGATAACCTGCAGCCAAAAGCCTCCCACCCTATTTCTCCTGCTTGGTCTATGCCATTTTCTAGTTTATTCCAGCAGCTTGGTTTACAGGCCTTGATATCACTTACATGTTTGAAAGAAAGAAATGGGAGCAAATAAAAGTGTAACAAGGTGAAAGTTCACATTAACATGAGCTGTAATACTTATCTATTTGGAGGTTGGTTTTGCAGCGTGTGCCACAGAGCAAAATTAAATACGTCTAGCCGTATCTTTATAAATTAATATGAAAAAATCCAAAGAACATCTAGATCAGCAAGAAAAATCACGGCAAATGCCTTGACCAGTTTCTAAAACATTTCTCCTGTCTTCCACCACCAACCTGTCGTCCCTGTCCATCAGGACATCTTCCCAGCATCCACAAATGCTACTTGAATTCTCCATCCCTCATGGCTCAGCAAAACGCTGGTGTCCACTTACTACTCGTATTATAGTATTTTGTCAGCCAATGCACAAACATCGAAAAATTATCTCCTCCTGAACCAGCAAGAGACAGCTTACAAAAGTCTATGAAGCAGAGCCACCTCATGGGCAGGCACAGAGCTCCATGCAGGGAGGACGCTTTCCCGGGGTGGCCCTGACTTCTGAAGACACTTTTTTAGTTTAGCTTTTCAGCTCGGCATCTAAACTAGGAACTGGCTCTCTTCTTTCTTCAATTACTTTGCATTAGCAACAGTTATGTTTGAATTACTTGTGGGCATTGGAGACCAGGTGCTGGCTCTCAGTGTGTCCTAGGTGTGTTCCTCAACACCTGCACATGGAAGTTCAAGTTGTCCAAACTGCAAGTGAACAATAAAAAAAATAGTATGTGTGACGCAGACTAAACATGTCATGAAATTCAAATATTGGGCATCCATTTTTCTTTTACAAGCTGAAGTTGCATACATTTATTTCTTTTGGCATCAAAGAGGCTCCCAAACTTTGGCTACAGCTGTAACCAGGAGCATTCAGATATTGCACTAGCAATGAGTACACATCAGCCTACTTTAAAACAACTGACACTGGCTTTTGTGTACAGAGTAGTGCTGATAAATTTCATATTGTTCACACAATATCCATTAGTTTGGGATTTTATGAACCAAAACAGTAAAGTATGTGTTCTTGGTGTTGCTGATGGCTCAAAAAGTTAAGACAATGCAATTCTACAGTTGTCCCACTGATACAAATCACCTAAACAACTACAAAGCCCGTTCAAATTGTTAATCTATTTATAATTAAATGCATCACATACTAAAATCTTACCAACAAAGAGAACATGATAAAACAAACAAGTAAAATGCGAAAAGTGAAGCTAAGAATTATCAAAATGCATGTAAAATTATAAGAACTGGTAACTTTTCATGGGAAAGCCAACTTCATGCCTGCTGACAAAAAATTAAAAAAAAAAAAAAAGGCTCTCTCATTTACAATTAATTTGCAGCCTGGACCTCTGTGATGCTCTTAGCAGAGGGCAGAATTAGATTTCTGAGTATTAATGGCACTTTCACCACCACAATGAGCTGGTGGTAAACCCTCCACCTTTCAAGAGAAGGAAATTAGTCAAGCTGGCTGGAACATCAATACTTTGAGACTCGATTTTGTTCCAGTGCCCATTCACAGGAAATTCAGAAGGAAATGTGATTTTTAACATGCCACCTCAAAGTTTCTGAAGTGAAATCTATTTTACACGACGCCTGTGCGATGCCAGAAATGGCAGTTTCTGGCAGCAGCTGCCCTGCACAGTTCCAGGCTCTGGGCAGATCATGCTAGGGCCAGAGATCACCACTGCTTCAGATCACTTTTCTTTCAGGATCATTCAAATTAATTCAAGACCCCCAACCCCTTCCTATGGGATTTGAGGAACTTTTGCTGCCCCAGGTTAATTATGGTCCTGGCATTAGGGGCTTCCCCTGGAGCCACACACATTGGGAGGCCTGAGTCTCTCTCCATCACAGCTCACTTCTGAAGGGCAGAAGACCTTCAAGGCTCAGTACCTTTGACAGATTTCCAGCCGCCTGCAAAACCTACCTCTATCTCAAGAAACATTACTTTAAACTGAGAACTTTTCTACAGAACAGTTTGCAAAAGACAGTACAAAGGAACTCTTTTTTCCCCCACAAAGTTATTTAATTAGAAAATCCCAAGAAGTTTAATTGTTTACAGTTAGAAATTAAACAGATGGGCACTTGAGAAGGTCACCAGGGCAAGAGGGTTGAAGAGATGAAGAGTGGCCAGTGGGACATGAACACTTGGCACTACATTTTGGGTAGCACCAGCCAAAATACCATTGCTGGGAGGCAACATCTAACTTCTGATCATTTCTGTTTTCACACACTAGCATGAAGTAGAAAGGATGTTCAACTGTGAGCCAGAGGTGATGGCTCATTCCTGACTGTAACACAGGGCTGAGACAAGCAGCTTTGAACTGGGTCCTCCACATCTAAAAAGGAGATATTAATTCCAAACATAATTCAGCAGGATACTTAGGCTTACGTCATCCACATGCACTACAGGACTCAGGTTTGGATTGCAAATGTTATAAAAGACGAGAAAAGTTTAAAGAAAATAGAACAGGGCTCTGTGGCTGACTATGTCTAGTCGAAATTACAGATAAGAAAAAATTGAGAAGATGGAGAGAGAAATAGCTGGGGAATGAGAAAGGAGTAACAAAGAATAAATCGATAAGTCATATCTTTCTTAACCTAGCAAACAGTCAAAGCACTTCTGTAGGAAAATCTTGTACTAAGAAAATACATAGTTGTTCCATTTCAAATTAAATCCAACATCTAAACCTTTATATTCTTTGCATTAAAAAATTAAATATTGGCAAAACAACTTTTGAGAAATTTAATACTCTAATCCTCAAGAGATTTTTATGAAAGGTTTTGTGATGGTTTTTTTTGAAAAAAAAACAACTCAGGAGTTAAACAATTTCCACTAATAAGATCAGAAACATACAAAGACGTTTTCAGAAGTTATATCCACCTGTGTCACATTCAGGGTTTGGGGCTTTTTTTGCATTCACTCAATTGCCAAAATACCTGAGAAATAAAAGCAACCTGCTTAGAAACTAAAAAATTTTTTCCTCTCTCTCTGTGACACAAGTTTTACGCAAAGCTTCAAAAGGAAATTCTTTCTGTGTGTTTTATTTCAGCCATAAAATATATGTTATAGTACCACTGAAATTCTACAAGACACGTTCATGCTGTACTCGTATGGCCTTATGCCACCTGGCCAAGAGACGTTGGTGAGGCAGCCGGGCACACACCCTGTCGTGTGTGCTCAGTTTTTATTGCCCAGTCAAAAAAACTAACATCATTTTGAAAAGGAACAGAACTAACGCCAAGAAAACCCTAACCTGGATGAAATTAGAGGCAGCTAAATTTGAGGCCAAAATGCAAAGAAGTCTGAATACCAGCCTTCTACACTGGAAAAAAATATTTTGCTGACTTTTCCTTTTTCCATTGACTTTCAGCTGACTTTTTCCCTGGCTTTTCCATTGTCACACTGTACTTCCCCCTTACAAGTGAGACAATCTTTCAGTGCTATCAGTTCCAAATGATTTCGAGGGAAGCTACTCTTTGATTGTCCAACTTATCACCTTTTCTTAGGAATGACTTTCCACCTCCTTTCAGACCTGGAAAGGAGCACGCACACACACATGCAGCTATTTGAATTCTCCAAACGGGCCCAGCAGCAGGCTGGGCTCTGCCTGCCCTCCTGAATCCCCATCTGCTGACTGAATAGGTATTCATTCGTGGAGGGGGCTTTTGAAACACCCCTTATGGCTGCGTAGCAAAGGGCAGACACCCACTATAAACATCATTGTTTTGGAGCCCTCTAGTAGAAGATTCACACAGAGCTGTGGTAGCAGCTCTTTCAATGGGCAGCTCCCGTGCCAGAAGAAATTGCTGTGCTGGCAAATTAACAGTTGTGTCTGCTACAGAAATGGGGAGGAAGTAAACTTCTAAGTGAAGGAGATGAACTTTCCTATTTTGCTTTCTTCTTTTTTTAAGCAGGGGTTTGTTCCGCGTGACCCAACCTGCAGAAACACCCCTGGAAATACGTACTTTGATACTTCAATAAAAGTATGAATCCAGTAAGGGATCTATTTCTTTTGTAAGGGAAGAGATGTGTTTTATGACTAAGAAGATCATCCGGCTTTCAGCAACCTAAATGGCAAAAATTAACTTTTACAAGGTTCTCTCAAAATTCACCATGAGTTGGCATCTGTGTAGTGAGAGGGACCCTCAAGGCACTGATCTTCTCAGTTCATCTGCGCTAATTGCTTTCAGATACATTTGTACATTAAGTGCATAAACAATTATGAGACATTCAAAGCCAGGACTTCGCATACCCACATAAAATCAGCAAAGCTACAACTATATAGTGAAACTTCAAGCACCAACATCAATATGAAACTTGTCATGATTATTGTAGCAATGTTTTATAACATCAACAACAAGGGATCCTTGTTTTAATTACGTTGGATAGATTGGTTTAGTTCAGTTTATGGACACATCTTGTGCACTCTTGCACAGTTGAGTAATCCCATTCAATTCCAAAGGCTTATTTATGAGCATAAAGATGACTTACAGTAATAAAGAGCTACACCCTTGTCGTTCCAGTGCTCACCTGCTTACAGAGAATGTTATCATAATACAAACAGTGAAAAAAAATAATCTGATTCTGTTTTCAGCCATGCCTGAGCAAAGCAAAACTACACAGAGAAGGGTAAACAAGGATCCTCTCGTGGCCTCCAATTCCTGCACTGTTTCAAGGTGAGAGAAGGAAATTAGAACTACGGTTCTGAGAAAGATGAAAAGTTCTTGGTTCTCTGAGGATTCAAGAAACACACTTCTGCCATTTTTTCTTTCATAGGAATGAAACCCCTGCTTTCAAATGCCGTGCTTATGGGTTTGGTGGGATTTTTTTAATGCTATGACCATTTATTTCTTTCTGATTTTATATAAAAAATTAAATTATTGTGCAAAACAACCTAACTTTATCAACATGCTGCTTTGTAATATAATTTGAACAGAACTGGGCTTTTGTTACATTTTGGTTTACCTTTTAGACCTACTTATGTCAGAGGTTTTTACTTCAACCAACAGTAAGCCTCCATGTCTATCTCACTTTCTACCTGTCTCCCCCCCCAAAAAAGATACCCCTCTCCTACACAGTTTTTCATCTGTTTGCTTCTTGTCCCTCTCAGATGGGGGCCCTGCTGCAGGAGAGGATGTGTTAGCATCCCAGGGGTAGAGCCAGCTCACAAGGAAATGAACCTTTCCCAGCAAGCCACAAACTATCGGGATTCTCCCTACGCAGAGGCAATTCAGGAAAAGGCTCCTGCCAATATAAATCCACTCGGGCTGTGTAAATATAGAGAAGGACCAGAGACTATGAGCTGCAGAAAGACATTGCTTCCTTGTGATAAAGTAAGCTAATAATTAAGTTTTTAAAAGACCAAGACGTCAAATGTTGAGAGCTTCAAAGAAGGATCAGATTACGCAAAAATTGTGGGTGATATTTTGGGCAAAAGTGTTACTTTGCACCAGCAAACTGCATCCAAACTGCATTTAGGCTTCAGAGACCGATGAGAAGAAAATCCAGTTAAAGAAAGAAGGAAGAGAGCAAAGTCCTTGCCTATAATTCCCCAGCTTACCCCTGCCAACACAACACGCTGCGCTGGCACGCCAGAGCCAGACAGGGAGACACTAAAAAAGTCTGTCCCCTGATTTGTGCCACCTACCAATGTCTCCTAACTGATGTTAGCTTGCAGCTGAGAGCTGCTGTTTCTCATCAGCTAGCGAGCTGAGGCATCCAGAAGAGCAAGGAGAGACTTTCAGTGATTTCAAACACCTGAGCTTCCTTTTTTCTCTGGGGTGTGTGCATGCTGAATTTTATCTGGATGCTTTGGGTCTACCAGCTCTGTACTCTGATCATACCACACACAAATAATTAATTACTCCAGTTACCAGTCCTGTCCAGTCCTTGTATCTCTCTCTCATGTATATGTCAAAAGTCACCCAGCAGGCCAAAAGGATTAACTTTGACGTGATACTTTTTTTTTTTTGATGAGCAATATTGCTAAATTAAATCACTAAAATGTAGATGTCTCAATGGACAGCATTCCTGAAGACCCAACAGTCAAAACATTGATTCTTAGCACAGTTATTGTAAGAACTTTATACCTTGATATTTCATTCGGGGCATTTGCTTTTCTTCAATATTTTGTTTTGTATTAAAGCTCACAAATTGAAATACAAACCGGATCAATACGGTCTGTTTTCAGTTGCAGCATAATGACAATCACTGCGCAGAGTTTATACAAACAGCAGCCTGTAGACCTCAAAGAAATAACTAGTTTTGCCTGTGGAAAGAGCCAAGTGTCTACATTCCACATGCTACTCGGGTCTTACTTGGGCTATAGATGCTATGTGGACTGAAAACACACACTGCCTTCAACAGGGTGGGGTGAAAAGTTTTCAATGTGGGATATTTTTTTTAATTTTTTTTTTTTTTTTTTTTTTTAATAAGGAGTCGGTATTAGCAGGAAGGGACTAAAGTGAGGAAACCAAACCGGAGCCAATCAACGGGGATAAATAAATTTTAATATATATATATATAAAAAAGACAAAAAGCACCACAGCCTCGCAAAGTGTCCCAGTGCCGGTGGCCGCCCCGGGGGCTACCATGGACAGAGCCCGCCGGCCCCGGGGGGAGGCGGCGGGACCGGGGACCGGGACGGGGCCGCCGGGAGCCGCCCCCGGGGTGAGCCATCGGGTACCGGCCCCGGGGTGAGCCATCCCTGCAGGGAAATAGTGCTTCCTGCTAAAATTTTAGCCTCGCCGCCATCAGCCCCGGTGGCGGAGGGAGGGGAGCGGGCGGGGAGCCCGGCGCTGCCGCCGAGGTGGTTGGTTGGGTTTTTGTGGTTTTTTTTTTCGTGGCGATTTCTGAATTGGGTCAGACCTCCCTCTGTTGATTCAGGGCATCCTTCGGAACACCTGCCTCCGAGCAGTTACCGCCTCATTATTAGGCGAGCACAAAAGCCACGAAGTTCAGTTGCAATAAAATGCTAATAAAAAGGGTTTATTGCGCGGTGTGTAAACCTAAAATTTTAAATTAATCAAGCCAGCAGCTTACAGGCAACTTCAAAGGTTATTTTGTTAAACGTAACCGTGTCCTGCTATTTACAACACAAAAGCTTTGTTAAATACATTTCGTTCGGGGCAAACTATTCTTCCTGCAGGTTGATCCTATAGAAGAGGCAATCACGACCCCGCATGGATTTGCATTTTGGGTATAGGGTGTACTCGACACAGGAATTGCCTATTATCGATTTTGTAGCTTATTACTTCTGAAGGATGGTTGCCATTACCACCTATTTTTACGAGCTCATGTGATACTAAAGAGAAATCTGAAACTGCAAGAGAAAGGCTGAAATGGATCTGCTCACACTGCACTTAAAATATTTTTTTTCTAAAAGGTCCTAAAGTAGAGCTAAGATCTTAAACAGTTCAGTAGGAGTGAGATGCTGACACTGTTATTCAAACCAATATAGTGACATCAAAATCTGAAACCAAACGCAGAGGTAGAAATGAAAAAAATATAAAATTGGTATACATTGAAAAGATATAAAACTATCTGATGTTACTTATTAGTAAAATAAGATGTTTCTTGCTCCAATTGAAAATTTTTCTGAGCATATCAATTTGCTCTCCAAAAGATTAACACTCAAATAACCTCACCAAGGAGCCAGTGATTTTAAAAACAAGTTAACAAAAAGGCAAAAATGCATTTAATTATCAGAACCATTTTGCTTCATCTTACCATTGAGATTTGCAGGAAATACAAACTGAGACTTATATGCAAGCGGACCATAATTTTTGGTGGAGCATGGCATTTTCCCTTTCAGGAAAATAGACACCTTCATTTGATATTTTTCACTTACATTTCTCAAATTTTAGTTTATGAAAAACAAGAGGATCCAGCAAAATTGACACCTTCATAAAAAAAAAAAAGTTCCCAACTTCGATAGTCTGGTGGGTCTTCATTTGAATAAACAAATTAGGGGTCTGCCAAAGGAAGACAGCAAGCTATTCATTCCAAGTATTTACTGCAAACTTTGAAGAGTCTCATTCTTGCCTGCCCATCCTCTGCATAGACCCTGATCCTGCACCACCATATGCTTCAGGAATCTGAGGGTCAGGTCCCTGCATCATCTCCACCAACGTTGCCAAGGTGTGCAAGCACACTACATACAACCGCAGAACACACCCACAGATATCACTTCAGTATTTAAGAGGCTGAATTTTCCTGCCCTAAGTGCCCAGCTGCCACAGAAACAACCAAACCCCTCCAAACATTCAGCAGCTTTGGAAACCCAGAAGCCTGGCTTTAGATGTTCATCTTTCATGTTTCTTACTTCTATTTTGGGGAATAGCTTTTCTTGCTCCCTGTCTTAAGAATACTTGAAATTACAACCACAGAGACTCAATGGCAAGTTTTGACCCGTTATTTTCAGCTGGGCCAGGATGCCGCTCTTCTTTGATTACTTGGAAAACAAAAAGCAGCCAAAGATAGAAGTATTCTTTCCAGCTGTCACTTCCCCCTGGGGTGGGAATGCTAGTGGAAAAACTATGAATTGCTTTTTGAACTCCTGTTTAACCAGGCATACAGAGGGGTTAGTGCCCCCTACACACACCTCTACAGTTGAATAGCCACACACACATGCACAGCCAGGGACCCTCCACCACTGGAGAGCATCAGAGGGATCGTCCTCTGGGGCTGCCGTCACAGGCTCCAGCTGTGGAAGGGCTGCAGGTGCAGGCCTAGGGATACCTGCCACGGGAGCGTCACCCAAGCATCACAGCAACCCCAGGCAGGTGCATGGCAGCACCAGGAACTTCCTAGCACACTGCCAGGCCCTCACAGCTGCTTAAATCACATTAAAACATGTCCCAGCCCCTGCAGCAGCCAAACCTGCAGGCCAAGTTTGTGAAGTCACCATTAAAAACAAAGCACAGAGTCTTCACACCCACAAATCCTCAAGGAGCTGGGCTGAAAAATGGGTTCGTTGCAATGATAACTTGAAACCTTTGCAGTACCAAGCAATGAAACTGCCTTTCCTCAAAACACACGTGGTTCCTGCAACCTCAGCTTTGAACACTGCTCACTCTGGTTCCCCCGGGGGGTGTCAGGGATGGCGTCAGCAATCCCAGGGAATAGCAGCATCCAGGCAAAGCAATCTCATTACTTCCTAACTCCAAAGTCACAGTAAGCAATCCTTCCAAACTCTCGTATCTTTCTCAACAGACAAACCCTGGAAACCCAATAGCAATTCAGAGCCTTTCTGCCCCAGTTACCACCCTCACAGCACCAGCCTTCAGTTTTTCAAGCCTTTTTAAACAAAAAACTTTGGGGATACAAGAGGAAACTGCACCAAACTGCAGGGTAGGGAAAAAGGCTATTCGGATGCTTTGCTAGCCAAGTAACAGAAGTCTAGTTGATTTCCTCCAGAAATGTTTCCATGACCAGAGAAGACCACAACAATTTCCCACAAGAGTATTTTTGCAAGGCATTCTAGTAAGTGGCGCAACATAACAGTGTAAGTTTGGCTGTATTTCTCACAGCTTCACTACAAGCATTGCAGCACTAGTAATTCCAGAAAAAATAACAGATATTCTTCCTACCTGAGAGGTGATCGAGGCTGGTGCGTGCTGCATGTTGTGCCCATCCAACCGTACCTTAACTTCTCACGTGCTCTGGAGGCCTATACGTTGACCCACACCAAAAAAGGAAGCTCCATCAAGAGTAATTTATGCAGCCTGGTTTTGGCTGCCTCACCTCCAGGTATTCCTCATCAAACTTGACAAGGGAACAATCTATGCACCAAGGGAATGGTTTTGCTCACAGAAGCCTGCATCTAGTTCCCATCCTTCACAAGGTGTTGCTCAGCTTCACCCCACAGCAGAAAACCCCACCTCTTCCTCCCTCTCAGCCCACCCTAATTAACAAGCTACAGCTGGGGCAAGGTATCTGCTTTGCTTCCAAGGGCAGTGGGAAAGGATGAGCCTACAAAGAGGCATGGTGAACCACCTCTCTGCTGGTGAAAAGCCAGCCTCAGACTGAATATCTTTTGTTTCAAAACAAGTCTTGTCACTGGAAACTCTTTTGAAATGGCTGGAAGAAGAAAGTATGTGCGATGAGAAGAAGGGGGCATACAGCCTGCACTGCCCTGGCTTTGGTCCTAGGCTTCTGTGGTCTACAGCAAGTCACTTAAAGTTGCAGAGCATCAGGTCCTTCTCCAATGACAGGATAATACCTCCCCAGGACATTGAGGAGCAGCTATAGTACTGAGAACTATATAAGCAGCCCCTATATAGGCTTTATGTAAGCTTTAGTCAAGCTCTCAACTGTACCATTTCTGTAGGGTTTAGTATGTAGTTATGAAAATTACCCTACAAATCATCACAGCTTGACAAGGGTCAGTATTTTGTGGCATCTTCATGAAACACTAGCCCTTAGTTCAGCATTAGTACTTGAACAGGAAAAATAAAATAGTAATAGTTAAAAAAAAAGTGGGTAAAACCAAAACAAATACTAAAGCGATACTTTTGCCCACAGCAACTGAAATTTAGCGCATTTTCCATTGTTTTTTTTAAAAAATGGAGTACAAGAGAGCCCAGTGCCCGCTCCGACAGGGGTCCCTGCCCCCCCTGGCTCCCAGTTTTACTTTAACCCTGGCCACAGCATAAACCCCCCTACTCTCAAAAACCAGCAGCTTGCCTTCTCCCAGCCTCACCGCCGGCACCGACCCTCCCTGCCAAACACTGAGGCAAAAGGACAAGCCTTTCTGTGTTCAAAAAAAATAACATAAAAAATGCACACACACACACATACCCTTTTTAAAAAGGAACTTTAGAGAAAAGGAGACGTGATTTTTACACGGCTCTTTCAGAAGCTGGGCTGGTGGATTTAATAAATAAGTAAATAAAAAAGCCGACCCCCTCGCAGAAGGGGGAGGTGGCCACGGGGTCCCGGTGCCCGGGGAGAGGCGGGGGGGGGCCGGGGCGTTGCTGCCGGTGGCGGATGCCACCCCGGAGCCGGAGGCGAGCAGGATTCCTCCTCGGACGCGATAAAAATATTGACTGTAGATAAGCGAGGTGCAGGTGGGGACCATGAGAGCACGCACGGCGGCTCCGGGCGGGCGTTAACAGCGCCGGCCCCCGCCCCGCATCCCCGAGGATGGGTTTGGGCTGTTTATGGGAAGCAGGTGATGCCGAGAAACGGTCTCGGGCTGATTTTCCAAGTGCTCCGTGAACCCACAACACTTTACACCTGGGGGCGGAGGGGGGGGGTGAAGGAGGGGGCGCGGAGTAGCCGAGAGCTTCGTCAGCGCATCTCTCTGCGGAGCC
>NW_015090774.1:10756101-10758878 GCF_001431845.1 Calidris pugnax | reverse complement strand
TGACTCTCTCCGAAAGAGGACTTCGTAGCCCAGTTTTGCACCGCAGAGCTTGCGTGCTGCCCACCCCACGCACCCCTTGCTTCTGCCCCTGGGTAAAACTGCGTGGCAAGGGGGCGTCGGGTAGGAACGAAAAACCCCAAACCAAACGTAAAAATGTAAACGGGCGGTTGGAGATTAAAGGATGCGCGCTGAGCCGGTGGGATCGAGGGAATTACAGAATCACACGGGGTTGGAAGGGACCTCTGGAGATCATCGAGTCCAACCCCCCCGCCCCCCCCCCCGCCAAAGCAGGTCCACCCAGAGCAGGTTGCACAGGAACGTGTCCAGGCGGGTTTTGAATGTCTCCAGAGACAGACTCCATCATCTCCCTGGGCAGCCTGTTCCAGTGCTCTGCCACCCTTAAAGTAAAGAAGTTCCTCCTCATGTTTAGGTGAAACTTCTTATATTCAAGTTTGTGCCCATTTTCTCTTTTCCTATCCTTGGGCACTACTGGCTCCATCCTCTTGACACCCTCCCTTTAAGTATTTATAGGCATTGATCAGACCCCCCCTCAGCCTTCCAGACTAAAAAGACCCAAGTCCCTCAGCTTCTCCTAGTAAGGGAGATGCTCCAGGCCCCTCATTATCTCTGTGGTCCTCTGCTGTACCCTCTCCAGCAGTTCCCTGTCCCGATTGCTTGTCCCAAACAGGTCTTTTAACACCGATCTTTTAACACAAGTCCAAGAGGGGGGCCTGCCGTGGCCGATGGGCTGCGTGTCCCGTTTCAGCAAGTCCCGTACCGTTAGAGAGACACTTCTACCGGTTTGCGGTGAAGGCGACGAGACGTTAAAACCGAGGACAATCGGTTTCCTGGGGGAAAGGGTTAACCCGCTGCCCGCCCTGCCTACGAAATGATGGTAAATTACCCAGCGCGTTCTCCCGGGGAAGAAATTAGACTTCAAAAGGGCTGGAGCCCTCCTGAATATATATCAAGCAGATGGGCTGATGCGCTGTCTCGCTGATGTACAGTTGATTAACCGCCCCATAAAAGTGCAGCAGCCCCGCTCGCCCGCGGCGGGTGCGCGCCGCCGCTCAGCCCGGGCACCCCGGGGGCGGGGGCGCGCCTCTGCCGGGGCTGCTGCCTCGGTATAGAGCCAGGGAGAGGGGAGAAGGGGGGGTGTCCGCCGGGAAACGGCGACAAAAAAAACGGAGAGAGGAAATAAAGGGAAGAGCCGGTGGAAGGAAGAAAAAGAACGGGAAAACAAATTGGGGTGAAACGCAAAAAAAAGAAATCTCTTCATTAGCGGAGGGGCTTTGCTCTCCCGCTCCCCAATCCCGCTTTCCCTGGCAGCGTTACAGAGAGCCCGTTCCCCGCCACGCCACCAGCGCCCACCGCAAGTCCCGGCTCCCCGCCGTGCTGAAGCGGGTGAGGCGGGTCAGGACCCACCGGTGAACCGAGCATCCTCGGTTAAACCGAGCTGGGGAGCGGAGGGGGAGCTGCGCTCTCCCCCGCCGGCGGCTGCGGGATGGGGCCGGGGAGAAGCGGCCGGTGGCGGCAGCGGGCCGGGGGGGACCGGGGGGGACCGGGGGATGTGGCAGCCATCCCTGCAGCAGCTCGGGGGGTGAAAAACGGCTTCTCCCTCCCTTCCTGCCGGTCCTGTGCGGGGAGGGAGAGGAGCACACGCCAGAAAGCCACCCATTGTAGCGTTTAAATGCCTCGCCGCTCAAACCGCCTTTGACACGGCTTGGCCGGGCTCCCAAAGGCATCCTTGTGCCATTCGATAGCGCTTCAGAAGAGGCCTCTCTGTCCCCCCCGCTCCCTCCGGGGCAGCCTGGAAATGGCCAAAGCCGAAAGGCGGCAGGGCGTTCGCCCCGCAAGGGAAGCGCAGACGGCGAGGCCGCGCTCCCGCCTCCCTCCCCGCCGGGGTCGGCCTGAAGTTAAACACCGGGGACGGCGGCGGGGCAGCCCGTGGCTCCCCCCGGCCCAGGAGGACACCCAGACCCGGGCAAAACCCCTTGCGGAGTCGCAAGGACTTGGCCAGGTCAAGACAACTTGTCCCCTTTGCCATCGGGAGGAGAGGAGGCGGAGGGGGGGGGGGCTGCCCCGGCGGCTTCTCGCCCCAGCGTGGGCGCTGCGGATCTTCCCCGCGGGTGGTCCCCGCCTCACCCACGCACAAGCCGCCCTTCTCGCCCCTTTCCACTCATTTTTCTACACGTCCCGGGCAGACGCGACGGCGGGTAGCCACGGTTGGCTCCTGCCGGTTGCCGGGGCCGGTGCCCGGGTGTGCCAGCGTCGGGGATGCGCGGCAGAGCCCGAGCCGGGAGGTGCCACACGCGGGGCCGGGGTCTGTGGGGCGGAGAGGGCCAGGGAGCTTCCCCCTGCCCCCCTCACGGCAGGAAGCGGGGGGAGATGGGGTGACTGTCTGTCTCCATCCCCGCTGCGGCGGCTCGGCCCCCTGTTTAGCCCGTGCACGCGTGTGAGTGCCTCCACGCGTGTGCACGCCCGTGTGTCCCGGCCTCCGCGCGGGCTCTGTGGGCGCCTGCCTCCCCGTGCTGCCGGAGCAGCCACGCTGCGTATCCTTTTCTCTTCCTTTGTCTCTTTTTCTTTGGCTTTGACTCTTTCAGGTGCCCCGGCGGTGCCCTCGCGTGTTGCTGGTTGCTGGGAGGTGGCGTGGCTGCCACTGCGCTGCTGTTGTGCGAGGGGAGGGGAGGGAGGGAGGGAGGGAGGCAAACCCTTCCAGGAGCCCGTCAGGAATACGAGTTAGCCCTGAGCGTGCTTTGCCTCTCGAGGGCCAGCGG
>NW_015090774.1:10755139-10755989 GCF_001431845.1 Calidris pugnax | reverse complement strand
TTTCTCCCCCCTCCCCGAGGCCAGAGGTTGAGCAAACAGCAGCCGGGGAGCTGCAAGACAGAGATGCGCTCCGGCCGCCGCTCTGCAAGCTCACCCGCTCGTCCCCCCCCGCAACCATCCCTCCCCCGGGCACCGCCACCGCCTCGCCCCGCTCCGGCCCCCCGAAATCCCCGCGCCGAAACGGGCGGGCAGAGCCCCGCATCGGAGCCCGCGGCTGCGGTTTATCCGGCCACCCGGGCTCAAAAGACAACGTACAAAGGCGACCACCTCCTCCAAACTCTTCTCCCCCCCCCCGGTCGTTTTGCACACCCCGGAGGATATTAAGCGTTCAGCCAAAATTTAACGCTCGGATAATGCGCTTCTTGACTCGCCCTTTTCAAATAAAAGCCCGTTTAAGATGATAAAACCCCCCGAAGCAGCAAACCGGGCGAAACTGCTTCCAGGGGCTGGTGCCCGTCCCGGCTCTTGTTAAAAAAAAAAAAACCAAAAACAAAAAAACTTTGCGCTAGTCTATACAAAACAAACACTGTCGCAAGCTCAATAAAGCGATTTATCCATCTTCATTACTTAAAGAAATGTTGTCTCTTTGTTTGTTTGGGAGATATTAAGCATGCTTAGCTTGCAACACATAGTTGATTCCTTTGCTAGTATCTTGGATACTTGGATCTGACTTTGGAAGGTAGGAGCTAATTGCTAATAATGGAGAGAAAGGAACCAGCCAGCATAGCGGGAGTGGCCTGGCATATGGGGAATGAGCAGTCTGAAATACTCAATATTCAAGTTTCCAAAATATTAATGAGATTATAGCAACCTGCAGCTATACGTTACAGCTTGTTAACGGAGTGTTAAG
>NW_015090774.1:10752567-10755098 GCF_001431845.1 Calidris pugnax | reverse complement strand
CGCGCGGGGGGTGCGGCTGCCAAGCGGTTGTTATGCAAACTCTATAGCTGAACCTTAAAATGGAAATGCGGCTGGGTATCTCTTTCAAAGAAGTGTTAAAAAAAAAAAAAGAAGAAGAAAAAGCCCCTCAGAAGGGGAGTGCTGCGCTGTAGTTGCGAGCACCGACTGCGCCCTGCGGTGCGCTCATCTGTCGGGGGGTGGAAGGGACCCCCGTCCCGCGGAGCGAGAGGATTTTCATCCGCGCTTTTCAACCCCTTCGCCTGTCCGCAGCCGCGGAGGCAGCGCGGGGGGACAGCGGGGCCGAAGGTGGGTGCTCGCACCCCCACAACCCCACGCCCGGCACCCCCGGGACCCTGTCCGCGAATAAAAATAACCAAATAAACAAAACAGCACCCACCCCCACCTCCCCCGCGTCACTCCCGTGCTGGGAGCCCACGCGTGCCCACCGAGAAGAGAGACCGGCTCCTGGAGCCCAGAAATAAATGTCGCAAACCAAAGGTGACCCACCCGGGGGAACATGGCATTTTTTAGGAAGGGAAATGACCCTACCGATGAACTTTTCACCCTGCGGGACCGTACCCCGCCTCGGCAGGTACGGGGGGGCGGCCGCGGGTGTTCGCGGCGTGGGCAGAGCAGGACATGGGGAGTTACCGGGGGGGGGCAGGTGCCCTGTTTCTGTCGGGAGAGCGACACTCCCGCGACCCCCGCTGCCGCCGGGGGTACTCGGTCCCGGTCGCCCCCGGTGAGTTGATGGCCCCTCCGACACCCCCGGGAGTCACCCGCGGGGCACCGGCACGGCTCCGGTTTAGCCCGGGTCCGGTGTCACGGGCAGGCTGGCCAAAGCCTCAGCCCCCGCACACTTCCCGGGTTTAACCCCAGCCCAGGGGGCACAAGAGCTCCTCGCCCTTTACACTTACATCTCCCCCCCCCGGAGACAGACGGGGCTCTGTGGGGGTACCCGCTCGTGTCCCCGACGTGTGTGTGTGGGAGAGAAGGGGACGATGTCCCCCGCCGGGACAAGCCCCTCACTCTGCACTTGTTGCAATTGCCCCGACTCACAGAACGGCGATGGGTCCCGTTCCCGGCGGCGCAGGCGGCGGGGGCAGCCCCACTCCACGCGGGACGCGGACCTCTGCCGCCCCCAGGCTCTGAGCCGTCCCGTCCCGTCCCTCTGCGGGGACCCCCGCACCGCCGCCGGGGGCTGCCGCGCTCACCCCCCGGTACCGGGTTTTAACACCAGCCCCGCCCCGGGCGAGCGAGGAGAAAAGCTAAACCCGACCGCGCTTTCAGGCTGATTTTGTTGGTTTTGGGTTTGTTTTTTTTTTTCCACGTTTATTTGATCTCAAGGTTGTTTTTTTTTAAAATTAAAATACATAAAACAATGGCAGCTGGCTTTGCTAAAATTAAAATAAACGATTCTCGTCGTAGAAAAGTGGTTTTTTTTTTTTTTTTTTTAAAAAAAAAAAAAGAGAAGCAGAAATAGTAGCAAACACTCCATAATAAATACGTTTCCTATTACCACAAAAGCAAAATAAAACGGACATAAAAGTTTGACACAACAAAACTGTTTTCGTTTTTAAGAGAGCGTTAGGATTAAGTGGCTTAATTAAATATTGGTCTCCAATTGGCAGTCAGTTCGTGGTTTTCCTCTTGAAACCGCATCTCCAGCCGCTGATAAAGTGCTTGCGCCAAGTTTTCCCCCCAAAAAGACGCCGACGTGTTGCGCGAAGGGAAATCCACCTTTTTTCCGCTATTTACAGGACAAGACGGTGCGCTATTTAAATATCTTTTTTTTTTTTTTTTTCTCAGTGTGTCTGTGTGTGTTTCCACAGCAATACGACCCAGGGTAGGATCGGTGTTCTGGAAGACGCGGGTGTCAGCGCGGGTGCGGAGGGCGCCGGCGGTCCCGTTACCCCCACCCTTCCCGCCTCCCGCCCCCTGTTCCGCCGGGGGTCGGGATTTCTCCTCCTTGTCCATCATCTGCCAGCCGGGCCCCGCGCTGCAAGGTGGCGTGTTGGCAGGAGGGAACGACACCGACTTCTAGGCAAAAGAAACTTTAAAGGTGGTAGCTAAAAGTTTAAAAAAAAAAAACAACCCCAACCAGCCCTGACAGACAGGGCGGGTACAGTCACTCGCTAACAGCCATCCCCCCCCCGGCCAAACGGAAGAGCTGCCCGGGGGGGTGGGAGAAAAGTGTGTGTGTGTGGGGGGGTGCGGATTTGGAAGCGACGGCGAAGGAGCCGCTGCCGTCGGAGGCGGCCCCGCGGCCGGTTGCGCTCTCCGCGGCGGAGTCCGTGCTCCGAGGGGCGGCCGCGGCCCCGCTGGGGGACGGCGCCCCCGGCCTAGCTGGCCTCGTCCGAGTCGCTGTAGTGGGAACGGGGCGAGAACTCCCCGTCGCTCCTGTGGGATCGGGGCGACGTTTTGCTCCTTTCCTGCGGCGGCGGCGGCCCGGGCTGCGGCATGAGGAGCGCGGGGGAAGGGGCTCTCTGTCCCATCAGGGCGCCCTCCGCGAAGGAGGGGAAGTGCAGCGG
>NW_015090774.1:10743840-10750384 GCF_001431845.1 Calidris pugnax | reverse complement strand
CGCCCGCGCGCCCCGGGAGGAAGAGCGGAGGTTTCCCCGTGTGAATAGGCGCGTTGAGAACAAAGTGATGGGCACAGTATGCGGTAGATATGTTTTTTCAGACGTGAATAACTCGCAAGCCGAGGAGGGAGTGAGGGAGCGCAGCCGCTCAAAGCCACGCGGCGCTGACATTAAATGAGCAACCTTATTAGTTTATTAGTCCACCTTCCACAAACAACCGGAGGGTTTCGAGCAAACGGGACGCCGATGGTTTTGCCTTTTTTGAAAAGAAACCGAGGCGAGATTTGGCTGGTTTTTTCTGCTTGCAGTTGTGTTTCAAAGGCAAAGGTGCTGGATTATTTTTATTTTCCCTCCACTAAACAAGTCAATTTCCGATCAAAATGAAAACATCTACTTGGTGAGAAAGATAAAAAGGAGCAGAAGTTTATTCCTTGTTTCTGGATGTTATCCATGAAGTTGGCGGGCCATCTATTTGTATCCAGCAGCAACTTTTACAGGCTCCTATTGTATTACTGCACACACATAGATGCTTTTATCATTTAAAAAAATTAAAAATCCTCTCTCCACCGTGCTGAACGGCAGTGTTTGCCAGCTGAATACCCAACCCTCCTGCTTTTCTCCGCCTGTTCCCTCGCTGGCTGCCGGTGGTACGAGCTTGCCCCGCGAGGAACGCCGCCGTACTCTGCTCCCCGGGGTTAACGACTGCGAGTCTCCATTCCGAGCTGCTCTGTGTGAAGCCCACGGGCCAAGGATGGGAGGTGAGTGGGAGCTTTGCCAAGCAGGAGCCACTGACACTCATTTCCAGAAGCCAAGCAAGCTCCTGGGCACGGGGAGAGCAGTGGCAGTGTGGTATTGAAGCCTGAAACACCTCGTTCCCTGCCAGTGGGCCACTGGGCTTCCCTGTTGCCCCCTGACAGCAGGCCCAATCCTCCAGCCCATGGACCACCTGCTTTTCAAAGCCACCAGCCCAAGCCCCCTGGGAGCTGCATCCTGTCAGCATCCTGTGAGGATATGGGGTGGCTGGTGCCCTGGAGGGGCTCTGGGTACCCCATGCTCCTGGAAAGGCCAGGGCTGGGTGGCTTCCCCTAGCAGGACCACAGTGAAGTTATGGAGTGCAGGGGAGGCCAGGCTAACGCCCTGCCATGCTCCTCAGACCCTCAGCCGGGGTGAGACACACTGCCAGCAGCTTATTTTTCAAGCCTGTGTTTTGTGAGCGCGTTTTGAAACTGGAAGCATTTGAGACCCGCTCAATAGTTTGCCTTTGAAAGGGCACACACAAAAAGCTGTTTTCCCCACCAATACCACCACTCAGAGGGGGAAAAAAAATATTTCATTGAAAGCCATTGCTCGGGGTATGCCCATATCCGCTGTGCGCGCACATGCACTCAGAGTCAAAGTCAAAGGCAAAGGGTGGTTTATGTCAGCGCTGGGTTTAGCTCTGCTCTCCCAGAATAAGATAAATGTAAGTGATGAAGAACTCCTGGGGCTGGCTGAACTCATTTTGTATTCAACACTGCCCGGCCCTTTTCTCTTCCCTTTCTCCCTCTCTTTGTATGTTCAAGCCTACTTGAGTTTCTTTTTTTCTTTTGTAGAAGTTGGTTCTTTTGAAGCGGTTCGAGGCACGCCCTGCCGCAAAGGGAACTTCACGGGAGTCGGAAACACAGGCACACCGGTCTGAAACACTTACTGTACAATAGCAGGAATGTAGGAAGCCTTGGAAATGAATCTGCTCTCTCTAAGAAAGTGTCAAAGCTTTCAGAGGAAAACAAACTGAACTTATCCCCCTATCTTTATGCAGATTTCCCCCCGCTCCTCCATCCCCCCCAAGTCTGGTTAAGGGCCGAGGCAGCAACTCGGGGTCAGGCACATATTAGTGTTACAGGAAAATGGGTTACAAAAGGCAGGGGGAGAACAGACTTGCAAAAAGCCTCCTCTGTCATTACGGCCAGACACATTTTCAAAGCACACAAAGCACATGGGTTAGCCCTCAGCTTAATTGTAGCTCAATAGTCTAATTGCTCATTCAATACCATTTCATGACCGGCAGGCTGCTCTTCCACCCGTTAGCAAGTATTTTATTCCTTCTCTTCCCTTGCCCCACTTTCTCCACAAATTCTCCCGTTTCCTTCTTTCCTTTCTAAAAGCAGGAGGGAATCCTCTCCGTGCCTCCCCTGGCTTGTGATCTGGTCTTCAGACAGTTAAACGTACAAGTGGATAGAGACAAAGTTGTGAGTGTCGCTTACTGAGGCCAGATAATCCCCACCGAATCCCACCTGCAACCTGCCCAGGCTCCAGCGTGGGGAGGGAAGGGGGATTCCTGCCCACCTGGTGACCGACCTGTGCCCTGGAGTGGCAAACCACATCTAGAGGCTACTACCGTGAGCTACAACACGAAGATGATGCATAGCCTTGATAATTTTTAATCTCATCTACAGCACCATCAGAATATTCACCAAACAAAATGTTCATATTTACATTATTCAGAGCAAGTGAGCAGAGGAGGGTCCAGCAACAAGTCTTTCTTAGGCTTTGCCTATGATCAGCACCTGATGCTTTACTGTCCAATGTGTTTTAAATACACATTAGAAGCGATGACTGCGAGGAAGACAAAAGCCCAGGTACCTGGGACATCACTATGTGGCACCTGCCTCTTTCCACTCGTGAAAGAATCATCAGGACCACATTGCTGCTGAAGCAGATGTGCCCTCATTTCTGCAGAGCAATACTCCTGGCCAGATCATTATAATTACCCGATGTCATTCGCCTTGACTCTTTGAGGGTCTATAAAACTAATTCCCTTTTCTTGGTGACATTTAGCCCCGTAAAGATCTAGTGCAGACCTGTGCTTTGTGCCCAACCCTGCAGACACTTTCTGTTGTGTACAGTTAATTCTAGCACAAATACTCCCACTGCCTCCAAGAGAAATGCAAAGCATGGCTATAACAATACTTGCCTACCTCCTGGGGTCATTATAAGGCATAATGAATTCAGCTTTGTAATATATTTAGAAATCTTATATATAGAATTTATATCTACATACACTTTGCACCCTTGTTAAAATGGCTGTAGCTTTTACGGACAATTTAATTTATGCTCATATTTTAAAAATAAAAAAAACCTTCAAATTCAAGGAAACATCACCAATAATAACAATTTTCTTTTGTTAGTCCCACCAAAGTCTCTGAGAGTTGAGGCACGTCTCAGCCGTGGGACACTTTCAACAACAGACCTCTAGAAAAAACCAAACCAAACCAAAAACATTGAGAGCCATCACGCAAGGGTTTGCAGGGCTGTTTGCTGTGGTCTGATAAGTACTGCCATCACCCCAGATGATCAGAGGATCTGGTTTAGAAGGTGGCAAGCAGTTTCCTCCTGTCCTAAGCTGGGGAAGTCCGACCACAGAGCCCTCCATTTGCTTGGTTACTGCTCACAGCTGGTAACTGTTACCCAGAGAGCTGCAATAGCTCAGGCAGGCAGCTCTTCCATTAGGATCTGCCTTACCGAGTATATCCCAGAGCTGAGCCCGTAGAAGAAGAACAGTTAATGACTTCAAAATAATAATTATACCCTGCACAGAACTGGAAGCTTTTCCTTGCAGTGCAAGACTGCTTTAACGCAATGGAACCTGTTTGTGTCAGAGACTTTACACCTTCCCCCGCCTTGATCTCCTCACCTCTTTCACAGCAGTGTTACTCCAGGTGTAGCTCGTTTGCCCTTTGCAGCAGGAACAATTCTGCTTGGCCTGTGTGTGCTCACACTCACCACCTGCAGGTCCATCCTTTTAGTTGCTCTTGAAATCAGCAACAACAGAATGCTAAGAACTGTCTCATGCTTAAGACACTGCATGTTAGAAAGTGCTTTAAAAGGAAGTGTTGTCTAGCATGCTTTCATGAGGCTGTTACTTAATACATTTTACTGATATAAATCACTTCACCAAGAAAATGAGCAGTGCCATCAAGAGTTTTACAGCATAAGAACAACACTTCATCTGCTTTAAGATCGGAGAATTAACATCCATCCATCCATCCACTCAGAGAGACAATATATTCCCTTCAAATCGCGTCTGGTCACCTCCACTTGCTCTCAATGGCTCTTGCACAAGAGCCCAGGGAGTGTAAGTTCTCCAGATTTCTAGGCATGTAGAATTGCTGGTACTAGATATTTTTTTTTTTAACTGATCACTACATCATTCCCTCTTTCACTGTCACTTCAGCCATTGCACAGAGTATAGTTACAAAGCTTTGCTCTGGGAAAAGGTTCTAATCATAGGCTTGAAGTATAAACTACAAATTTAGCTTACAGACTCTCTGTGGCACGGTAGTAACGTATTTCAGTGGACAAGTGGGAAAAACAACAGTTGAAATGTAAGCATGAGGAAAAAAGGAAAAATCTGACATCTTAAACAGTCTGTGTTGCCTCTCAATAACAGCGTTATTAGAGCAGTAACCTGGGAGGATGAGAGTTTGCTTCATTTGTACTGGGCCTTCGATACAGCGTTCTCACATCCATCACTCACAAAGCTCTTGGCAACTAGGCAGCCGTGTGCCTGAAGGAGGTTTCTTAGTAGTGGAAATGCCAGCCTGGAATTTGAACCTCTGCAGGTCACCCGAGGAGAAAAGGTCTCTAAAAATGCAAAGAGTAAATATTTACAACCACAGAAACCAAAATAATGCAGAGAAGAGCGGTCACTCTAAGAGGAGAAAAGCAAGTGAATGGACCCAAGGTGGCGCAGATCAGCACCTCACATCAATCCTCCAGAGCAGAGAGTATTTCCTCACCAAAGAAACACTTGTCAGCCACGAAAATACTACCTTGTCATCCATGGGAAATCCTCCTGTTTGATCCCTGAGAGCAGAGAGCATGGGGGCTTCTAGGAACAATCAATTTCAAACACAACACAGCACCAATGCAGTTTTCAGGAAATACCCCTGTGAAAGGCTGTGAAAACAAACCCCTCTGAAGGCATCTTCATCTGGTCTCCTAGCTCGTAAATTAGGTTGTCTTAAGAATTTTTAAATACTTGTTAAAGAAGTAGAACAACTTTTTTTTTTTTTTTTTCCCCCACAGGGTTAAGACACACATACATCCCCCAGCACAGGAAGATTTTAAACAAATCCTACATATGACCAAAATTTAAACAATTTAAGAGGCTTAAGCTTTGGAGGCATCTCACAATGCCAAGCCACGCAGAAAACTTTTTCCAGACTATAGGATGACAGCTTCAGCAGAGCATTGTTTGCACTGCTTGTGTCCTCATCAGCTGTGCTCAGAGACAGCAATGCTCATCTGCAGTTCTGTAGCTCTGGGGAAGTGGTTCTTCTCTGGCAGCAGGCATGCAAAATCCTGCCTGTGGCAAGATCCGTACCTCTGGCATACCCCTAAGCAGTAGATCTGATCGCTCCAGAGCTGGAGGGAGACTTGGTACAGTTTATAAGTAAATTTCTGTTTTCCAGGCAAGTAGGATCTTCTGAACTCTATAGAAGTTTTAGGAATTTCCACAGGGTCAAGCCTAATGTTCATCTGCAGCGTGCCAGAGCTATGCTGAGGCAGGAGACGAGGCTAGACACAGCTGGTGGCCTGCTGAGGCCAGCCACTTCAGAACTTTCACCAGGAGCCCCCAGTTTTCCGGAGCCTGGGTGCATAGCTCTCTCAGTCCGTGTGATGTGCCCTGTGGGGGTGACACAACATTCAATGTGGGAACCCCAGTGGCTCGGCTTTGGGGGGAGGGATGGCAGGAGTAACCACCATCCCACCCTCCTCGTTTGTGAGCACACCTGTGGCATCCCAGCTGCTAGAAATCATTGTTGCTGCAGTCCCGCGTCCATTTGCATCCCGGAGAGAGCGCAAGGAGACAACGTCTTCCTGGGAAGGCAGCACGTGAGGAACACATGGCAAGAGGGTCTTTTCTACACAAAAGCCAGGTAATCCCCATGGGTCCCCTTGTGCCCTGCCACAGCCCATTGGGATGGGCATGGGGGTGTTTATTGTCTACCTCTCCCAGCAAGACGGGTCTCCCCAGCTTGGGGCACCTGCTTTGGTGGCACTGCTGCTTGGTGGGCACTATTTGCCACTCGGGCTCGTAGAGCCCAGGCCATGCAACAAAAGAAGCCCCCCCACCCGCAAACCCTCGCCCCCATGAGATGGTGGTGAAGCCCAACCGACCCGTCCCCCCCCCCCTTGTCCTCCCTCCCGAGCCCCTCGGGTGGGGTGTGCGCCCCGGGGCTGCCCCTCTGCCGGCAACAGGTTGAATATTGTAGGTGTGGGCGATTAAAGTGTCGCCGGCACAATGGCGGTCTGTGTCCCATTCGCCACGCCCGGGCTCCTCTTTGCAAAGCGCACACAAGAGGTGACACGCCGCTGGCCCCCGCCATTATCCCGGCGGCATAGCGGCGCGGACGGACCCGTCTCCCGGGAAATGGGGCTCCCCCGGCCGCCGCGGGACCACCGCGCTCGGCCCCGCGCTCCCCGCCCCGACGGCTCCTTCTCCCTCCTCGACGGCACCCCCCAACGGCTGCCCCCCCCTCAACGGCACCCCCCGACGGCT
>NW_015090774.1:10730313-10743401 GCF_001431845.1 Calidris pugnax | reverse complement strand
GGGGGGGGAGCCGCAAAGCTTACGGCGGCGCCCCCGGGGAACTTTGCGGGGAGAAGGAGCCCCCCGGCCGCCCCCGCCGCCGAAGCCCCGGGGAGCCCGCAGCCTTCCCCGCCCGCCGCCGCGCCGGAGCCGGAGGCGGTGCCGCAGCGCCACCAGCCGGGCCGGGCCGGGGAGGGCGGCCGGTCCCCCGCCGCCAAAGTCATCCCCCTGCCTTCGCCGCCGCTTTCCCGTTCCCGGTCTCCCCACCTTCCCCTTCTGAGATGAGGATAAAGGCTGAAGCGCCCCCGGTAGCGAGGAGCCAGGTAAAACTATCCATCGGTAACCGCGGTTAGAGGAGCTAAAAGACGTACCCGAAATAGCCAGATAACGGTAAATCCAAGCCAGGTGAAGAGACAAGTTTAGCCCCCTTCAGCCTGCACAGAACTCCTGCACCAAGAACTTAAGCAAAACTCTCCATAAGGGGGAAAATAAAATATCCAGCTAGGTGTTGTACCAAGGGAACAGTGTGCTGGGTTTGGGGGCTTCCCACGCTGGTAGCAGGGTAACCAGTGCTAACTTTTGGGGGGGTGGGGGGTGTGCGCCATCTTTTCTCCCTTTTTTTTGCCCATGCTTTTGGAAGTGGTCACCATTCACTCAGAAAGATTAAGTGTGGGGCAACAAATGGAGACACATGCAAAACCTAGATGATACAAACGCACTGCACCTGCTAGTTCCTTACACGGCCTCAGCCTATGAAACAGAAATCCGTGCTTGTATTTCAGGTTAACTTCTGTTTCTACTCCACGTTAACTTCAGCAAACAACTATATACCATGAATAATAACCCACCGCCTGTGTGTTTTAGAAGGAGAGCTTAGACGTGTCAATATTTATGGACCAAGTGTCTAAAACTATTTATGGAAATAAGTTTTCCTTTCTCAAACAACTGATATAACAGGCCTAATATACATATGAACATGCCCATGTTTGTCAAATTCTACAGCAAGCCTTTGAAACTGAAGATCACAGTGGTATTTATTGAACACAGTAACTATGTCTTTCAAAAGTCAGATTTCCAGGTGTATCAGCTCTACTTTTACCTATATCTCCTCTTGACGTAGGAGAAACAAAGCTCCCTGTGTCTCATATTAACTATACCTTTTGTATTGTATAGAAAGCCTGACATGATTTTTTTTTTTTTAATCATATAAAGTGTTTTAAGGAATTCTGTTTTGCTGGGGGGTGGTGGTGGAATAAAACTTCATCTGCAGTCTCCCAAATCTGCCAAGATACAAAACTGATCCAAGCAACAGTAAACATTATTCAGAACAGAGTGTAAAAGTTAGAGCACGACAAACCATTCCAGTGTTGCCTGAGCACTATATCAGAAAGCAACACGCTTTTCTGTTACACTAGATCAATTTCTTGCTGTGTTCGCTGTCATGCCGCAGAGACTATTCTTTAAAAATGTGTCAGATAGTAGGAGTAGCAAGTAACCGCATTATTAGCTTTGTTCACAGTATTTGCTTTCTTTCTCCCCTTCCCCCATGTGTAAGCAAAAGAATTAATTAGTAACAACATGGGTCAGCTGTGATTACTCTTACTGTGGTCCACAGTGAATATTCATATTCAGGGAATATTCAAAACCAAACAAGACCTCCCCACTGTGTGTGTGAAGAAGCATGTCCCTGGCCAGTGGGGGAGAAAGGCAAGCTTACCAGCGGTGGCAGGGCTACAATGCACTCATAGAGCTGCCCACTCCCCCCTTTTTTTTTTTCCTGGCACTTGACAGGGACACGAGCTAGACTGGCAGAGCGAGGCAAATATAACACAAACAACCCATGAGAAGGGTTGGAGTTTTTTTTCCCAGCTGTGCTTTTTTAATTTCTAGCCGTCATCTAACTTTTATCGCCTTTGTACCAGGCTCCCAGGCAAAATGCTTGCTGCAGCATCCTCTGGCTGTGCTGGGTGGGAAGGGAGGGTCCCTCTGTGGTCAAGTAAAGGGGAGTAAGCAGCACCTCTGAGCCTTTCTTTGAGTGGCGACAGAAGGTAGATTCGGTTGGGGAAACTTCCTGTGTGTAGAAGGATTTTTCCATTCATGGAGCTGGTTGCCCTCGATGTTTGTAGACAGGGCTTTGATCCAGCTGACAGTAAATCCAGTACTTAGGGAGCTAGCGGAAAAACCTGTGTAGTTTAGAAGGGGCTGCTGAGAAGGAAGGGGCTGCTTTCTACCTTCCTGTCTTGCAACATTTTTTTTCCAGTGATGTCCCATCTACAATCATGTGCCAGCACAGGGCGCTGGATACTGCACCCTGTGTAGCAATGATGCTGGCACAGCCCCATGGGGAGGGCAAAGGCAGGCAAAGCTTGGCTGTCCCTATGGGCAACCAGGTGGGAACCCTCAAATTAGGGGTGGGGGACATTTTTTCCCTGAAATAAACACTCCTTTCCTTTCTCCTACTGCTCTCCATAGCCTCTCCTGACTCTGGCGCCGGGGGTCAAATGAGGGTAGGGGGAGGACAAGCAAGTAGCTGAAACAGTTCAGGGGGCTGGGGGAAACCCAGCTGCAGAGCACTCACCTGGTGGGCTGTGGAAACAAACCTGCGTGCTACCTGGGCAGAGGCTGTCCCTGAGCATCCAGCTTCCATGCCCTGTGAGGCCAAGTGATGGTGCTTCTAGCTGTGGGATGGGCCAGGGTAGCAATATAGGGAAGCACCTGCAGCTGTGTGGTTACTCAAGAAGCTCAACAGCTGTGTCAAGCAGGTGACATCCCCACAACCTCCCCACCCTCTTTTTATTAATTAATGGCTTTGCCTTAAACTCCTTATTTTGTTTTGGGGTGTGGCAGTCTTACAGAATTGTCTAGGTCAGAAAGGGCCTTTAAGATGAGCTAGTCCAGCCATTGACCTAACTCTGATAAAAAACACCATTATAATGGATGACAGCCAGATTTGCAGGTAAAGCCATGGATAATTTTTGTTTCGGCAGCAGTCCACAGCAGTCCCTTATCCCACATTGTGTTGGTACATCACCTGCTTGAAAAAAGGAATGGGACACAAGCATTTTGGTTTTTTTTTCAGAAGAGGGAGAACAATATCCTGTATTGAAAGAAAGGTTGGCCTTACTAGTGCTGGTAGGAATAATTAGCTACAGGAGCACTGAGCTATCATGTCATGGTAGAGGGAGGTCCTGAAACAACTGATGGGGTGGAAGGAGCAGTGGTGAATTTGTGTTTCTGGCCTGTGACTGGGGCAGCCATTGCATTTTCTCAGTGCCAACCCACCTGGGTGGTACAACCCTCTCCTTGGCTCCCTGCTTTCCTCCAGTACCCTCAGCTAAAAGGCCTTCTCTGAGCATTCAGGGAGGAAAGATTTATTTTTCCCCTTACAGCAGTGAACTGGTTCTGAGATGCTGGATTCTTGCTTCTGGCTCACATTTCCTGTGTGACCTGGAGCACAGTAGTTAATAACTTGATAGTTCAGTTCTCCAGCTGTAATATTTTCTTTCCTTCTGACGAATATTACAGAAATAAATTCTGTAGTACACGGAAAGCGTCATGCTACTGTGATGAATGGGGATGGGGGGCAGATTTTTTAAGTCTTGACAGTAAATTTATTTTTAAAACTATACCTCTTGAAAGGTAATTTTTTTCCATTAAATTTCATGGTTCCTGCAATTCTGTGGCATTGGTACAGGTTTTTGGTTAGGAATTCATTAGGCCATGAATCCTTTTCTCTGCACCGACCTTCCTTTGGAGGCTTCTATTTCTGACCCCAGGAACGATGCCTTGTGTGAGACATGACATAGGTTGTGATGATGAGTTTGCAGTTGCCCTTTGGCCTTGATGTGGTGTGTGGATGAGTGTGTTTATGCCCCAGTGTTTATCAATCAGAACCTCTGTCTATGACATATGCAGAAACAGATGCTTGATATTTATTTCAAAACTGCTGCTCAGAATGAAGAGGAAACACGGATAGTCAGACTGAGAGAAAAATGGGTAAAGTAGGGCTGTGTTTGTACAATGTTGTTTTGGAGACTATTTTCTTCATTAGCTACACCCACAAGCATCCACATGGAAAGCTGGTTTTCTTTTTATGTCATCACCTTTGTGCAGATTTGAGAAATTAAACTTATCTGGGGTTTTAACCTCCGGTATGCCATATTGCCCCAGCCATAGCGAGTGTTCGAGCTCAGAATGGCAGCTTTATATTGTCATCACATCGTAGCATCCCACATGAGTGTGGAAGAAAGAGAAAAAGATACTTCTAAAATTCTGATCTATTTAGGGAAATGGCGGTAGCACTTTGTGAAGACGGGAGGGAAACCCAGGAGACTTTGGCTCTGGTCGTGCTGTGTCTGAGTCAGTGACAGCTATAATCATTCCCTTGATTGACACAGCAGGACTACTTTTTATCTGCGGGTATTTCACCATGGTCAGTGGAAACATCTCACTAAGTGATTCTTTAAAATTGGATAATTACATTCTCTTCCACTGCTAGCTTTTTGTTTGTAGCTGCTACATCAAAATGGTTCTATGACTGGAATCACCGTGCAAACAACTCATCTTTATATGCAGCAGACACTTGACGGTCTTTAACACTATTACTTCATTGGCTTTTTATTTAAAGACAGGGAGGAGAAGTTTCACATGCCTTAATTTAGCCTGTTATAAAGAGTATGTAGGTAGTACCTGTGAAAGTACCTAGCTCTAGAGAGGTATGTTGGTGAGCATAAGTGACAGGGATAACGCCTATATTAAAATGATTTATGATTCCAGCAGGATGGCACTTTCCAAGAGGTCATGATCGCATTACAGATCAGGAACAGCCTAAAATTAGGACCCTGATCATGCAAGCATCTTTTCGGTTAAGAGAACCCTTACTAGACACATTGTAATGTGCATAAGGGCTTGTAGGGTCTGTGCCTCAGTTTCCCTCAGTGATAATATGTAGAGTTTGTCTCTTGGCTTATTTTTGTGAAATAATATAAGTAGCCAGATTAGAAAAGATTCTAGCATCCTGTTGCTAGTCATTTAGTGCCCACTGATGTACTGAATGCATTAGTCCATAGGTACCTTTAAATTTTAACCTCAAGTCACTTTCAATAATCTAACTTTCTTTAGTTTTTTTCTCTTATCTGGATTCACTTTATTTTAACGTAGCAATGAATTGAGGACTTCTTCCAGTGTATTTTTGAAACTACAAAATGAAATCTCCCAAATGCCTAAGATTAATATAATATTGTGGGAGGTCAAAAATATTATTCAGTGAAAGAAATATACTGAATGTAAAAAGCCAGTAGGGAAAACTTGGATGTTGCAAGTGAAAGCATCGTGACTGATTGCAGTACATCCTGCATGACTTACTAATGAGTAGGCCATTAAGTTTAACATATTAATGAAACTGAAGGATTGAGAAGGCCATAATGAAATACAGGCTAAATTCTCTCACGCTAAAACTTGTCAAACCTAAAGGCAGTGTATGTCCAGTACCAGAGCAACCTGACTTCTGCAAATAAAGATGGCAGAACAGGATTCTATAAAAATAATGACCATGTTCCAAGAAAATTCCTAAATGATACTAAAATCATGGACGTGCGATGCAGTATTTCTACAAATCACATCCCTTAGATGTCAGTGCCAATGAACTCTAAAATCATTCTCAAAAATTCTGTCTATATATGTGTCGTGATTTTGCTTCAAACTGGGACAATGTTTTCTGAAATCTAAGCCTGACTCTGACACACATAGTGAACCTTGGTGATTTCCATGGATGCTCTACACTCAGCTGACTCATGGCAGCCCGGTGAGCTCATCCCATTCATGGGCTAAATCCCTTTCAGTAGCGGCGTGGCAAAAACCTTCACCAGTGGACACTTCGCCACAGACTGAAACTCCCACAGCACTCACGCAGCAGTTAAACAAGAGGAAACACAGGTTTAGAAAACAATTTTATTAGACAAATTATTTAGACAAATTATACACAGAAAGCTCTGCCACTTGTAACTGAGGCCTTCAAAAAGTGTTTTGTATATCTGTATAATAGGCAACACATCAAAATAGGCCTATTTTAAATATTGTACATGGTTAACAGGTTTTTTTAATAGCTAAAATCACTGCAACATCTGGTATGTCCCTACATAGCTTGTTTGAAAGAAATTTTCTTTTTTTTTTTTATTTTTTATTTTACTCAGAAGTGTGGATGAGTTCATGAATGTTACAAGAAGGAAGCAAGTTGTGCATGCTTTTAGACACTTGCTACCCTGGAAACAAAATGGCCTTTTGCACGATAAGAATTTGTTCTGCCTTACACAGTAGACAATATTTGAAGATTTAGTACAAAAAACAGTGACAGTACAAGATGCTCCCCCAGAACAGAATTAGCATCAAAATAGAATAGATCTGAAGAATATACCTTTTAATTTATCCTAAAGCAAATCACATAGGCTGATTCCTATTAATCCTAGCCAAAGAATGAGTTAGGTTAAAATAAGTGTATGGTTGCATTAAAAACAAAACCAAACCAAAAAACTCACAAGATAAACTGCTTGCTTTCTACTTAACCGCATTTTTAGTTTTAAGGATTACAAATTGAAAGCTCTTCCTACGTTTCTAACAGGTAACAGTGTTACTTTAAAAAGCTGGTGCCAAAGTGGGCACTGGTTTTGCTCTCACTGCTGTTCTTTCTCTTGTTCTATACAGTTGGCACTAATGTAAAAAATGCATAGCTCCTCTAAATCTAACTTAACATATAAAGGGTTAAAATGAGTGTCTGTTCATTTTTTTTTTCCTTAGAATAACACATGATCATAATTAAGGCCACATCCGTATTTCTCGAGGGCTTTTTTTTTCCTCTACTAACACCATTATTGTATTGATCAACTGTACTGATTTGGAAAATAATTTATTGACCTTTGATCTATGTTTAAACTTCTCTAGAGCTATATTAGTTGTTCATGAACGTGGTATACCTAAGAGAGAGTTCCATTTGTCTAATTAATTAAAAGTAAAATTATCAAGGTTAGCCTTATAGAATGCTCAATAGCCAATGCAAAACCTAACCAAAGGAGTTACATCTAGGTACAAACATTAAATTGCCCCGGATGTTCTAATAAAAAAGTATAAAATATGCTCTGTTGGCAAACGATGCAAGTCAGAATAACATTAAAGCAACCTGTCTTTTCTAAATGAAAAGACCCCCTGCACTGTACATCTTTCCTGTATACAACACATTTTTACTAAAGCTTTATTAAATGAATTGCAATAGCAACGGCTGCCATTTTATAGCTATATATACATGTATATATATATACATATGTGTGTGTATATATGTATATATATATGTATGAGATACTAATTTATTTAACACAACAGAGGCTCCTGCCATATGATACAGTTTACTGTACATAAGAAAAACTTTTAACACTGTACAATCACATAAAGGTCATATGCACTGTTGCAGTGCAAAAGTAGATTTAACTGTAGTCTTTACTGGCATAGTAATGGCTTTTTGTAATCCTACAAAATTGCATTCTTGTATTACGGGGCCTGAATGATCTTTAAACTTCACTTGTTTTGCTTTCATTTTTTTTTCATTTTTTTCATTTTTGCCTTTTTTTTTTTAATTTTAAAGTTTTTTAGACTGCAGGGTTTGCCTTTGGTCCACAGTTAAAAGGACACAGCAGTGGAGCACTGACTGGATGCAGCAGAATACATGAAAAGGATTTAAGTTATTGCAATTATAGTAAAAAAAGGCGGTGTGCGAGGAGGAGCAAATGCCCTTCTGTAAAGTAATCCTCAGGGTTTTTCTATGCGTGAATTGCTGCACGTTTCCTATATTTAAAGTATATGAAAAGCCTCAAGTAACCAAGACCTAACATGGTGATAAACCAAGAATAAGTGATTCAAGTAGTAAAGAGAATAAGGGGAGACAGAGGAGACCAGACTGAGAAAGCAGAGAAGAGAAGGAGGAAGAGTTGTTACTAATAATCCTGATTCTTGAATAAAATTAAAAAAAAGGACAAAAAATCCAAACAGAAAATAACTCCCAAACAAACTAAAACAAACCTCAAAACCAAAAGATAAGGAAAAGAAAAGAGGTTACATCCATGTTAGTCCCACAATATTACAGCTGCTCCTTGCAAAGGGAGTCCTAAAAAAGAAACAGTGAAGAAACTTGGTCTGATGCTCAGATAGAGGTGCCTCGGTCTGGGTCGCTACCGATATTCAGCCCCAGAGTAGGAGTTGGTTGGTAAGGGATAGATGACATTGTTTTGATGGGGCTTCTGAAAAAGCCACCGTTGGGTGCCCTGTGCCTGAAAGGGCCAGTTCGGTGGTCGGGCACGCTGCCAAAGGAGAAACCTGAAGCGGCTTTAGCAGACAGCGTGCGGCTCAGAGTCTGGATCTGTTCTGGTATGAAGGTGGTTGTGGTGATGTGAGTGTTTCTGAAGTCACTGATTTGCTCCAGTGCCTGACGCGTGGGTAAAGTGTCAATGTCCAGCGGGGTCAAGTCAATCGAAGAGGTGGAGAACTGTTTATGGGGACTGTCGTCGTCTGTGCAGAGGCTATTCACGCGCCTGTGGAGGTGCTCCAGGTCGATCTCCTTGTCATCCTGGGGAAGGAGAAAAACAAGAGGCACTGCTCACCATCGCTCTTTGTGCTGTGTTGAAGCTTCACAGTGTGATCAGGACTGCTTGGGAAGCACAACGCACAATTAACTACATCTGGCTGTTGGCTGATGGCATTTCTGAGTGTCACCAGCAAACACCCACCTCGCCTGAAGCTTGGTGGGGCAAGCCAAATGGAGGCAGACCCTTACACCACAGCTACCCTCAAACCCTGAATCCCAACAACAAATCTCCAAGTGCTACCGGTTGGTTTTTGTCAGGAAAAGCCAGGCTCGGAGCTAGGTGTGTTGGACTAGCAACAGCTGAATAGCAGTAAATTTTGTGCCATGAAAGCAAAGCATCATCTCAAATGCCTGGGATGTTGCCAGTTCTTCAACTCTGCAATGAGGACTGAGTTTGAATGTCAACATGGGAGGCTCTGAGGGATCAGGCTGCCGTCTATGTCATCCTCTCAGGGCTTAGGAAGGGCTAAAAACATCTCAGGTAGCTTTTTACTTTTATAATATAAATTCTGGCATAGAAAAGATGAACTTCCAGACAAAAATCCAAGCACTGGTGACTCGCTGACATCACACAGAAAGGAGTGCACTGGGCAATTTCAAATTACAATGCCAAAAGAGGGATTCATTCTCCCCTTACCTACAAAGAAGCAATTCCATTGGTTCTGATGGAATTACACTCTTGTGGGTGAGAAGAGACAGGTGGCCTGGGGTATCTATTATAATACATCATCCCTCCTCTTACCTCTGTCCCTTTTCCTTCTTAAATCTCTCCTCCCAAAGAACTCAGTTAAACAGGTTTGTTTGTTATAATCACAAATTTAAATGCACAGAAGTTAAAAAAAAAGAGGAGAAAGGCCTGGGTGACACAATAAATCACCTGTATTGTACATAGATATTTCTACTGAACTGCAAAGCTTAATTCAAAGCAACATTAAATATACACGTACAGGGGTATTCCCTCAGTCTGGGTAGTGCAGCTCATTCAGAATAAAAATTGATTTCAACTAACCTTAAAATTTACCTTAATCTCTGTGAAATCTACTGGCTCTTCCAGGCCACTAGAAATATCTCACACTCTAGGACCTCACAGAGGATAATTAGGCAGCCGATAGATGTGCACTGATGACTTCCAGCCTTGATTACTGCAATTCAATGACTGGCTTGATCCAGAGCTCCCTGAATCAATGGCAAAACTCCTAGTATACCGAATGGGCTTGAGATCCCTCCTTTGTCTAGGAATGAAGTCAAGCACTCTGAAAAAGTCCACACCTAGAACAAACTGCAGGAGTTCATCTACTTAGCAAAACGGATCACCAAATATTTGCACTGGTACCACGCCGAACACAGAGCCTGACTGGAAGGAGGCTGAGAGGCCAGCTCCCCTCCAGGATTGTACCCTCCGAGGGCAGGGACAGGGGGACAAACCGGGGGGAAAGGGGCACGGAACAGGGCATCAGGGATCTCCCAGGAACTGGACGATCGCTGGCCACAGAGGCTTTGGTTCGGGCTCGTCACGGGAGGGAAAAAATGCAGTGCTCATTTCTCGGACTTAGCTTTCTGTCTAGAGTTTATTCACACGTGGACATAGACATGGATGCACATAACAACCACACAGGTGACACCAAAACCAAACGCATTCACCAAACGCTCTCTCCTAGAAACTTTGGAGCTGCATATGGATGCAGGAGAACTGGGGCCACATCGGAAGCTAAAGAAATAAACAGAGGCTCTATTAGTGTGTGCAAGTCATGACTATGTCTCTGAGGGACAGTCCTAAATATTTTTCCTTTTTTTTTTTTTTTATTTTGTTTTGTGTTTTTTGTTTGTTTGTTTTAAATTTTGAAAAAAACATACAAACACCTTGTAATTTAAAATGCCAATCGAGAAAGGATTGGAATTTCGTCACTTCTGAGCCTCTATAAGTTACTCAAAATACTCCTCTTTCTTCTCTTACAGAGATGCATTTGGGGCTAGGGTCAGACCAGTGAAAATATAGAAGTGGTGATATTCTCCCATGCTTAGCCCACAACCCGATCTCCACCCAATCGATACACCAAAATGAGACCCACTCACAGTAAGATTGTGCATATCTCCATAATATGATCTTTCCTCTTCTCTCTTGTGTGATCAGTAGTGAAATATTCAGCAGTTTTCACATTTAAATTATCATCAGGCTTCAGAGTCAACATCCCATTGAGATTACTGGGGCGGTTCATACTTCTCTCAGAGCTACCGTTTAAGGCTGTCTGCAGACTCAGGCAGACATCATTGAATGGATAACTTCTGGTACGCGACTGAAATGTTATCTTCGCAACCATAAGACAATTTTTTTTCAGTATAAATGCTTGCATTCTGGAGCACAAGATGGCAGCCACCAGGAAAAAGGGTTGGCTTGCTGACCACAAACTGGCCCAATCTGACCCCCGACTCTGGACTAGTGGCCTGGAAGAGCCAATGGATTTCATGGAAGCTAAAATGAATTTTAAGAAAGTTAGTTAAGATGTATTTCTTTGCTGAATGACCCTCACATCCAGAATAGCGGGGACATTCAGCACATACGTCCACGACAAACTCAATTTTGAGCCAAGCTTTTCAATTTAGTGTTGAGATGCAATTTTTAATGCTAAGCTAATGACCACGTAACAAAGATCAAGGAGGCCAAATTATACCATTTGTGGAAAGTATACACACAAATTTCTCTGCATTTGAAAATTGAAATCGGAAATTTTGTAGTTATATATAAAAAAAAATCCATGTTATTTTTTTCTTTTAATTTGTTATTTATTTTTATGTTTTGCACCAGATAAATATGAAGGATGAAGTTCTAAAAGTTTGGGTAAACAATAATCAAGTAAATTTTAGTTTTTTAAAATAATTTACCCAGTGAAACTATATGGTTTCCATTCCTGAGAAAACCAATTTAAAGACTAGAGATTCTTTTTTTTCTTTTAATAATGGTCCGGTCCAGATCTTGAACAAAAAAAAAAAAAGCTTGGGAATGAAAACAAGCAAGAAAAGATTAAATGTATTCTAACATCAGAGCCAATGCTGTCTAATTAGGTAGTGTAATTAATCCTGCCTGATTACACAGCATTAGATTAGCAGAAATAAACACAATGGAGAAACTGCAGAGAAGGTGAGACCACTGCACACAAATTAACAGCAATACCCCACAAGCTACACAGATGTGTCTAAGCTACACAGACAGAAAAGCTATAATTGATAGCGCTACATTAAAGCTCATATTTAGGTTCAGCTTTGGGCATCGCTGCCAAATACATTTTAATAAATTTTTTGTTTTGTTTTGTTTTTCTAGTATATTGTAGAGCTAAAGAATTAATTATGAAGGTAAGAAATTTGTTACAGGACCGCATACAGCTCAGATGGCTGGTAGAGGGACAGGTGGATTGCCATGGAAAGAGACGCATTACACAGGCAGGTGTAGAAGCAAACACCTGCTTTGCAAACAAGTCTATAGTAGATATTGGAAATAAGTCTGTAGTAGATTTTGGAAATAAGTCTGGCCTGAATCTGAAAGATCTAATGTAATTCCCTGGACTTTAGATTAAACAAAAAGAACCAAAGTTCACGGACGTCTCAAGAGGTCAACGTTTCTGAAAACGGGAACAAGCTTATTTAAGAAGCTAACCATTGATTAAGGGGCTAAAGTTTGCAAATCTATTTTGAACGACTCAGCCACTGAGCTTAGGGGATATATTTTTCAAGAAGCAGCCAAGAAACCTTTGAACTTACTGGTGAGAATTAGCTCTCACCAGTGGGAATAATGAACTAAATATTGATGTATTAATAATGTACTATTCTACAAGTAACAGTTGTGGTTTACTCAGAATAGTTGCATATTTATACATCATCAATATACTGGTTTTTTTTCATTCAAACTTTTCTAGAGATAATAGATAAGGAGATTTTTTGAGGAACAACATTTACCTTAAAAAAAATCAGCAAGCTAAGGAAACTTTTCTGAATTTGATTCCCCACCCTCTCTAATCTTATAAGGTCAAGGCAGCAATCTTTAGGGTGCTTGAAAATTCCCCAGGAGAAATGGAGGGTCTAATACCTCTTTTGATGGAACCCGGGAGCCTTTCCTTTTATTCCACCACGTTTCCAACATTGCAATGAAACAGGATAGGACAATCCCAGCAGCGAGGATGCAGAAAACACCTGCAAAACTTTTTATGTCCAGGGCACCTCCTTTCTGTTTGGTATCCACAGATGAGTATAGATCACATTGACCATTCTTCGGCCACCACTTATGCTTCAGTATGTCCATGTCGCCATTCTGCTGCAGCTCCAAAATCCTTGAGGAGAAAGCAGAGAGTCAGGGGTTACAGTGGGGCAGTGGAGGTGGCACCTGAGAGCATGAGGCTGTAATCTGACTGTTTGCAACCTTCCCATGTGTCTCGGAAAGCCAAGCAGCTCGAGTCCAGATTTAGCCAGAAAAGAAAGCCAGAATAGGGGGTTG
>NW_015090774.1:10617349-10723345 GCF_001431845.1 Calidris pugnax | reverse complement strand
GGGGGGGGAGCCGCAAAGCTTACGGCGGCGCCCCCGGGGAACTTTGCGGGGAGAAGGAGCCCCCCGGCCGCCCCCGCCGCCGAAGCCCCGGGGAGCCCGCAGCCTTCCCCGCCCGCCGCCGCGCCGGAGCCGGAGGCGGTGCCGCAGCGCCACCAGCCGGGCCGGGCCGGGGAGGGCGGCCGGTCCCCCGCCGCCAAAGTCATCCCCCTGCCTTCGCCGCCGCTTTCCCGTTCCCGGTCTCCCCACCTTCCCCTTCTGAGATGAGGATAAAGGCTGAAGCGCCCCCGGTAGCGAGGAGCCAGGTAAAACTATCCATCGGTAACCGCGGTTAGAGGAGCTAAAAGACGTACCCGAAATAGCCAGATAACGGTAAATCCAAGCCAGGTGAAGAGACAAGTTTAGCCCCCTTCAGCCTGCACAGAACTCCTGCACCAAGAACTTAAGCAAAACTCTCCATAAGGGGGAAAATAAAATATCCAGCTAGGTGTTGTACCAAGGGAACAGTGTGCTGGGTTTGGGGGCTTCCCACGCTGGTAGCAGGGTAACCAGTGCTAACTTTTGGGGGGGTGGGGGGTGTGCGCCATCTTTTCTCCCTTTTTTTTGCCCATGCTTTTGGAAGTGGTCACCATTCACTCAGAAAGATTAAGTGTGGGGCAACAAATGGAGACACATGCAAAACCTAGATGATACAAACGCACTGCACCTGCTAGTTCCTTACACGGCCTCAGCCTATGAAACAGAAATCCGTGCTTGTATTTCAGGTTAACTTCTGTTTCTACTCCACGTTAACTTCAGCAAACAACTATATACCATGAATAATAACCCACCGCCTGTGTGTTTTAGAAGGAGAGCTTAGACGTGTCAATATTTATGGACCAAGTGTCTAAAACTATTTATGGAAATAAGTTTTCCTTTCTCAAACAACTGATATAACAGGCCTAATATACATATGAACATGCCCATGTTTGTCAAATTCTACAGCAAGCCTTTGAAACTGAAGATCACAGTGGTATTTATTGAACACAGTAACTATGTCTTTCAAAAGTCAGATTTCCAGGTGTATCAGCTCTACTTTTACCTATATCTCCTCTTGACGTAGGAGAAACAAAGCTCCCTGTGTCTCATATTAACTATACCTTTTGTATTGTATAGAAAGCCTGACATGATTTTTTTTTTTTTAATCATATAAAGTGTTTTAAGGAATTCTGTTTTGCTGGGGGGTGGTGGTGGAATAAAACTTCATCTGCAGTCTCCCAAATCTGCCAAGATACAAAACTGATCCAAGCAACAGTAAACATTATTCAGAACAGAGTGTAAAAGTTAGAGCACGACAAACCATTCCAGTGTTGCCTGAGCACTATATCAGAAAGCAACACGCTTTTCTGTTACACTAGATCAATTTCTTGCTGTGTTCGCTGTCATGCCGCAGAGACTATTCTTTAAAAATGTGTCAGATAGTAGGAGTAGCAAGTAACCGCATTATTAGCTTTGTTCACAGTATTTGCTTTCTTTCTCCCCTTCCCCCATGTGTAAGCAAAAGAATTAATTAGTAACAACATGGGTCAGCTGTGATTACTCTTACTGTGGTCCACAGTGAATATTCATATTCAGGGAATATTCAAAACCAAACAAGACCTCCCCACTGTGTGTGTGAAGAAGCATGTCCCTGGCCAGTGGGGGAGAAAGGCAAGCTTACCAGCGGTGGCAGGGCTACAATGCACTCATAGAGCTGCCCACTCCCCCCTTTTTTTTTTTCCTGGCACTTGACAGGGACACGAGCTAGACTGGCAGAGCGAGGCAAATATAACACAAACAACCCATGAGAAGGGTTGGAGTTTTTTTTCCCAGCTGTGCTTTTTTAATTTCTAGCCGTCATCTAACTTTTATCGCCTTTGTACCAGGCTCCCAGGCAAAATGCTTGCTGCAGCATCCTCTGGCTGTGCTGGGTGGGAAGGGAGGGTCCCTCTGTGGTCAAGTAAAGGGGAGTAAGCAGCACCTCTGAGCCTTTCTTTGAGTGGCGACAGAAGGTAGATTCGGTTGGGGAAACTTCCTGTGTGTAGAAGGATTTTTCCATTCATGGAGCTGGTTCCCCTCGATGTTTGTAGACAGGGCTTTGATCCAGCTGACAGTAAATCCAGTACTTAGGGAGCTAGCGGAAAAACCTGTGTAGTTTAGAAGGGGCTGCTGAGAAGGAAGGGGCTGCTTTCTACCTTCCTGTCTTGCAACATTTTTTTTCCAGTGATGTCCCATCTACAATCATGTGCCAGCACAGGGCGCTGGATACTGCACCCTGTGTAGCAATGATGCTGGCACAGCCCCGTGGGGAGGGCAAAGGCAGGCAAAGCTTGGCTGTCCCTATGGGCAACCAGGTGGGAACCCTCAAATTAGGGGTGGGGGACATTTTTTCCCTGAAATAAACACTCCTTTCCTTTCTCCTACTGCTCTCCATAGCCTCTCCTGACTCTGGCACCGGGGGTCAAATGAGGGTAGGGGGAGGACAAGCAAGTAGCTGAAACAGTTCAGGGGGCTGGGGGAAACCCAGCTGCAGAGCACTCACCTGGTGGGCTGTGGAAACAAACCTGCGTGCTACCTGGGCAGAGGCTGTCCCTGAGCATCCAGCTTCCATGCCCTGTGAGGCCAAGTGATGGTGCTTCTAGCTGTGGGATGGGCCAGGGTAGCAATATAGGGAAGCACCTGCAGCTGTGTGGTTACTCAAGAAGCTCAACAGCTGTGTCAAGCAGATAAGCAGGTGACATCCCCACAACCTCCCCACCCTCTTTTTATTAATTAATGGCTTTGCCTTAAACTCCTTATTTTGTTTTGGGGTGTGGCAGTCTTACAGAATTGTCTAGGTCAGAAAGGGCCTTTAAGATGAGCTAGTCCAGCCATTGACCTAACTCTGATAAAAAACACCATTATAATGGATGACAGCCAGATTTGCAGGTAAAGCCATGGATAATTTTTGTTTCGGCAGCAGTCCACAGCAGTCCCTTATCCCACACTGTGTTGGTACATCACCTGCTTGGAAAAAGGAATGGGACACAAGCATTTTGGTTTGTTTTTTTTCAGAAGAGGGAGAACAATATCCTGTATTGAAAGAAAGGTTGGCCTTACTAGTGCTGGTAGGAATAATTAGCTACAGGAGCACTGAGCTGTCATGTCATGGTAGAGGGAGGTCCTGAAACAACTGATGGGGTGGAAGGAGCAGTGGTGAATTTGTGTTTCTGGCCTGTGACTGGGGCAGCCATTGCATTTTCTCAGTGCCAACCCACCTGGGTGGTACAACCCTCTCCTTGGCTCCCTGCTTTCCTCCAGTACCCTCAGCTAAAAGGCCTTCTCTGAGCATTCAGGGAGGAAAGATTTATTTTTCCCCTTACAGCAGTGAACTGGTTCTGAGATGCTGGATTCTTGCTTCTGGCTCACATTTCCTGTGTGACCTGGAGCACAGTAGTTAATAACTTGATAGTTCAGTTCTCCAGCTGTAATATTTTCTTTCCTTCTGACGAATATTACAGAAATAAATTCTGTAGTACACGGAAAGCGTCATGCTACTGTGATGAATGGGGATGGGGGGCAGATTTTTTAAGTCTTGACAGTAAATTTATTTTTAAAACTATACCTCTTGAAAGGTAATTTTTTTCCATTAAATTTCATGGTTCCTGCAATTCTGTGGCATTGGTACAGGTTTTTGGTTAGGAATTCATTAGGCCATGAATCCTTTTCTCTGCACCGACCTTCCTTTGGAGGCTTCTATTTCTGACCCCAGGAACAATGCCTTGTGTGAGACATGACATAGGTTGTGATGATGAGTTTGCAGTTGCCCTTTGGCCTTGATGTGGTGTGTGGATGAGTGTGTTTATGCCCCAGTGTTTATCAATCAGAACCTCTGTCTATGACATATGCAGAAACAGATGCTTGATATTTATTTCAAAACTGCTGCTCAGAATGAAGAGGAAACACGGATAGTCAGACTGAGAGAAAAATGGGTAAAGTAGGGCTGTGTTTGTACAATGTTGTTTTGGAGACTATTTTCTTCATTAGCTACACCCACAAGCATCCACATGGAAAGCTGGTTTTCTTTTTATGTCATCACCTTTGTGCTCCCCTCGATGTTTGTAGACAGGGCTTTGATCCAGCTGACAGTAAATCCAGTACTTAGGGAGCTAGCGGAAAAACCTGTGTAGTTTAGAAGGGGCTGCTGAGAAGGAAGGGGCTGCTTTCTACCTTCCTGTCTTGCAACATTTTTTTTCCAGTGATGTCCCATCTACAATCATGTGCCAGCACAGGGCGCTGGATACTGCACCCTGTGTAGCAATGATGCTGGCACAGCCCCGTGGGGAGGGCAAAGGCAGGCAAAGCTTGGCTGTCCCTATGGGCAACCAGGTGGGAACCCTCAAATTAGGGGTGGGGGACATTTTTTCCCTGAAATAAACACTCCTTTCCTTTCTCCTACTGCTCTCCATAGCCTCTCCTGACTCTGGCACCGGGGGTCAAATGAGGGTAGGGGGAGGACAAGCAAGTAGCTGAAACAGTTCAGGGGGCTGGGGGAAACCCAGCTGCAGAGCACTCACCTGGTGGGCTGTGGAAACAAACCTGCGTGCTACCTGGGCAGAGGCTGTCCCTGAGCATCCAGCTTCCATGCCCTGTGAGGCCAAGTGATGGTGCTTCTAGCTGTGGGATGGGCCAGGGTAGCAATATAGGGAAGCACCTGCAGCTGTGTGGTTACTCAAGAAGCTCAACAGCTGTGTCAAGCAGATAAGCAGGTGACATCCCCACAACCTCCCCACCCTCTTTTTATTAATTAATGGCTTTGCCTTAAACTCCTTATTTTGTTTTGGGGTGTGGCAGTCTTACAGAATTGTCTAGGTCAGAAAGGGCCTTTAAGATGAGCTAGTCCAGCCATTGACCTAACTCTGATAAAAAACACCATTATAATGGATGACAGCCAGATTTGCAGGTAAAGCCATGGATAATTTTTGTTTCGGCAGCAGTCCACAGCAGTCCCTTATCCCACACTGTGTTGGTACATCACCTGCTTGGAAAAAGGAATGGGACACAAGCATTTTGGTTTGTTTTTTTTCAGAAGAGGGAGAACAATATCCTGTATTGAAAGAAAGGTTGGCCTTACTAGTGCTGGTAGGAATAATTAGCTACAGGAGCACTGAGCTATCATGTCATGGTAGAGGGAGGTCCTGAAACAACTGATGGGGTGGAAGGAGCAGTGGTGAATTTGTGTTTCTGGCCTGTGACTGGGGCAGCCATTGCATTTTCTCAGTGCCAACCCACCTGGGTGGTACAACCCTCTCCTTGGCTCCCTGCTTTCCTCCAGTACCCTCAGCTAAAAGGCCTTCTCTGAGCATTCAGGGAGGAAAGATTTATTTTTCCCCTTACAGCAGTGAACTGGTTCTGAGATGCTGGATTCTTGCTTCTGGCTCACATTTCCTGTGTGACCTGGAGCACAGTAGTTAATAACTTGATAGTTCAGTTCTCCAGCTGTAATATTTTCTTTCCTTCTGACGAATATTACAGAAATAAATTCTGTAGTACACGGAAAGCGTCATGCTACTGTGATGAATGGGGATGGGGGGCAGATTTTTTAAGTCTTGACAGTAAATTTATTTTTAAAACTATACCTCTTGAAAGGTAATTTTTTTCCATTAAATTTCATGGTTCCTGCAATTCTGTGGCATTGGTACAGGTTTTTGGTTAGGAATTCATTAGGCCATGAATCCTTTTCTCTGCACCGACCTTCCTTTGGAGGCTTCTATTTCTGACCCCAGGAACAATGCCTTGTGTGAGACATGACATAGGTTGTGATGATGAGTTTGCAGTTGCCCTTTGGCCTTGATGTGGTGTGTGGATGAGTGTGTTTATGCCCCAGTGTTTATCAATCAGAACCTCTGTCTATGACATATGCAGAAACAGATGCTTGATATTTATTTCAAAACTGCTGCTCAGAATGAAGAGGAAACACGGATAGTCAGACTGAGAGAAAAATGGGTAAAGTAGGGCTGTGTTTGTACAATGTCTTTGTTGTTTTGGAGACTATTTTCTTCATTAGCTACACCCACAAGCATCCACATGGAAAGCTGGTTTTCTTTTTATGTCATCACCTTTGTGCAGATTTGAGAAATTAAACTTATCTGGGGTTTTAACCTCCGGTATGCCATATTGCCCCAGCCATAGCGAGTGTTCGAGCTCAGAATGGCAGCTTTATATTGTCATCACATCGTAGCATCCCACATGAGTGTGGAAGAAAGAGAAAAAGATACTTCTAAAATTCTGATCTATTTAGGGAAATGGCGGTAGCACTTTGTGAAGACGGGAGGGAAACCCAGGAGACTTTGGCTCTGGTCATACAGTGTCTGAGTCAGTGACAGCTATAATAATTCCCCAGGATACTTCTAAAATTCTGATCTATTTAGGGAAATGGCGGTAGCACTTTGTGAAGACGGGAGGGAAACCCAGGAGACTTTGGCTCTGGTCATACAGTGTCTGAGTCAGTGACAGCTATAATAATTCCCCTGATTGACACAGCAGGACTACTTTTTATCTGCGGGTATTTCACCATGGTCAGTAGAAACATCTCACTAAGTGATTCTTTAAAATTGGATAATTACATTCTCTTCCACTGCTAGCTTTTTGTTTGTAGCTGCTACATCAAAATGGTTCTATGACTGGAATCACCGTGCAAACAACTCATCTTTATATGCAGCAGACACTTGATGGTCTTTAACACTATTACTTCATTGGCTTTTTATTTAAAGAAAGGGAAGAGAAGTTTCACATGCCTTAATTTAGCCTGTTATAAAGAGTATGTAGGTAGTACCTGTGAAAGTACCTAGCTCTAGAGAGGTATGTTGGTGAGCATAAGTGACAGGGACAATGCCTATATTAAAATGAATGATTTATGATACCAGCAGGATGGCACTTTCCAAGAGGTTGTGGTTATGTTACAGATCAGGAACAGCCTAAAATTAGGACCCTGATCATGCAAGCATCTTTGTGGCTAAGAGAACCCCTACGAGACACACTGTAATGTGCATGAGGGCTTGTAGGGTCTGTGCCTCAGTTTCCCTCAGTGATAATATGTAGAGTTTGTCTCTTGGCTTATTTTTGTGAAATAATAAAAGTAGCCAGATTAGAAAAGATTCTAGCATCCTGTTGCTAGTCATTTAGTGCCCACTGATGTACTGAATGCATTAGTCCATAGGTACCTTTAAATTTTAACCTCAAGTCACTTTCAATAATCTCTTTAGTTTTTTTCTCTTATCTGGATTCACTTTATTTTAATGTAGCAATGAATTGAGGACTTCTTCCAGTGTATTTTTGAAACTACAAAATGAAATCTCCCAAATGCCTAAGATTAATATAATATTGTGGGAGGTCAAAAATATTATTCAGTGAAAGAAATATACTGAATGTAAAAAGCCAGTAGGGAAAACTTGGATGTTGCAAGTGAAAGCATCGTGACTGATTGCAGTACATCCTGCATGACTTACTAATGACTAGGCCATTAAGTTTAACATGTTAATGAAACTGAAGGATTGAGAAGGCCATAATGAAATACAGGCTAAATTCTCTCACGCTAAAACTTGTCAAACCTAAAGGCAGTGTATGTCCAGTACCAGAGCAACCTGACTTCTGCAAATAAAGATGGCAGAACAGGATTCTATAAAAATAATGACCATGTTCCAAGAAAATTCCTAAATGATACTAAAATCATGGACGTGCGATGCAGTATTTCTACAAATCACATCCCTTAGATGTCAGTGCCAATGAACTCTAAAATCATTCTCAAAAATTCTGTCTATATATGTGTCGTGATTTTGCTTCAAACTGGGACAATGTTTTCTGAAATCTAAGCCTGACTCTGACACACATAGTGAACCTTGGTGATTTCCATGGATGCTCTACACTCAGCTGACTCATGGCAGCCCGGTGAGCTCATCCCATTCATGGGCTAAATCCCTTTCAGTAGCGGCGTGGCAAAAACCTTCACCAGTGGACACTTCGCCACAGACTGAAACTCCCACAGCACTCACGCAGCAGTTAAACAAGAGGAAACACAGGTTTAGAAAACAATTTTATTAGACAAATTATTTAGACAAATTATACACAGAAAGCTCTGCCACTTGTAACTGAGGCCTTCAAAAAGTGTTTTGTATATCTGTATAATAGGCAACACATCAAAATAGGCCTATTTTAAATATTGTACATGGTTAACAGGTTTTTTTAATAGCTAAAATCACTGCAACATCTGGTATGTCCCTACATAGCTTGTTTGAAAGAAATTTTCTTTTTTTTTTTTATTTTTTATTTTACTCAGAAGTGTGGATGAGTTCATGAATGTTACAAGAAGGAAGCAAGTTGTGCATGCTTTTAGACACTTGCTACCCTGGAAACAAAATGGCCTTTTGCACGATAAGAATTTGTTCTGCCTTACACAGTAGACAATATTTGAAGATTTAGTACAAAAAACAGTGACAGTACAAGATGCTCCCCCAGAACAGAATTAGCATCAAAATAGAATAGATCTGAAGAATATACCTTTTAATTTATCCTAAAGCAAATCACATAGGCTGATTCCTATTAATCCTAGCCAAAGAATGAGTTAGGTTAAAATAAGTGTATGGTTGCATTAAAAACAAAACCAAACCAAAAAACTCACAAGATAAACTGCTTGCTTTCTACTTAACCGCATTTTTAGTTTTAAGGATTACAAATTGAAAGCTCTTCCTACGTTTCTAACAGGTAACAGTGTTACTTTAAAAAGCTGGTGCCAAAGTGGGCACTGGTTTTGCTCTCACTGCTGTTCTTTCTCTTGTTCTATACAGTTGGCACTAATGTAAAAAATGCATAGCTCCTCTAAATCTAACTTAACATATAAAGGGTTAAAATGAGTGTCTGTTCATTTTTTTTTTCCTTAGAATAACACATGATCATAATTAAGGCCACATCCGTATTTCTCGAGGGCTTTTTTTTTCCTCTACTAACACCATTATTGTATTGATCAACTGTACTGATTTGGAAAATAATTTATTGACCTTTGATCTATGTTTAAACTTCTCTAGAGCTATATTAGTTGTTCATGAACGTGGTATACCTAAGAGAGAGTTCCATTTGTCTAATTAATTAAAAGTAAAATTATCAAGGTTAGCCTTATAGAATGCTCAATAGCCAATGCAAAACCTAACCAAAGGAGTTACATCTAGGTACAAACATTAAATTGCCCCGGATGTTCTAATAAAAAAGTATAAAATATGCTCTGTTGGCAAACGATGCAAGTCAGAATAACATTAAAGCAACCTGTCTTTTCTAAATGAAAAGACCCCCTGCACTGTACATCTTTCCTGTATACAACACATTTTTACTAAAGCTTTATTAAATGAATTGCAATAGCAACGGCTGCCATTTTATAGCTATATATACATGTATATATATATACATATGTGTGTGTATATATGTATATATATATGTATGAGATACTAATTTATTTAACACAACAGAGGCTCCTGCCATATGATACAGTTTACTGTACATAAGAAAAACTTTTAACACTGTACAATCACATAAAGGTCATATGCACTGTTGCAGTGCAAAAGTAGATTTAACTGTAGTCTTTACTGGCATAGTAATGGCTTTTTGTAATCCTACAAAATTGCATTCTTGTATTACGGGGCCTGAATGATCTTTAAACTTCACTTGTTTTGCTTTCATTTTTTTTTCATTTTTTTCATTTTTGCCTTTTTTTTTTTAATTTTAAAGTTTTTTAGACTGCAGGGTTTGCCTTTGGTCCACAGTTAAAAGGACACAGCAGTGGAGCACTGACTGGATGCAGCAGAATACATGAAAAGGATTTAAGTTATTGCAATTATAGTAAAAAAAGGCGGTGTGCGAGGAGGAGCAAATGCCCTTCTGTAAAGTAATCCTCAGGGTTTTTCTATGCGTGAATTGCTGCACGTTTCCTATATTTAAAGTATATGAAAAGCCTCAAGTAACCAAGACCTAACATGGTGATAAACCAAGAATAAGTGATTCAAGTAGTAAAGAGAATAAGGGGAGACAGAGGAGACCAGACTGAGAAAGCAGAGAAGAGGAGGAGGAAGAGTTGTTACTAATAATCCTGATTCTTGAATAAAATTAAAAAAAAGGACAAAAAATCCAAACAGAAAATAACTCCCAAACAAACTAAAACAAACCTCAAAACCAAAAGATAAGGAAAAGAAAAGAGGTTACATCCATGTTAGTCCCACAATATTACAGCTGCTCCTTGCAAAGGGAGTCCTAAAAAAGAATCAGTGAAGAAACTTGGTCTGATGCTCAGATAGAGGTGCCTCGGTCTGGGTCGCTACCGATATTCAGCCCCAGAGTAGGAGTTGGTTGGTAAGGGATAGATGACATTGTTTTGATGGGGCTTCTGAAAAAGCCACCGTTGGGTGCCCTGTGCCTGAAAGGGCCAGTTCGGTGGTCGGGCACGCTGCCAAAGGAGAAACCTGAAGCGGCTTTAGCAGACAGCGTGCGGCTCAGAGTCTGGATCTGTTCTGGTATGAAGGTGGTTGTGGTGATGTGAGTGTTTCTGAAGTCACTGATTTGCTCCAGTGCCTGACGTGTGGGTAAAGTGTCAATGTCCAGCGGGGTCAAGTCAATCGAAGAGGTGGAGAACTGTTTATGGGGACTGTCGTCGTCTGTGCAGAGGCTATTCACGCGCCTGTGGAGGTGCTCCAGGTCGATCTCCTTGTCATCCTGGGGAAGGAGAAAAACAAGAGGCACTGCTCACCATCGCTCTTTGTGCTGTGTTGAAGCTTCACAGTGCGATCAGGACTGCTCGGGAAGCACAACGCACAATTAACTACATCTGGCTGTTGGCTGATGGCACTTCTGAGTGTCACCAGCAAACACCCACCTCGCCTGAAGCTTGGTGGGGCAAGCCAAATGGAGGCAGACCCTTACACCACAGCTACCCTCAAACCCTGAATCCCAACAACAAATCTCCAAGTGCTACCGGTTGGTTTTTGTCAGGAAAAGCCAGGCTCGGAGCTAGGTGTGTTGGACTAGCAACAGCTGAATAGCAGTAAATTTTGTGCCATGAAAGCAAAGCATCATCTCAAATGCCTGGGATGTTGCCAGTTCTTCAACTCTGCAATGAGGACTGAGTTTGAATGTCAACATGGGAGGCTCTGAGGGATCAGGCTGCCGTCTATGTCATCCTCTCAGGGCTTAGGAAGGGCTAAAAACATCTCAGGTAGCTTTTTACTTTTATAATATAAATTCTGGCATAGAAAAGATGAACTTCCAGACAAAAATCCAAGCACTGGTGACTCGCTGACATCACACAGAAAGGAGTGCACTGGGCAATTTCAAATTACAATGCCAAAAGAGGGATTCATTCTCCCCTTACCTACAAAGAAGCAATTCCATTGGTTCTGATGGAATTACACTCTTGTGGGTGAGAAGAGACAGGTGGCCTGGGGTATCTATTATAATACATCATCCCTCCTCTTACCTCTGTCCCTTTTCCTTCTTAAATCTCTCCTCCCAAAGAACTCAGTTAAGCAGGTTTGTTTGTTATAATCACAAATTTAAATGCACAGAAGTTAAAAAAAAAGAGGAGAAAGGCCTGGGTGACACAATAAATCACCTGTATTGTACATAGATATTTCTACTGAACTGCAAAGCTTAATTCAAAGCAACATTAAATATACACGTACAGGGGTATTCCCTCAGTCTGGGTAGTGCAGCTCATTCAGAATAAAAATTGATTTCAACTAACCTTAAAATTTACCTTAATCTCTGTGAAATCTACTGGCTCTTCCAGGCCACTAGAAATATCTCACACTCTAGGACCTCACAGAGGATAATTAGGCAGCCGATAGATGTGCACTGATGACTTCCAGCCTTGATTACTGCAATTCAATGACTGGCTTGATCCAGAGCTCCCTGAATCAATGGCAAAACTCCTAGTATACCGAATGGGCTTGAGATCCCTCCTTTGTCTAGGAATGAAGTCAAGCACTCTGAAAAAGTCCACACCTAGAACAAACTGCAGGAGTTCATCTACTTAGCAAAACGGATCACCAAATATTTGCACTGGTACCACGCCGAACACAGAGCCTGACTGGAAGGAGGCTGAGAGGCCAGCTCCCCTCCAGGATTGTACCCTCCGAGGGCAGGGACAGGGGGACAAACCGGGGGGAAAGGGGCACGGAACAGGGCATCAGGGATCTCCCAGGAACTGGACGATCGCTGGCCACAGAGGCTTTGGTTCGGGCTCGTCACGGGAGGGAAAAAATGCAGTGCTCATTTCTCGGACTTAGCTTTCTGTCTAGAGTTTATTCACACGTGGACATAGACATGGATGCACATAACAACCACACAGGTGACACCAAAACCAAACGCATTCACCAAACGCTCTCTCCTAGAAACTTTGGAGCTGCATATGGATGCAGGAGAACTGGGGCCACATCGGAAGCTAAAGAAATAAACAGAGGCTCTATTAGTGTGTGCAAGTCATGACTATGTCTCTGAGGGACAGTCCTAAATATTTTTCCTTTTTTTTTTTTTGTTATTTTGTTTTGTGTTTTTTGTTTGTTTGTTTTAAATTTTGAAAAAAACATACAAACACCTTGTAATTTAAAATGCCAATCGAGAAAGGATTGGAATTTCGTCACTTCTGAGCCTCTATAAGTTACTCAAAATACTCCTCTTTCTTCTCTTACAGAGATGCATTTGGGGCTAGGGTCAGACCAGTGAAAATATAGAAGTGGTGATATTCTCCCATGCTTAGCCCACAACCCGATCTCCACCCAATCGATACACCAAAATGAGACCCACTCACAGTAAGATTGTGCATATCTCCATAATATGATCTTTCCTCTTCTCTCTTGTGTGATCAGTAGTGAAATATTCAGCAGTTTTCACATTTAAATTATCATCAGGCTTCAGAGTCAACATCCCATTGAGATTACTGGGGCGGTTCATACTTCTCTCAGAGCTACCGTTTAAGGCTGTCTGCAGACTCAGGCAGACATCATTGAATGGATAACTTCTGGTACGCGACTGAAATGTTATCTTCGCAACCATAAGACAATTTTTTTTCAGTATAAATGCTTGCATTCTGGAGCACAAGATGGCAGCCACCAGGAAAAAGGGTTGGCTTGCTGACCACAAACTGGCCCAATCTGACCCCCGACTCTGGACTAGTGGCCTGGAAGAGCCAATGGATTTCATGGAAGCTAAAATGAATTTTAAGAAAGTTAGTTAAGATGTATTTCTTTGCTGAATGACCCTCACATCCAGAATAGCGGGGACATTCAGCACATACGTCCACGACAAACTCAATTTTGAGCCAAGCTTTTCAATTTAGTGTTGAGATGCAATTTTTAATGCTAAGCTAATGACCACGTAACAAAGATCAAGGAGGCCAAATTATACCATTTGTGGAAAGTATACACACAAATTTCTCTGCATTTGAAAATTGAAATCGGAAATTTTGTAGTTATATATAAAAAAAAATCCATGTTATTTTTTTCTTTTAATTTGTTATTTATTTTTATGTTTTGCACCAGATAAATATGAAGGATGAAGTTCTAAAAGTTTGGGTAAACAATAATCAAGTAAATTTTAGTTTTTTAAAATAATTTACCCAGTGAAACTATATGGTTTCCATTCCTGAGAAAACCAATTTAAAGACTAGAGATTCTTTTTTTTCTTTTAATAATGGTCCGGTCCAGATCTTGAACAAAAAAAAAAAAAGCTTGGGAATGAAAACAAGCAAGAAAAGATTAAATGTATTCTAACATCAGAGCCAATGCTGTCTAATTAGGTAGTGTAATTAATCCTGCCTGATTACACAGCATTAGATTAGCAGAAATAAACACAATGGAGAAACTGCAGAGAAGGTGAGACCACTGCACACAAATTAACAGCAATACCCCACAAGCTACACAGATGTGTCTAAGCTACACAGACAGAAAAGCTATAATTGATAGCGCTACATTAAAGCTCATATTTAGGTTCAGCTTTGGGCATCGCTGCCAAATACATTTTAATAAATTTTTTGTTTTGTTTTGTTTTTCTAGTATATTGTAGAGCTAAAGAATTAATTATGAAGGTAAGAAATTTGTTACAGGACCGCATACAGCTCAGATGGCTGGTAGAGGGACAGGTGGATTGCCATGGAAAGAGACGCATTACACAGGCAGGTGTAGAAGCAAACACCTGCTTTGCAAACAAGTCTATAGTAGATATTGGAAATAAGTCTGTAGTAGATTTTGGAAATAAGTCTGGCCTGAATCTGAAAGATCTAATGTAATTCCCTGGACTTTAGATTAAACAAAAAGAACCAAAGTTCACGGACGTCTCAAGAGGTCAACGTTTCTGAAAACGGGAACAAGCTTATTTAAGAAGCTAACCATTGATTAAGGGGCTAAAGTTTGCAAATCTATTTTGAACGACTCAGCCACTGAGCTTAGGGGATATATTTTTCAAGAAGCAGCCAAGAAACCTTTGAACTTACTGGTGAGAATTAGCTCTCACCAGTGGGAATAATGAACTAAATATTGATGTATTAATAATGTACTATTCTACAAGTAACAGTTGTGGTTTACTCAGAATAGTTGCATATCTATACATCATCAATATACTGGTTTTTTTTCATTCAAACTTTTCTAGAGATAATAGATAAGGAGATTTTTTGAGGAACAACATTTACCTTAAAAAAAATCAGCAAGCTAAGGAAACTTTTCTGAATTTGATTCCCCACCCTCTCTAATCTTATAAGGTCAAGGCAGCAATCTTTAGGGTGCTTGAAAATTCCCCAGGAGAAATGGAGGGTCTAATACCTCTTTTGATGGAACCCGGGAGCCTTTCCTTTTATTCCACCACGTTTCCAACATTGCAATGAAACAGGATAGGACAATCCCAGCAGCGAGGATGCAGAAAACACCTGCAAAACTTTTTATGTCCAGGGCACCTCCTTTCTGTTTGGTATCCACAGATGAGTATAGATCACATTGACCATTCTTCGGCCACCACTTATGCTTCAGTATGTCCATGTCGCCATTCTGCTGCAGCTCCAAAATCCTTGAGGAGAAAGCAGAGAGTCAGGGGTTACAGTGGGGCAGTGGAGGTGGCACCTGAGAGCATGAGGCTGTAATCTGACTGTTTGCAACCTTCCCATGTGTCTCGGAAAGCCAAGCAGCTCGAGTCCAGATTTAGCCAGAAAAGAAAGCCAGAATAGGGGGTTGCCTGTAAGACCCAGCATGTCCTCAGTCTATGCTCCACTCGAGATACAGGAAAGCACACACAAGTCTCTCTTTCCTTCTTTTAAGACCCTTAATGAAAATACTTTACTTTCAAATATTTTCTTAAAAGTGTATTAGGTATATAGTAAATACAGTATTTTCTTAACTGTTTTCTCTACAGACTATGTCAATTGACTTTTGTAGTGCATTAGGTATTTGACTATATATATTTTGCATATTAATAAAAAAAAAAAGAAAGTACAGCTCAGTTGTACCACAGAATACACATTACCTTACTGTAAGCTGATCTTTATCAGTTTACCTAGTCGCTGCTTTGGAGAGAGAGCAGAACTGTACTAGTTACAGTCAGTAAAGTCCTAAACTAGTCTTGCTCAATGGGAGTGTGTGACCTGCTGGTAAACATTTTCCGTAGGAAGGTTCTTTGCTGCAGAACTCACTTGTCCATGAACTTATGTACCCAGACCACTGCTAAAGATTTACCAGGCAGCTCGCAAGGCCAGCATATTTAGCTAGATTTCCTAAGGGATAAACGTTTTGAGAAATGAGAATTTTGTTTGGCAGAAGATTTTCATATATAGTTAATTTATTTCTGAGGAGAGTGTTTTTTTTTTTTTTTTTTTTTAAACCATCCAGAAGTAACCAGAATAGCAGCTGGGTGCATCTGGTTACCCAAAATAAAAAATTCAATGATTACACTTTAAAATAATAAATGTAATACATTTGTTTTTCATTTCAGTGCTGGAAGGCAAGCAATTACTTGTGCAATCATTTGACACAGCATGCAAAAAAACAGAAGTGCACACAAACCAGTAGAGGTCTGGGATGTTGCTATCAGAGGCTGTACTGCATTGAAGGGGGAAGAAAAGCTGTCCCACTGACTCAGAGCTGCCATAATAACTACATGCAGTGGTCTACCGCATCCTTGGGAAAAATACAGTATTATGAGAGGAAGTTCAAGTATACCTCAGAAGCATAGGGCAACTGCTCTATACAGCTAAGGGAGCTGGGGTTATTTAGCCTGGAGAATAGGAGAAGTCTCTTCTTCCCAGTCCAAAGTGATAGGACAAGAGAAAATGCTCTCAAGTTGCACCAGGGAAGGTTTAGATTGGATATTAGGAAAAATTTCTTCACTGAAGGGATTATCGAACAGGCTTCCCAGGGAAGTGGTGGAATCACAATCCCTGGAGGTATTTAAAAGATGGGTAGATGTCGTGATTATGGACATGGTTTAGTGCTGGCTTTGACAGTGTTAGGTTAATAGTTGGACTCGATCTTGGAGGTCCCTTCCAACCTAGACAATCCTATGATCTCTAATGCCACATGAACACGTAGTCATGTCAATGAAGCCACTAAATTTTATATGGCACATCCAAACAATCCTATACTTGCAGCCCTACCAGGAATAGGAGACTTCAGGCAGCCATCAGTGGCTTAAACACCAGCACAGCTCTGGAGTGAGTTTCTGCTTCCTACCTGGTAGTACATCCCGTGGCTGAGATCCTGACCTGTTCAGAAGGTAACTGCTTGTCCACCTCTGTGCTGTACCAAGGGAACAGCACCCTTGAGGAACAGACTAGAGGTGATACATGTACATTTGGAGATCCCAGGATCACCTTGTTTACATAGCTTTGTGTTTATAAGAATTGGTACTAATTCTGTGCAATGCCTGCTGACAGCGCATCACTGAAGGTCTAGCCCTGGAGAATGGTGAACAAGGTCAGAGTTGCCTGGGCCATATTTTGAATTTTCCCAAACCGAATGCCACCTTAGAGAAGCCCCATCCCAAAGCTTCCTGAGGAGGCAGGGATAAGATAAATATGGGAGTAGTCTCTGTTCTGTTGCAAGAGACAGAATAGCTGTTATGAGATATCCATGTTCAGAGGAGCTTTGGAGGCACAAGGATCATACGTGCTATTGCTGTCATTGCTGCCTACAGCTGCCTACTGGGAGCACGTAGAGAAGCTGGAGTCAGACCCAGTCACAGGGAGAGATGCAACTAGGACAAACAGGAACATGAGCAATTCCGACTAGATAAAAGGAAAATGGGAGTGGTCAAACACTAGAACAAAGACTTTGCATCATCTCCATCCCTGGCAATACTCAAAGGCCCACTGGACAAGGCCCAGAGCAACCTGACCTGACTGAACCTTCTTTGAGCAGAGGGCTGGAGACCTCTGGAGGTCTTTTCCCACCATAATTACAGCTTTGATACTGCAAACACAGTCCATGTGCTACTCTCTATCACGGCATACAGTGCTTACAGATATGTCACCCTAATTCTGGTTCTTGCTGGCCTGGGATTCTGCATTAGGACTTACGTGAGGCTTTTGGCTCAAATATTCCAGTCTGTCAGGTTAGCAGGAGCAGCAGATAGTCAGCCTAAACAGAACCCTTTTGTATAGGTTCTCGTGGAGTAATAGAAGATTAATTTTCAATGCCCCACCCAAATTGGCAGATGTGTTGTTATATTTAGGAATTACTGTACTATCTACATAAGGCAGTAACAGAACAACATTGCAGGGCTTATTTCTTCTAGCAGCAGCTCTAATCCCTGAGTAGGGCTATTTTCTCTCTTTTATTCAGTCAGTAATAGAATGAACCATCCAAATGATTGCTCTATCCTCATTAATTAAATGATTCTTCACTTGTCAGTGTAATTCCTGATTACACAAGACATCTTTTCAACAATAGGCATTTGCATAAAGACACTGAACTTTAGCTTGTTCCTTAACAGAGATTTATTCCTAATTGTACTGCTGCTAATTATTGGCAATTTTCTTTATGGATGTAACATATAAGTTCAATTATTTAAAGGAAAACATAAGAAAAAAGCAGAAACCCGGGATAGTAATTGCATCATTACATGGAAAAGCTTGAGAAATTGAAAGCTTATAATGAAGCCTTGTAAAACTGCAGCTGAAAACAGATGTTGAAAGATAAAACACGTATCAAGAGAAATTATAAGAGCATAAATATCTATCTATATTAACTTCATACAAAGAAAAAGGGAGATCCTGCTTCTATTAGACTTAGAAAATGCTTTGTTTCTGAATTCATCTGTTTGTGGAACCAAAGTAGTAGTTAGCATACGGAAAAGATTTAACACTACCAACCTGTGCCTAGTTATGAAAATTCCTATTTTTGTAGCACATTTTCAGAAAGGAAAATTGTACTTTGATTGAAATTCCATGACAAACATGATGAGGAAGGGAGGTTTCCTGCAAGTGTGCACAGCGCGTGGGCAGTGCTATAGACTTGTGTGCCGCAGGAGCTTCCCACACGATGGCACTCTTTCCATAAAAATACCTGCTTTTGGTGCAGTTCCTGCTGGGTGCCCTTACCCAATCTAATCATACCTGTTGGGTGGCAGATACTACAATCAGTTTGATATTTGATTTTCAAATTTAATAAATTACTAAAGTAATAATGCATTAACTAAACGCTCTGAATGATAATGATGCACCAACTGCTATAATTCCAGCAAGTGCCTTTTCTCACAAGTCCCAGATTTTTGCAACTGAACTTTTTCTGAACAGTCTGGGCTCCTTTGAGCCTGCTGTATTGGCACGGAGCAGTATTGCAACACGTAAGCCAGTAGTAAGAGTGGTGGCAAGTAGGGTGCATGAGCTCCTGCTGTTTTGAAATACCATAGCCTTAAAAAGCTTACAAAATATTGAAACACATACTGAAATAATCTGATTTGTTTGAAAAACATGACCTTTAAAACTTGCTTATGGATAGAGTATGGGTCTTAATAAATTCTTCTCTAGCAGGCAAACTGTTACAGTACCATTTTTCAAGGCAGTGACCTGAAGTTAAAGCTGCACAAAAGCAGATGTCTGCATGTATGTTAACTAAATTGGCCCTGAATTCACAGTGCCTAGTGATTTCTAGTGGATAAAAACACAGAAAACTAAACTGCCTGTGGTTTCCAAATCTGACAGTGATGTGAACAAATCCTGCTGGATCAATAGGAATAGGGCTGGATTCAACTCGGAAACTACATACTTTGCTGCTGGCTGTGAAAAGTAATTACTCCTGCAAAATACCCACAGATAAAACACCCCAACTTATTATGATAGCAAGGTGTCACAAATGTTACAAAACTGAGACATCTGTGACAACACTGCTTTTGTGGTATCAGCAGCAAGTAAGAGACACGACAGGGGGTTTACAATGAGACCAGAAATGCCAATGCATGGTCCGAGATGTCAAAGGTTACTGTCTATCAGCTTCCTGCGCCAGGAAGGTGTTATCCAGAGGGATAATTTCACCATTGGCACTGACAAGGAATAGGATGAGGTGCTAATCTGACTCTAAGTCTCCAGGGTTAGGCTGCTGCAGAGAGGAGGTGCGCACGGCTGTGCAACAAGGGCCCACTGTCAAAAGCCGGAAAAAAAAATAATTTTTTTCTTTTTTTAAAAAAAGCTATTTGTGTACCTCAGCAGGCTGTGCCTGTGGGGTCCTGAACCAAGGTCCCAGCCCTTGCACTGGCTCCTGGGGAGCTCCCAGGTAGCTCTCACAGGTTGGGTTTGGGAGCGCTGGTGCCTGCAGACAGGGCCCGGTGGTTAAAGGAGCTTCTCCAGTGTCTAACCAAGAGTCAAACTCCTTGGGCAAAAGCTCCACACTGGAGCTTTTCTAACACAAACCTGGTGCCAAGTCTTCACAGAATTCGATTTCCCTCTTGTAAAACAAGGTATAAAACTAAGCTGATTTATGACCATCCTTCCGTTTTCAAAACAAATAGGTAGGAAGGAACCCACAAAGACTTTTTATGTTTCAGTGAAGTGACTGCCTAAATCTTTCTTATTCACGGCAATAACTGGGGTGATGCCAACTCCTGTGGCATCTCCCTGAGCGGGCTTTAGGTTTTGGCAAAGTGGGCCCACCTCTCAGCAGCAGAGCAGCTTTCACAGGTGCCACCTGCGAGGCTGACTCTGGGCTTTGGTCCCAAAGAGGGATGCCACTGCCTGGCCTGGCTTGCTGCCTCCTGCCTGGGAAGGGAAGAGTGGGAAGAGACAGGCCCACTCATGGGAGGGAAACAAGGAATAAGGATGGAGACAGGCAAGTAGGAGGTTCTTTGGGGTCCTTTTCACCTCCTCCTCTGCCAGCAGCACCTCATTGTCTCGCTGAGACTTGATGAGTTTTCATTATTTGACCTTATCCTTGGAGCCTTGCGGTAGACACACGTCAGTGCTCAAAGCCTTGACTTTGATGCTATTCCCAGTGCCAACAAATATTGCCATTCCCTAGCTGCCCAACAAATAGTGTTTGCATCGTACTACAGCCATGGACCACTACAAAGCTGCTGATTAGAGCGACGGATTCATCTGTATTCACCTACAGGAGGGAAATATCCTGTCTTGCCCAAATGCACAGAGATAAGGAAGAGTCAGAAATAAAACTTGGAAGTGTTTATAGAGCTGGTGGGAAGGTGTTCATCCAGAAATGGCTGGTTGCCCAGCACCAGCTGCACTACCCAGTTAGCTACCCCTAGACCTAAGCCTAGAATTAAAAAGGGACACCAGATCATTCAAAAATACAGCCCAGAGATGGAGGAGGCATGGGAAGGTGTAGGGCGGAAATATCTGTCCCGACATGAAAGAAAGAGGGGAGCAGTGCCAGCGCCTGCCCGCGAGCAGACAGAGGGGATGCTAGGAGAGCTTGCAAGATGAGCAAACCACCTGGAGGCAGAAAGATCATTGCTATTCCAGTCCTTCCTTCAGCTACAGGTCTTGATATCTGTAAATAAAAATGCTGGTTTTGAAGAGACTATTTTCTGGTTTTCTGCGTGTGTGGTTTTTGGTTTTTGCTGGGTTTGGTTTTTTTTTTTTTTCCTGTAAGCCAGCATTTTAATGAGCTGCCAATCACAGGCTCCACAAGAGGAAATTTTTCACACCGGCCAAATGCAGCTTGGGCTGCCAGATTAGGCGAAGCTGCGCTCCCTCTCCACCCGTTCCTAGCACTTAACCCAGCACAAGAGTGCCCTTGGGTCCAGCTGAGAAGCCTCTTTTCTGGCAGGGGCTCCAAACAGATTTAAACCCAACTAACTTGTGCCCCACGAGGATGGGCGGGCAGTCGCCTTCCGATCTGCCCTTCAGCAGCGCTCAGCATCACGCTGCTGTCGCTAGGAAGTCACTGCGAGGAAACAAGGATAAGTGTCTCACTTCCTAGGTATGATGGAAGTGGCAAGAGTAAACCAGACCTGCTGTTCAGCATTAAGGATCTGCATATCAAACAATATTCTAAAAGAGAAAGCAGCTGACCACCTGTTTTGCACAGCAATAAACCATTGATTTTAGAAGATGCAGCACTCATTACTTGGATCCCATAAATTAATGTCACTTTGTTCAAAATAGTGAACTTTTTACTTAAATCTGTTAAACTTAATAGACACTCTCTCTCAAATACTGAAGGCTAAACTTAAATGAAACAGCATCTGCAGTAATAAGGAATGAGATATTAATTATATTTATTATACAACTGTTGTGGAATTTGATAAGGATGGCTTTATAATAGTTTTATTCCAGCTGCACAAGTTTGCTGAATAGTGACAATTCAGAAACATGCATATGCAGATCTCTCCTGCTCAAGAGAAAGCAGCTATAAAAGTATTAGTACCTATTTATAAATGAAAATAACAAGAGGACATCTACAGAGAGTTGCATAAATAGCATGGACACTTATCTGGGTCAATTACTATTTAATCCAGGTTCAGTCTGAGATTTTTTTTGAAGAAAGTAACAAATTAAACAACAAAAGTTTTCATTAAGAATACACCAAAATGAAATACTAAAATGTTTGTCCTTTAAGGAAAAATATTTTTTCTAAAAAAATAAAAAAAAAAAAACTGACTAAATTTAGGCTGGAAAATGTTCCTCTGATGGTAAGAATATTCTTCTAATAATGTTCTGGAATTGCTTTTTAATGTCAGCAGCAAGACTCGGGCCAAACCCCAAAACATCAAAGGTTGATGACTTTCTGAATGGGATTATATAATCGACTTGCATTAGTAGAGGTCTTCTTTGGTGCAATTTCTTTGCCTGTGACTTTTCCATAGATGAAAAATATTTTTATTAAAAAAAAAAAAAAAAAAAAAAGATCATAAGGAATAGCTGTAACTAATCTGTTTAGACCATCTGCTGGTGTCCTACCAGAAGGAAAAATAAACAAACAAGGAGTTCACTGAACCTGACCTAGCACTGAATGAATATGCAAGCCTCATCTTCAGCTAAGAAGCAATTACACGAGAAATCAAATTACAAACATGATTAATCTTAAGAGTTGTGGTGACTAACGAACTTTAATTTTTATATATTGTATATGTTTATGCTACCTTTAAAAGTCAAGCACTCATTACAGCTATGGCAAAATGGTTTTTGCTAATATCAAATTTGGGCTCCAACAAATTGATAACAGGCAGTATGAAAGGAAGCTAAAAAGTTGCAAGAGAGCTGAAAAGAAAGAGACAGTAAGTCCCACAGAGACCCAGAGCATATCTGCAGTCAGAAAGGGAGCACCTTGGGTGGTCTTTGAAAATGTCAACATCATCCTTAAGCACACTGTGATATTTGGGTTACTGGGCGAAGGAAAAGATCTTTCATTTCCCGTGTAAGAATCTGGAAATGATCATCTTTGCTTGCAGTCATGCTTCAGGCAGTGCAAAGACTCATTCTTATACAAACTACCTACATCCACATGTTGAAAAACAGAAGACAAATCAGTTGCAGTAAGTCCTATTAACTGACAGCCTAGAACAGCTCATTTTTAAAGTAAGAGATCTAGGTGGCACTTGCATATGTAACATTAATTTGCTATTTATATAAGCAAAGATGATAAAATACATAGCTGATGATTATTTGTTTTTTCAAAAACTGTTTGTCCAGTGCTTTTTTTAAGCCCTTAAAAATGAAAACCAAGGACTTCAGAATTTTCTTTTAGATGGTGTTTAAATGAATGATTTACATAGTTTGATTTAAATATTATAATTTGGAATGTAAAGAACCCAAAACAATAGTTTTAAACTATCCCCAAGGTGAGCAGAGTTGTTGATAGAATAGAAGCTAGACAGATAAATACAGTCTGAAGATCAAATCACAGTAATATGCTTTGTGTCTGAAATTTGACATTTAAAATATCTCAAAGGTTTTTATCTCCTAGATAGTTGGTTACAGTAGGGAAAGCTTCCCAGTTCCATTCCTATCCAAGGTTTTAATCATATTGGGGTTTGAAACTGGTACTTCTGAACATGAACACTGCACTAAACAACCTTGTAGGTTAACGTTATACTGAGGAGAGCCCCCTCCAAACAATCCTTTGGGTATTGCAAGTGAAAAAGTTTAAGTTAATCCATATGATAAATTAGTGCTTCAAAATTTAATTCATTACTTTGATTTGTTCTACCAGGCAAAAGGGTTTCATAGAAGAAACATTTCTAGAGACACCTCCAAAATACTTTCTTCCTTTAAAGCCTCTCAAATCATACTAATGAATACTCTTCAAATAGCCACTATACTGCTGTGTGTGTATCTGGGGAAGCCTAAGGAACTGCCACAATTCTGCCTAGGAAATTACAAGAGCCCCTGCCAAATTTACAGGAGGCACTGAAGAGTGAACGCAACCATCCTTAAAAAAAAGAAAATAATTAAAATTTCTTAAACTAAATTTTGCAGTTTGAGAAATGCTACTCCTGCTGTTCAGGCTAAACATGTGCCAAATCACACTTTTGACACAAGCTTGGCCCGAGTTACAAATAGATCTGCCTGAGATGGGTGCTCCTGGAAATACTGCCTAGGGCACCTCAGTTGGTCTGGGGCCAGCTCTGCTTACTTTCCCTTCCAAGGTACATCAGGTAAGCCTCCCTCAAAGACTGGGAGATCATAAATTTCTCTACCTTTATAAGCATTCAGATCTTTTGACCTCTCCTGGGTGTAGAAAGAAATGATGAAAGATAAAGTAGTACAACTTTGCAAGCAAAACAGCTGCCTGACTGCTGTGCTACGCTCAATCTGTGCACAGCCCTCACCGATGCGTTACTGTTGCCTTCAGAACTGTGTTGCTCTTATGTGTGGGGAGATAAGCTAGGAATTGCTCTAGTCCCTCTTCTTCACCAGACCTAGCAATTACCTTTAATAACACACCAGTGCGCCAGAATGCCGACCCCATCTCCATAGGTTTCTGGCAACCGGAGAGTTTACTGACAGGTTTTGAAGACAGACCATCTTTCAGTGCCCTCACAGGACTACCAGTGATACAAAGAGCTGAAGAAACCTGGCACAGAAACCCTGCTAGCTACTGGAGGTTATGAAAGTTAATAATTGATGTTTTATTGCCCTCCTTCCACTGCATGTGTGTCCTGAGGGGCTGCAGTTACTTTGCATGATAGGAATCAGGGCTTTAAGCAGCACGGTGCTTACTCAAGGGGGTCACGCTACGGGAGATTTCCATATTATGGAGAAGTGCCTTGATAAGAACCGAGTGCCATTCAATCTGGCTAACAATCTGTGGGAGGACTCTTTATTCTGTTAATAAAGGCATCTCTCTGGTAATGCTGCAGTTTTTCAAGAGCCACAGCCAACTATCTTGCCTGTATTCTTGTCTCCCAAGCTTTGCCTAATCAGGTCCTCTGGTCCCTTCTGCATTGCAATAAGTAAGTGCTGAACCTGTTCGCACGCGTAATGTTTGTTGGGGTTTTTTTGGCCTCTGGGTTTTAGTGCTTTGGAACAAGGCAGCACAATCCAGACCTACCATTGCTTTCACGGCTGGAGGAAGCAGAGCAGAAGGATCTGAAGCTTTGCTTTCCACCTGATACCCTTTTTTCCCCCCTCAAATCTAGGCCTATATTATTCACACAAACTTGAGGGATGTCTAGTTTGTGCAAAACATAAATGCAGCCAAGTCGCTACCATACCTAAGTCTTCTGTCAGACATTTCCACCCAGGCAGAAGCAGGAGGAAATAATGACTTTTCCTTGCAAATCCCCCATCCAGGTCAGAACCGAGACTTTTGCATAGAGTAAGAAGAGTAAATAAGAGAGTAAGAGTAAATACAGTTAGAGTAAGATCTTGCCACCTGCAAGAACATACACCTCTTATGCCCTGTATTTCTAATATTTCATATTGGAGTGTCCAATGGGTACATTCAACAGCAAACATACAGACGTGTAAGTGAGAAACAACGTAAACAGAAAAATTTCAAGGAATAATCTCAAGATTAATTTTTAAATTGAATGTTTAAAAAACCCATAAAATCATCTTCCTGACAGAGCAACAGTACAATCTGAATATTTTTTTTTTAAAACTCCAGAATGATTTCAAAGCATTTGAAATTGTGACAAAATTTAGAAATTTTCATGAGGAATTCTGCATATCTTGATTATCAAAATCCAAATGGTTAAACCAAGTAATTATCTTACACTCTGTTCTTAGAAGTAAGCAATGGAATTTCATTATTTAGTTTTTCAGTCTTAGAGCCCTTAATTATTTCTCAGTGTTTGGGAGTTTCCTACTTTATTAGAGGAGTGGGGTTCCCCCCCTGCCCTCACCAATCTATTGATAACTGACCTGAAGATTGTATTTCATTCATCTCAGGGAAATAGGACACATCCGAAACATTAGTTTGCATAGCAATGACAGCACACAGCATTTGTATCCTAAAAGTGTTTTACAGTTTGACCAACCAAATCTGCAATTACAGGAGGTGCCTTGAAGCAAGAATCTTTCATAGTCGGCCAGACTGGATAACAGGCACACTTACCCTCCATTATTGTACCTACTGACTTCTTTTATAAAATGATTAATCACACTTGCAATTATGCAATTTCTGCCATCCAAATCTCAGAGGAGGAAGGTTGGGAGCAAATAAGCAAACCTTACCCTCCTCCATTTCCTCCCTCTCCAGGAGACAAGACCCATGGAGCAGCTTCCCACAGGGGCTGCTGGGCTGGGCGTGCTCATGCTGTCATGACGTGGTGCCACAGCAGACCTGGTGTCGTTCACTGCTACTGACAACACAATGCCAAGCTTTGCCATCTAACATTACAAAATGTATCCCATCATTTTCCTGTGCTTTGTGCCTGATAAACTGTAGCCAAAAGAAATAACTGCAGAAATAAAATACAAGGTGCTGCCAGGTGCTATTCTATCAACTCCCCTCTGCAGAATGCCAATGGCTTTGTAGGGAATTTAACAATTTCATAGCGTAGGTCAAAACCAAGCGTCTTGGCACTGAGATTCAATTTGGATAAGCCAGTGAGCCTGCTCAAATGATCTGTGCATATCTTCTTCAAGATCAAGGGCAGGTGGTCAAATTCTGCAGCTTCTATTTGATAGCACAGAGAAGCGAGCTCCTTCTATCTGCCAGCAGAGGTAGATCTGAGAACTGGGCAAGGGCTCCTGTTGCTGTCCCACTGCATGTTGCTCAGATCAGAGCACAGGGCAGGTTTGGTGACAACCAGGTCCCATCAAAGAGTCTCCCTAGCAAGATGCGCTGCAGTCAAAAGTAGAGTTCTAGGAGGAAAAGTTTAAGAGAAAGCGAGCCATATAAAAAAATAGTCTCCCAAGTTTAGAGGATGAATCAGGATTCCTATGATTTCTTTTGAAAAGTTATCTGGCAGGAGAAGAGATGGGAGCGTGGCTGGTGGGATATTCCCAACCCTGATTTCCCAATTTCAGAAACTAAAAGTTTATTTGTGGTAAGGCAAAGGAGGATATTAACAGGTTCTTATTTTTACCCAGCCAGTTCACCTTTCCCTACCTCTGTGTCAGTCTGAAAATTAGGATTCCACCAAACGCCCCTGTTGCCATGCTGCAAATTCACAGCTGCAGAAGATGACGCACAGTAAATCACTGTCCTCTCACTGAGAGCTGCCATAAATAATGCCACAGGAGTTCTCCCCCTGCAACTGGCAGCTGCCTGCAACTGCTGGGAACAGAGCTGTAATGCAGCCCCCAGGTAGGGATGGAGAAAAGGTAAAACAGAACAGTCTGAAAAATAAGATTCTGGCATTTATCATCCCATTAACTTGTAAGCCTTTCAAAATATTTGTCTCTTCTCTCCCACAGGAGATTTTCTATAAGCAAGTTGTCATAACTTCAGACAAATTTCAGGAACACGCTATGTTAATTTTCTAAAAGCACCTAATCTTAAAAGTATTTTCATTAACAGCAAGTATTATCACTCTGCTTTTACAGAGGAGAAAGCTGAGGTGAAGACTGTGAAGTAGGCATGGCAAGATCAGACCGCAGGTGAGCAGTGGAAGCAGTGGTTGAACCTGGTCCCTACTCTCTCCATTCCCTCTTGCACTGGGTATATTTATTTGTTTTCCTAAAAGAAGGGAGGAAAAAAAAAGAAAAAAAAGAGAAGGCAAGGAAAAAGAGCAGTTTGGCAGGCTACATGACAGGTGGAAAAGGCCAAAGACGTGAAAGTGTATTAGCCACGACTTCCTGAGCAAGCATTTGGCTGGCTCTATCGCTCAGCCTCTACATCAGTGACAGCTTTTGAAGGCTTGTGCTGCAGCACAGCCACTCTCTTGGTGGTCAAGATGCTCAGCGTTTCCCAGGCTTGGGCACAGCCCCAGGGTTACCAGCAGGGCTGAGCTCCAGGCAGGCTCAGCCCAGAGGGGGACTCCCAAGGTGATGGGCTGTAGAGGGGTGGAAGGGGGACAGCACTGCAGCCTCTCTCCAGCTCTAGAGAGATAAGAGCAACACCGGGTGGCCACAGACAAAAGGAGGTGATGGAGGATCCTTTTTGACATTCCCAGTCCTTTCCAGCCCCACCTGGCACTAACCCTCCCCTGAAACCCTGCACCATTCAGACCTTGCATAATGTACTATCCTTAACTACAATTTTTTTCACCTAATTTGAGCCAGGCCTCACAAATACCTGCAAACAAGCTCTAGGGGATACTTCTCTCCCAGGGAGTGCCTGGGAAGGCTGGGAAGTACTGAAGGGAGAGACCAAGACTACGTATTGCCGTACATCTCATGGGCACTGCCTGCAGCTTGGGGTAAAGAGCCAAAAACCAAAGGTAATTTCACATTCATTCCTCTCATGCTTGGCAAAAAGTAGGAGCAGAGGCTTTTTGCAGTGCACTTGTGCTGCTCTAAAATTCATATAACTATGATCAACTATATAAAAAAGTTTTAATTAGGAGTTTGCTAATCACCAAGCACCTGGCTAAAGTTTCCCTTGAATGTTTTTCTAGTCAGCATGGAGGGAAAATGGATTTATAGAATCCTAGAATAGTTTGGATTTGCCAGAGTTCTGTAAATATCTTTTAAAAATTAAGACGAATGCACTGCTGAAAATTGGTTTTAAAAAAAGCCAACAAAACAACAGACACCAGGAACATTCAGATATCACTGTGATTGACTGTAGAGATAGTGATGCTAGAGGGAGCTTTCCATGGAGACTGCTGTATAGATATTTAGAGCTGAGTAGATTCCAATAAAGGGTGGTTTTTTTGTTTGTTTGTTTAGACTAGTTTCTAATTCTGATTTCAATTATAAACAAAAAAGATTTTTTTTTCCCTTCCAATCCTCACTCTTTGGTTGGGCTCCAGGTCAAATGAGATATTCTGGCCAAATTTCTCAGAATAAAAGGTATACATGTAGAATGCAGGCAAACTGGGTTCATACCCTGTTTGCCCAATTCAAAGCAAGAACTGCAAACTAGATGTCCTTTATAACAGAGATTATCAGGTAGAGAAGTCACGCCAGAGACAGTGATAAGAGACTTGCCCCTGTAAGTAAATCTCTAGTTTAGGAAGCTACTGCAGGGTGCAGGAAAATCAGATATAAGAACCTGCCAGCATTAAAGAGAGCTGTAAGCCTCTGGGAAAAAAGAAAAAAAGATACCAAAGCCTAGATTTCTTCTTATCCCCCCCCCGCCTCTGAAACAGAATTTTGTTTTCCAGCCAACTCTTCCGAAAACTGGAATTAAATAGCTAGCACAGCAATTCTCTGTTGGAAAGGGCTGCCCTCAGCTGTATTGCTGTTGGAGCAGAGCCTGCACTAGCCACTCATCACCCTCTGCCACAGGGAGGTCATGGATGCAAAAAAGGCAAAGCTCACCCACACTGCCTGCTCAAGAAAAGCTCTTTATACCGCTTAGAACGATAACTGAGGGCTGGCAGCAGCACTAACTACTTTTCAGAAGTCAGAGCAAACCCTCTGCCTCCTGACACCTACCTTCTCTCCATTCCCATCTCTTCGGATAAGCAGAGCTCGGCAGCCAGGGAGATCCCAACCAGCCACATGTTAAGCACAAGATCATGCCTGCACTGTGGGAATGAACCAGCACCCGTTACCCAAAGAGCCTATAATCATCATCTGTGTCTTTTTATTGTGTAATTGCAATTACAGGTGAATGGGATCAAAGAAAATGGAACCAGCTGTAGAACAGTGCAGCAGAGATTGTCCCCTGGCTGGAAACAGAAGCCAGCACAGCAAGGCAGCAACCAGCATAACAGGGGTGGGAGACATATTTTGTTTTAATGTCACTGTTGGCAGAGAGGAAAGCCAGGCCAGGCAGCCCAGCGCAGAAAACTTTCGCAGGCAAAAAGGTACTTATACTGGCTAATTCTCTTCTTCAGCCATTTTACTTTAGAGCAGTAATACTGACAAAACAGTTGGCTCTCGTTCGCATCTACAGAAGTCAGATTTTAACTTCTTTTCCTGAGAGATAAGCTCCTTAAGACTATGCACATATTTGCAAATTGAATTAATATTTAACATAATACACTAGATTTTTTAAACTTATTTTTACTGCAAGCCCTGAGTTTAACCAGATTTCAGGTGAAACTCTTTAAGAGTTAAGAATGAAGTTCAGAGTTACTGCTTGCTTTTTGTTTCTTTTCCTTAAATAAATAAAGCAAAGAATAAATTCCGTGTGAAACACCAGCTGATGGAGGATTTCAGTAGCAAAAGAGATTCACATTTAATTTTAAATGGGGCACCAGGGCACCACTGGAAAGAGTCTGGCCTCACCCTCTTGACACCTGCCTTTTAGGTATTGATAAGCATTGATGAGATCCCTTCTCAGTCTTCTCTTCTCCAGGCTAAACAGACCCAGGCTTCTCAGCCTCTCCTCGTAAGAGAGATGCTCTGATCCCCTGATGATCTTTGCAGCCGTCCGCTGGGCTCTCCAGTAATTCCTTGTCTTTCTTGAACTGGGGGGCCTGGGACTGGACACAGTACTGAAGATTACCTGTCTTCCCAGTCCTGCACATGGCCTCGGGGCTAGGAAGACACTTTACTGGATAAGTGGCCACATTACAGTGGCTTCTGGGATGCTTTGGCCCTGTTTACCTGCTTAGATTTTGAAGTCTGGTGAAGGAAATCTCTGCTTGCAAGGGAAAGATTTAAGTTCACAGGGTTGCTTGAAATCGAATGTCCAGAAAACCTCCATGCTCCTTGCACGTGCTGATCCTTTTCCCTAAAGTACATACCTAGAAAGGCCAGTGAAAATTTCAAGTTTGCATTTCCTTAGCTGTTCATTGCTTGCAATCTGCCTTGCCATTGGGGAGAACTACCACAGTGTCACTCTAAGATGCTTAAAAAAACAGAGACGAAAGTGGAAGGTGTATTTCCTTTTCTTTAAATGTATCATTTTTGAAAAGCTAAAGTCTGGTTTTGGGGGCTCTGATTCACAACTTGGGACCATGCAGCGCTTTAGACCTTCACTCTTTCTCTTCAGCCTGCAAACAAGGGGATACTATACACTCCCATTTACCTCATAGTTTTACTTGACTTCTGCTTTATAAATCACAGATTAAAAAGGAGGCAAAATAGGTCACACGCAAAGCCAAGAAAGATTAGAGGATAAAGGGCTATGAGCTGTGGCTGAGACAAGCAATCGTACATTTAGGAAAGAGAGGTGGTGAAGGGAGGCTGTAAATACCTGAGAGGTACCAACGGGAGATGATTAGGCTGGTAAAAATAACTGGGTGGCTAAAACTGAGACAGGACATTTAACCAAGGCCACGTGCAACAGGGGAAGGAAATCCCAGTGGGGACAGGGACATGCAGCACTAACCCCAGCAAAATCACCCTTAGCTGTAGGGATATGTCCCCAGGCTGGGAGGGGGTGCACTAAGGAGGCATGGTGCTGGCAGAGTCAATGGAAAATCTCTCCCTAACGAAGGCCCAGAGTCCCCTTTGCAATTAGTGCCTAATTCTCTGCCAAGGAGATTTTGACCTTCCATGCCTTGTTGGAGCTGCTCTCTGTAACTGAAGGCTTAGCAGAGGGGATGGGGTCATCAAGCTGATTGACCTCATTCGGCTGGAGGGGGGCCAGTGACAACATGGGTAAGTAGCCAAGGAAAGAAAACTGGCTGATTTTATAGTGTCCCTGCCTTTTATCTCAGTAAATCACATACGAGGGCTTTTATGGCAGTCTGATAAAACACAGAGTTACCTGGTAAGTGGCACTGGAGAGACAGATGCTTGTGTGCTCCATAGAGACATGTAAAAACGGCACGAAGCTTAGTAGTCATGGGGCCTTAAAATGTAATCAATTTAATTTCTTTTCATACTGACACAGTTTATAACATCAGTACATTATCTCCCAAGCTGAGAATTTCAGGCAACATTTTCCAAGGCAGTTAAATAATACCAACATCTCAGGGTTTTGCAAAAATAGACCTTATGTTTGGGCAATATTACCTTTCTTGCCACATTATAAACAGTGGTGGTAAAGGTCCACCCAGTCCATCTGTAGCCACCAGGACAAGCCCTGCCCATGACTGAATCCCTACTGAATTTTCCCTTACATGACTGCGTCTTCGACACCACTACATTCATGACATATCTGTCTTGTATGTCAGTATATTGCAGCAATATCCCTGGGGAGTGCCAGCGGGTTTGGGGAAGGCTGGCACCTCAAAATGGGTGCAAATAGATCACAAGGAGCACATGAGGCAACATTTGCTCATGTGCAGATGCTGTTCAGAGAGAGGAACATTTCTCTCACTAGTGCTTTTTGCTTTGGTGTGATACGAGTTCTCGGTGCAGGCATTGAGACCACCAGACACAGGCATGTGACAGTATTAGAGCACGGTAGCAACCAAGTTCCATCATCTTTATGGGACATGCAATACTGCACATGGCAGTCAAGCCGCAAAGCTATTTTTCCTCTTGTAATTGCTTACAACAGCATTTCTTAATCTGTACAGCACTGCCCCCGCTCCCCATCCCACCCTGTTGAAATGCTATAGACAGCAAATGAGGTGTGAAGCCTCCACCTCACCTCAGGAGCCATCGAGTATGATAAGGTACGAAGAGCTCTTAATTAGGCTACCATGGTTTTGAGAAGCAATTTATAGGAAGCACTCACCAAGCTTTTGAGAGGCGCTGAGAGAGGTCCCTGTCTCGTAGTGCTCGTACAACACGAGCTCCAGGTCATTACTGACCTTGACAAAAAATACATGATGACTCCCCAGCTCCCTCTGGGTTACAAGGGGCAGGTGGGAAGAGCAGCCGTATGAAGCTGTACTTACAGTGTGAGATTTTCCTCCAACATACAGTACCTGCTGTACAGAGATGAAAGCGATGCAGCCATGGCTATGTCTCTGAGCTCGATGCTTTTATGCTTTGCTTCTGATAAGATGCTGGTTCAGAAAAGGTCTCCAGCACTGCTACTTCATTAAGAATGGAGACCACAGCCTTTAAAATGTGGAGTCTTTCTTATTCATGAGATTATTATCTGTACCCACTGGGCTAAGTTAAGCAAAAACACCTCTCAGTTGACTCATTTTGGCAGCCAGCAGTTGCTCAGGTTTTTTCATTAGCACCTTGTAAAAGATTCCTCAACATGTTTAATTTCAAAAACTTATTAGTTGAAAAGAAAAAAAAACTAGTTAGAAAAATAAGATAAAAGACAACTGTAGAGAAAATCATTATCTTAATTACAGAGCAGCTTTGTCCTCTAATAGGAACGTAATTCTTTCACTAGACAGCATTGCTCTAATGGAGGATCCACTTTAAATAGGACCGCAGTTTGCACACTGCACTGAACTTGTATTTACTGCAATTCAGAATTGTACTAGTGGATGAAAACCACCCATTTTTCCCCCAAGATTGCAGATTCATTTTGTAGAGTTCCCTTGCTATGGAACTAAATATCCCAGGATATTCAAAAAAGTAAATCAACAGCAATGGGCATTTTGCTCAGTGGGTTTTTGATTGGTTGGTGGTTGCTTCTTTTTTTGCCATGGCAGGCATTGCTCTCTCTTCTCTGCAAATACAACAGATGAACTTGCAGAGGTGGAAAACACGTTCCTCTGTCTTCTGCCCCCCACATGGCTATCAGTCTGCTGCTAAGTGATTCTAGAAAACTGCAGCTGAGCCAAAAACGGGTTGTTCATTCCCAAGAAATTATTAGCTGCACCCACTCATCCTTCTGAGATTTGGTGTCTCAGCTGCAAGCTGAGGGGGTGCCCTGGAGCCCAAGCTCCTTTGCACTTGAAAATGGTGCCACTTCTCTGCCCTGCGGTGGCAGGATGTGCATTACTGGCTGCTTTTGTCCCTGCTCCTGCCCCCTATAGTCCTATTAATTTGTCTCACCAAACGTGGTGGAGTACCGTGGATGCCTACTCCCCAAGAGACTGCTGAAAAGGAGTTGTTGGCAAATAACCTTTTTGTTCTGTGACTGCTATTCTGTCTTGCCTCCAGCAAAACAGAAAAAAAAAAAAAAAAAAACAAAAAGAAAGTAAAACCCCAAAACACTGCTTGATGTAGGTAGTACTGGGGATTGCACTGAACTATCCGGTTGGGAACCGATCGTCTGAAATTCACAGCAGGTGAAATAACATAACTTAGAACAAAGTTGTCACTTTGCAAATTTGGAAATTCATTAAGGGCATCCTAACATGCTGGATGCTCAAGTGGCTCTGGCCAAGGAGATCTGTAGCAGATTCTGAAGATACAGCACTATTTTACACAGCTTACATCCTAATTGAAACATCAGTAAAAGCATTTCTCTATTACATTTTCCCCTGCAATGTTGTAAATAGTTGAATTCTCTAATGAGGTTATGCTTTTAGAGGGAACTATAGAACCTGTCCTTTTCAGATTTTGCACAACAGCCTGCTTCTCCTGGGTGGGAGTAAAGACTCGGAGAGCATCAGGTTAACTGAGACAAGTCCATGTGTCCGGGATGAGATCTCAAGAGACTTACATAGGACATACAGAGTGGAAGATTCATGTGAGCCTTAAGCTGCAGACTTTACCTGGAAGGTCCTTCTGATTGACAGTTGCTCCTAAAAAGTTCAAGGGCAATTTATAAGAGGTAAATTCTTTTATAAAGACTGAAATGTACAACCAAAGCTTTGGGGAGCTCATTGTCAGTCGGGTAAGAAAACTCTTCTTCAGATTACAATGAGATGATGTGACAGCTGTGAGGATTCCTGAAGAACACTGAAGTAACTTAAAAACGGGAAGCTACTTGAAGATTCATAGCACTTCATATGTTGGAAAAGATGTTTTTTTGCCACTAGCTTATTCTGGTAATCAACATCACCACAGAGTTGTTTCAGAAGTCCTTTAGCTGGCAGACAACACATTCTGTCTGCTTGCTTGGATATGGGTGGGACAGAAAAGAACACCAGTGCTAAAGGGCAGAGCCACAACTTCCCAGTAGTACCTGTAACACCTGTAATATCCCAAACGGGAAGTTGGAGGTGTTGTATGATGTGACTCTTCCTTGCAGCTGGAAATTATTTCTTATTTGCCCCAATAGCTCCTGAAAACTGTCTTTCAAAGTGAAGACAGGGCTGAAGCACAGATCTGATCTTCTAGGGGTATGCCGGTGGGAGGATGCTGGATGGATGGTCCCAACGCTGATGCCAGAAGTGTTTCTGAGGCTTTCAAAAGTGTCATTGTAGAGTGCCACAGGAACAACTGAAGGCGTAAGGAGGGCAAAAGTATATTTTCTAGCAGGCTTGTAGTCAGGCTTATTAATCCACACTACTATATCTGTCTTAAATATCCAAGGAACTAGGCTGAAGTATACCCCCTGGTGCACCACTAGAAGAAGAAGGGATTATTGGATTTGGTCACGAAGGTGACAAAAGCTATCATCAAAAAGGCTGCCCAAAGAACAGCGGGACTCATGGAGACAAACTGGTGGCTTCCAGACCTGTGGAGGATCTGAAGTAGGGTCCTCTAGCTCAGAAAAGAGTTTCCCACCTGGCACATGTGAGAGGCACCACCACGGCACTGTCACAGGAAGAGATCCCATACCAGAATCTCAAGCCACTCACCTCTGGCATACCCAGAGATAACAGAAACATTATTTCCACCTTCATCAGGGAGAGACACAATCTCAGGTGCAGCGCTGTGTGGAGAAAATGCACCTCCTGAACCTAACAAGAAGAGTTAGGCACAAAGGTCTTTTTCCACTCAATTTTCATGAATTAGGTTTTTCTCTCAGTGGCCCACTTTGAGCTCACATGATGTGTTATGACAAAGGTATTTCCTTTTCTGTCAAGAATGAGTCGCCCACCATGGACCCATTCTTGATATGGGAAAACCATAATGAGATTTATTTCTGATTCTAAGCACTGCTTGGGAAAGTAGTTGCAATTATCTTAATTTATCTATGTAAAAAACCCCAAAATTCATTTACCTGCTCAACATCTATTCAAGATTCTTTTTGGTAAAAGCTATACATAGTGCAGCATAGGTAGGAAATCTAAATATTCCGTGCAAATGTCAAGACACACTCTAAATATTATGATCCTACACAATGCACAGTGTCAAATGTGACAATGAAGGCAGGATTTACTGTTCACAGTCCAAATACATAAGCCACTATTAATTCAAGTGCTGCCAGTAGCTGATCTACTCTGTGTAGAAAAAATTACACTCAAATGTGAATCAAAATTTGAGCTATGTAAGCTAAGCTTTCAAAAAAATACTTGAAAATATAGTGCTGCAATGGTAAAACAAAACCTACAAATTGTATTTTCAGCATCCGCATTGGCATATATAATTACTCATTTCCGAGAAGGCAGTTCGGCTCAATTTTTGATAATTTTAACTCAATATTTTATTCATCATGGTGGCTTGCGGAACATGAGTTATAATGGGAATGCTCATGCTTGCAATTCCTCTTTTTGTTCAACTAGAACTGCTTGTACTTGCGATTCCTGTTTTTGTTCATGCACTTGCAGTCATGGCTTTCTCGCAACATCTTTTCCTAGGGATAGGTGTAATATTTCTGAACATTATCATCTGTAGGAGAAGAGCTGGCTCTCTGTTAAAGATTCAGAAGTAATAGCCAAGCAATACAGATCCAGTTCTTTACCAGGGAACAGCCATCCTGCGCTCTCATATAGGAAAGTCTGATTTGCAACTTCTTTGAAGAGGAGGCAAAATAATGTACAAGTACAAATCGATCTTTTATTCTGAGCTGCCAGGGAAAAATACATTTCCTCCACAAAAATGTAATTCCTTTCAGAGTTTCTACGTCCTCATTCAAATACAATGAATAACCAATAGGCTATATCTACTCTCCTGTCTTGATCCATAAATATCATTATGGAAAGTGTTTCTGCAAAAGAACTTAGTCTAAGGGATGCTGAAAAACTTGACTCTAAATTCTAGAAATCTGGGTTCAAACCTTGGAAATTAAAATTAGGTGTGTATAATGTTGACATAAATGACTTCCTTTCTTTCTGTACTAGAATATCTTAAAAACATGTATCTCCCAAATTGAGAAGACAGTCTCTTAAATCATGAATCAAGCCTGGACGTTCTTCCTTTAGGCAAAAATCTAAGTTTTGACAATAAGTAATGCTGATTTTAGAAAGTTAAATATGCCATCAAACTTTAAGCCTATTGAGGCTAGAAAGGATCATCATCACAGCATGGTGTCCTGCAGAAGAGAGAGCGGGAGAGAGAGACAATTCCGCCCACAGCTCCCACCGCAAGCCCAGCTGGTGCTACAGCAAAGACACAGCTTTCTGAAAGATAATATTTAAAATCCCTAACTAATAGAAAATCTCTCATGCCTCCCTTCCCTGCCCTTGGAATTATTCCAAAACTTAATTACCATTGTTCAAAAGAAAAACACAAACCAAAAAACACCAAACCCTGAACTTTAACTCACGACTGAGTTCAATTTCCAACCTTTAGACTCCACTTACTGTGCCTTTCTCTTCTACGGTAGAGCACTCTGTTATCAACATTTTCTTCCCACATAATCACACTACAATCACACCACAACCAATCACCTTTTCTCTCTCATTTTGATAAGCTGGATAGCTTGAGCTTCTAAAATCTTTCATAAGTCATGTTTCTCAGATTCCAGACTGCTTTTATAGCTCTGAATTTTTATGATATATCTGTACCAGAAATGAACTTCATATTAATGACCAATAAAAATCTCACCGATGTTGCACACAGAAACAGGAAGTCCTTTTTACCTGCTCAGTAGCTTGTGCATTCAGTTCCTATTATTTCTCCTTAGGACTCTCCCAAAAACTAATTTTAGGGGCTGTTTGTAATAGAAAAAAATAATTCCATTTCTAACAGGATATTTCATCTGGCCTACAGTAAAATGCTTCATTTCAGATTTAACTGTCAAAGATCTTTCCTTTTTTAAAGTGAAATGAAAGACAACTAGATATAAAATTAATTTTGAATAGAAAAAATCTTATTAACATTTTTATGCCAATATTTAACATTCGTTTTTGGGCCCAGTTTCTGAAAGAGAAAGAAATTTATGTCACCATCCCAGCATATTTTGTCTCCTCTTGCATTCTTTTCCCTCCTGAAATCATATCAACAATTTCTGTGAGGGCTAATTTGGGTTAAGGCAGGCTGCAAAACTGAAACACAGTGACTACAAAGGTCTCGTTCCCATGCGGTTTATTCCACTTCAGAGTGAACCAAGTTAAGTAAGAACACAGTACTCATCTTTCCGAGAAATAATCTTTACGTGCAGTTATTTAGAATGAAGGTGGATTGTAAGAACCTGAATGCAGTGCCCCAATACTTGCCAAAAGGAAAGGAGAGTGCACCGAGTCACTCAATGAAAAATGTAGAGCTTGGAGAAAGTTTATTAGCTGCAATGCTAAGTTAGCACTGAGCTGGCGCAGCTGGCAGCTAGGGAAGCAAAGAAATATTCCTGTTTGAAACGTGAATACCACTGATTTGAAAATTTTTGAAACTATAAACACTGGACCCAGCGATGTAATTTTAAAGTCAATTTTCAGAGAGCTAATACAAGAGCAGTCAATGCTGGAAAAAACAGCACACCTCACTGAACTGTTTATTGTCAGAACAATAGCTATGATACACACCGCCACCGCTCTGGAAAACAGCCTTAGTATTACTTTTTAAAAAGGAAACGAATGCAATAAAAGGTTCTCAGCCACTGCAAGAGAAATAACAATATTAATGTCATTTGAAAAGATGGTCAAAGCACTTTGCTAATGCTCATCAATTATCAGCTTTTTTTGCAATGTAACTGCTGTGTTTGGAAATTGCATTTCCCCACTCATTCATTTTATTCTACCCATTCTTGCAGGATGCCTGGTTCTTAAAGAGTCACCACATGCCCAAGAAAAAGTAAACATGAGCCTTGGATGTGCTTTTCTCCTGCTTTCATTACAGAAAGGGAAAATACGGTTGCAAGTGCCCCCTCTGAGCAAGAAGAGCTGTCCTTCCCAACCAGGAGCTCCGCTATGCGACCACGAGCTGCTGATGGAGTTGCTATGGTTATAAAAAGGTCCTCTGTGGGAGACATCTTCACTTGTGATTAGGTTTTGACAGAGGGATGCTTGTTGTGGAAAGGAGGGAAGGATGAAAAGCGCTTCAGCCATTTTATCCACGTGAAAGCAGAGTTACGCTACAACTGAAGAGGGGTTGGAGCAAGCCCTGTTTCTGCAGGACCAGTGCACCAGGACAAACAGTTTCTGACATAAAGGGGATTTCTGTACAGGTCAGAAGTGATGACCGTACACAGAAATAAAACAGGAGGGCTGGTCTTGATCTGTGGATTTTCCTGCAATCTTATGCAAGAGATCATTACACTTTCTGAAGGGCCAATGAGAATAGAAAAAAACGATACATGAACGAGGACCTGGATGTGGCAGGTACTAAGTGAGGTTTTGTGCCCCTGCACCAGAAGCAGTAAAGAAAAACAGCATTTGGGCTTTTCATCCTAGCTGCTTCTACTTTTGTTCCCGAAACCGTGCCTCCTCACTAACAAAAGGGGAAAAGCTGAGAGGAGATGGGGAAGATGGAGATGGCCTGCCCCAACTGGGGCAGAATTTGAAGGAATAAAATGTTGAGCATGGGACTGCAGCACTTAGAGACTGCTGAGGAGATTGGTTAAATCATCAAACAATAAAAAAGCCCCTCTACTTTATCTCCCTCTGCCTTTTCTCTGTTTTCAGGATTTAGCCCCTTGCACAGTCTCCTCTCTTCCTGCACATTTCCTTCCATCCATCCTTCTAGCTCCAGTTGAGAGGGATGACCATCTGAGATACAGCCGGACAGGAAGCTATGCCCCAATTTACTGTTTATTAAACTATTTGTCTCATCACATAAAATATGTGGGTTTTGTTCCCTCTCCCACATCCGCACCTTAGATCTTCAGAGAAGTCTTTTCCATAGGAGGATGGAGTGGGAGAGCTATATCTGCTATGAGAGAGATCTACCCTCATAAAAGGGAAAATGAACTGAAATCTTTATTTCAAAATACCAGGAGAGCTCAAATACAAGCAAAAACCCTTCCAAATGAAGATTTAGTGAAATAAGGAAGGCTGACCAGAATGTTTCAGAGCGTGAAAAACTGTGAATAATAAACAATATAAGTTCTGTTTTACTAGGAAATCTCATCACATAAAAAAATCAGTCTTGTGAATCATCCTTGATGCTGGCGAGCAGACTCTGTGTTCAGAGCACAATGTCTGCACTGTCTATAAATATTACTATGGCCAGTAAACTCAAGGCAATGGCAAGGGGGCTGTAAAACTATTGAGAGTACCATACACTGCAGTGGTTGTAAAAAATGCCATAAAAGAAAAATGATCTTTTATTAGATCTTTTGTTTGGGAGGAACTTTGCATTTTAACAGGGCATTTAGCAACCAGGATAGCTTTTCAAAAGCAGCAGTCTCACTGCCCACAGATCGGATTTGGAGCCCCATGAAGTCCTAAAATTACTTCAGCCAAGAGATGAGGGCCTATCCCCATCTGAAGAAGTAAGATGTTCAGTTCAGCTCAGCTTGCCATCCCCTCTTCTCTGGTCTTTTACAGCTTTTATCACACTTGATGTAAGAGGTATGGTGAGATGCAGCGTAGAGCCTAAAGCAGCCTTTTCTGTTACAGTTTTGCTTTCAGCAAATGGAAACCCCAGTTTGCAAACTTGCTCTCTACCCAGGTGATGCCCAAAGCCAGCGTGAAGCTTCACTGCAGGCTAAGAATCTGTCCCCATGGCATGGAGCATAGCATGAAAAGCCACTGTTGCTTGTGAAGGAGCTTCTTCTGAGCTGCTGCTCACTCTCAGGACATACTTGACATATCAGGCCTGTGGATGGCTGATGGGTCACATCTATATGTTGATACCAATCCATTCATGGTTGGCATGGCAAGGCAGTGCACACCTTTCACTTGCCATGAATTCAAGTGAGAGTGTAGACTTCTAAGCCTGCCTGCAGTTTTGTATGTTCTCAGCTGAGACCAAACCTCTGGTGCCTTGCCCAAATATTCTGAATTAAGATATGCAGAAGTCCGGGAAAAAACCCGTATTTTCTTCTAAATGCTCCATACACAACTGCAAAAGCTCAGTATGGAACTGCAAAGACTGATATCTAAATAGCTACACACAAGCCAGCTAGAACTAAACCCCATCCATTGTATTTATCCCACATAGCTAAAGACAGTGACAGCATAAGAAAGTTCCATGGGGCCTGACGGGCCAACTGTTGTGCCATGGCTTAGTACCACGCTGATAACCAGGCTTTTATTATTCCCTTCCTGCAATGGGATATGTCTGAAAGCACTCTGGGGTACCCATAAAAATCAGAACGGTGGGGTTTTCTGAAGTGCATCTGTCTTATGAGATGAGAGAAAAAGTTGGTCTTGACCTCTAGACTATTTCCTCTAGATTGTTCAGACAAATACTAAAGGACCTTCGATGCCCTGCCCAGGGTGGAGACGGGTCACATGAAGACAAAGATATTATAAAACTCAGTCGAGCTGCCTTCAATTCAGGTGTCAGGACTGACAGGATTACGACCGAATTGAGGGAACTTTAATATTAGAAAGCCAGACACAGCATACTCTCAGACTAGATAGGCAGATGTTGATTATTTCAATGGAATAAAAATGAATATATTACTTACAAAGTAAACTAATATTTTAGAGGTTTGATAGCTTTTGTCAACATGTGCAATCATAACAAAATATGATGCACTCTAAAGATTAAGTATGACTCTAGTGTAATGCCAAATGAGTACTTTGGGAGTTGTTTTTACATATCAGAGGTTTAGAACTTGGCCCTAAGAGCATTAATATTTCCTTTAGGAATAGAACATTAACAGCAATTCCAGCAAAACCCTTCACAGTACACTATAAAATACGTCTAAAACAAACTCTGCCTCACCCACAGAGAGGTTCATTCTTTGGATAATTCAACACTTCTCATCCCTATTTAAAAAAATCCTTCAGATTGACAGAAATTCGATCTGTATCAACTTTTCTATTACAACACAGTCTCTCTATATATTAGGACATGCAGAGCCTAATTAAACACAAATGTTTACTTAAACTGGTCAAGCTCTGTGTATTTTGTACTAAAGCCAGCATATCATATCAAATTAACCCTTCTGCTTTTCTGGCCGTGTTGCTTGAATTGCCTCTGAGTGAGTACTAAACCTGTTACAATGGAATTGAAGTAAAGAGCTCGTGAGGGGAAATTGGCACTCTGTCTACCTTAGCCTTTTGTCACATCAGCTAGTGATATTTTCAATATGGCCTGTATTCCACCCAAACACATCCCACAAATACTTCTGCAACTGCACTGAGGGGGAAGAGGGCAGCACTGCTTCCATCCAAACAAGATTTGCAGAATTACACTATGGGATAGAAGAGCAGTATTTGCTCCTGCAGGCACAGTAACTGAATTTCCAGGCTATAACTGGATGATGTAGTTTGCAGCATCTCCAGAACCCCTGGATGGAATTACATCTGCCTGATAAATTATATAGTTTTCAGAACTGTATTTCACACAATGTGTGGAGCCCTTTGTCCTAAAGTCTCGATTGGTATCTACTTCTGCTCCTGACATACCAAGAGAGGCTTAAAATACAATAAGCCACCCTTTGCTCAGACATGAGTCAGAAAGGGAATGCCCAGGAGCTAATGGGAGCCTGCTCCTTGCCTAAAGACCTTTCCCTCTATGAGGGGCTGTTGGTTTCCCCTCCTTGGGCTAACGAGGGAGACAGGAGGCAGTGGAGAAACGGAATGTCTGCTGCTATCTATGACGTCTTTACGTCCCACAGAAAAGCAGTACAAACCCACAGAGCATCAGGCACCAGGTTTTCATACCCTTGGTAATCTGCAAGCATGACCAGCATCGGGGACAGACTGCTAGATTTGCTTTGACCCAATACATCTTATTGTAAAGAATCCCAGCATTCTTCTATAGCTGAAATTTTAATATGCTGAAACAAAGTGGAAATGAAGCACGATTAAATTTCGGGTTCCTCTGCTGCCTTTAAGTAGAGGACAGTATATGTCAAGGGACTGGATTTCAATCTGAGAACGTAGGAGGAATTGAAAAATAACTCATATATAAGTGTAGTAGTTCTAATGGCAGCCCCAGCCCCTGAGAACCGCTGAAAGAAGCAGGTCTGCCTTCCTCTATCTATCCCCTGATTAAAAGAGAATACGCAATGAGGTTGGACAGAGAATAAATGAATGGGAAAATAGTCATTTAATACAGTTATTTAATTAGTTCTTTCTGCTTCTCATGGTAATGTGGCAGAATACGAGGCTGAACAGAACAAGGTAGCTGCCTATGGCATAATTAGGCCTTTTAAGGAGGGGGAGAAAGGCATCAGTCTGCACAGGCTGGCAGAGAAGGGAACTCCAGTGAGCACCCAATTTCCACAGCTGGAAACACACAGCTTCTTTAATTAATGCAGCTGATAACGCATTTAGTTATCTTTTTTTAAAAAATATTTTTTAAAAATAATATATAATTATTATTTGTCACTTGAAAAGTACTTACTGCATGTTCTCTACATTAGATGATAATGGAGTCCCCAGACAAAAAGATACTCCCTGTCCCCAAATATGCAAAAGACTACCTGAAAGCTTTTTAAATGAGAGTGAATGGGAACTGGGCACAAGGAATGGAGGTGACCAGCAGGGAGGACTCTCCCAAACCTCCCCTCCTCTTCCTCCTCTTTAGAGACAAAACGAATCACTCTGGGAGCTGGGTGCACTCACTTTTCTAACACATATAGCAGGGGGCATCGTAACACACAGCCACACACACCCACTGCTAGCCCTGGGGAGAATGGACACTTCATACAATCATAGAATCATCTAGGTTGGAAGGGACCTGTAAGATCATCGAGTCAAACCATTAACCGAACACTGCCAAAACCACCACCGAACCATGTTCCTCGGCACTATATTTACCCATCTCTTAAATACCTCCAGGGACGGTGATTCCAACCCTGGGCAGAATGTTCCAATGTTTTGATAACCCTTTTGGTGAAGAAAGTTTTTCTAATGTCCATCCTAAGCTTCTTCTGGTGCAGCTTGAGGCCATTTGAGAAGCTATTCAGCCTGCTCAAGACACTACTGGAAACACTCATAATTTGGTTACCAGCAGCTTCTAAAGCAAAAGTAGAGTAGGATAAAAATTTGACCTTGTAAAAGAGCTCTCATAGATCTGCACAACATGTTTGACACATACACCCAGGAGCAAGGACGCTGTCAAAAATTCTAATTACAATAAAGAAGTAGCCTTAACTAAAAGTACCATTTCGGGGAAAACATCATCATTTTCATTGGGCCAAAATGAATATACATATGTACATATACTCATCCCAATGTGAAGGGTAACCCTATTATAACCCTACATCTGTAATATTAAAATCCAAAGACTCACATAAATTGATTTTTAATGAATGTTTGATCTCTTCAAAGAATCCTGCCCCAAATGTCTCTCTCAGCCTCTAAACAGCTTCAGTGTCCATCTGCAACACGCATCACAGCTTGGCAGAACCCTTTCCCTTAAACTAATCCAAGTTTTGCTCTAACCGACACCCCTGTGAGGCGTAGGACAAACATTAAGTGCATCTCTGCTCATTTAGCAGCCTAATTTAGGATAAAATAAATGTGCACGACCACTGACCAGGATCATGTCTGGTAAGAAGCTGCTCTGACTGAAATTGATAAATGCCTAACCACTGATTTTAGTTGGAACCGGGTTGAGCTACGCAGTAGGTCAGTAAAATGAATATCTGTCTGTAAATTACTATAACTACTCCAACCTGTCTCACAGAATTACATAAAAATAACACACAGGATCAAATGAGGAATTCATGCCAGGATACTGAAAGCAGCCTAGAAGGTAGCATTAAAAAAATGTGGCCTGATATTGATGGCAATGGTCTATTTATTCCTAATCCAATGACATTAATTTTTATGTCTTTCTTGGTATTGATAAACTTGCATTTCCCTGCAACACACAGAGAGACACTTCACAGATCCTTCAGACTTATTTATCAGGTAGATAAGCATTTCATCAATTTTTTTTTGCTTAGCCTTGCTTTGCACTTTCGCATTGCCCTTTTATCTCTTGCAGCAGTCTAATTACACAACTAGAAGGTTTTTTCCCACTTTTAAAATTCAACTCAGCCTGGTATTTCAGCACATTATCTTTATCTGGGGAGATGAGCAACGCCTCTACTTAACTTTTATGGTTAAATTGTCAAAGTCTGGTGCCACTGAGGCCATTCCTGGCCCACGTTTGGCATCAGCTTGTTCCTGAAGCACTGTATCGGGTATCTCCACGCTACTCTGCCCTTTCATCCTGCCACCCAGGACTTGGACTCCACATTTTCCATCCAGTCAGTACAGAGGTGCAAACTGCTGTGACCACATGGTGTGTTAGTTCCACCTTCCTGCAGACACAATGGGTGTGGGTTACACACCTTCGGGTCTGACCGCACCCCAAAAATCAGTCTCTCTGGGCATCATGATGATGTCCACCATGTCTACACAGCAGCAAAGAGCCAGAATTGCATGGGTGGTAGTTTGCAGTTTGGAAAGCACAAGGGAAAGTGGGGTCAGGTTGCAGCAGGCAGGTAGGCTGCCCTCACATGTGGGTGGCAGCTCTTGTGGCAACAGACCACTTCATTTCCAAGAACTCACCTTTTTTCTCTTAGAGGGAAAGAAAAAAATCAGCAAACAAGCTGATAGGTGATAGGGGACTAAGCCAACGTCAAATTCCTGGGAGGGAGTAATTGACTTTGGTGTGCTTTGGATCTCTCCCTCATTTTGCAGGATTATTATTTTATCTCACGTATGCATTGCTTTATATAAGCTTTGGTGCCACTTCCGCAAATACCCTGCTACACTTGATTTTGAAAAACCAGAGCAAAGTATAATATCTTTGAAGAAGAGAGTTGATAACAACGCTACAAAACAGACTGTATATCTTAAGTCACTGCCACTCCTTCAATCATACTAGTTAAGCTGGAACAGAGATTTTGCAATTTTCTGAGCAAGATTTGCTCCCTGCTAAGAGCAAAAAGTGAACACAGTTAACATTAGACTGGGCAGTGCACCTTCTGGTCATGTTTGTAAGCTTCTTACTGGAAGAAAATCGTCACATGCTTTTCCAGTCGTGTTCCTTGGACAAGGAGCAGCTCTCTCCCCTTTCAGATGGGTTTTACTTACAACAACATATTTACTGTTATATGTAACAAAGGGAACAAAAGAATAAGTAGTTGGTTTTTGTTTTGTTTTTCTTGTCAGGCCCAAAGTATAAATTTAAAATTGCTGCACCTAGTATCACTTTAAAAAACAGAACAGGTGAACATAGCACTATTATTTCCAGACCCATTTGCATTTATCTTGGAAACAAGATTACTGTTGTTGTTTTTTATAAGCAGAACTTTAGCATGTCACTGTTCTATTAAAACTGGGATTTGCTAGATGAATTAATCATAGAATCGTAGAATGGTTAGAGTTGGAAGGGCCCTTAAAGATCATCGAGTTCCAACCCCCCTGCCCTGGGCAGGGACACCTCCCACCAGACCAGGTTGCTCAAAGCCACATCCAGCCTGGCCTTGAACACCTCCAGGGATGGGGCAGCCACAGCTTCTCTGGGCAACCTGTTTCCAGTATCACCACTCTCACAGTAAAGAATTTCTTCCTAATATCTAATCTAAATCTCCCCTCTTTCAGTTTAAAACCATTACCCCTCATCCTATTGTTCCGCTCCCTCATAAAGAGCCCTTCCCTGTCTCTCCTGCAGGCCCATTTTGTGTACTGGATTTAAGCAATGGATTTTTGTTTACATTTTCAATTCCGTTTATTTATTCTAAATAAATCCTTCGGTGAGAATGACACAATACTAGCAAATTAAAATGATTAATTTCATAGTCAGCGGTCATCATGTTACTTTTTTTTTTTTTTTTAACTTTAGATAATATATAACATGTAAATATTTTTTAAAATTTACATAACAATTATTATTTGTTACCAGCAGAAATGGCTGCTTTCAGGGTTGGATTCATGGAAGTCAGTACAGAGCCCTTATCTGACCTGAATCAATAAGCCCAGATAACCGGCAGCAGTTTTCTGAATATGAGTCACTGATACCAACCTAGTATGATGGTACAGGAACCCTAAAACTATTTTTCTTTGAAAGGAATTTGGCCCCTAGGTTTCACACAGAGTGTCTCCATTTTTTCTGTCCTTCCTTCCATTTCCTGCTCTTGCTGCTCGCTAGAGCCTGGCAGTGCATGTGATGTGGCTGTTCAATAGACCAAAGTATGAAAAATACTTAATAATGACTTTTTCTCACCACAGTTAGCATGCATGAAATGAATGAGGCTTCCTGCGCAAGGGATAAATCTATAACTAAATGTCAAAAACTATAACTCTCTCTGAAGGTAGCTTATTAAGAATTTGCTATGGTTCATTTTACAGTGACACTTCCATATTCAGGAGTGTCAGAGTACAGAGGAGCAGCCTGGGATCAATTCATTCTGACATAAAAAAAGAGGAGATTAAAAAAAAAAAAGGGAAAGGAGGGAGAACAGAACTGGTATCTAACAAAGCATCTGGACTCATTCAAAGATAAAGCAGGTTCAAGATTCATTATTGAGCCCCCCAGTCCCAATCAGACAGGCTCAGCCACACAGTCGGGGTGATTATAGCTCACCAGAGGAACGTGTGGCAGTCCTAAAGCCCCATTTGCTTAAATAGCATGATATAGTTCTTCCTCCCAAATCACGTATTAAAGCTCTATAGAAAAATAGCATAAGAGTGAAATATGCAGTACGCCTATGCCAGAAAAGACCAACATCAAGGCTGCTGGGAGGAAAGTAAATTAATGACTATAGTAAACTCAGGATTCTGACAAAATCAGTTTTTAAAAGCAATACTCTAAGCAACGCAAGGTTTTGCTTAAAGGCAATAGCAAAACACAGCTCTAATTCTGCAAACTGAGAGAGAACAAGAACATAGGTTTGGGGTTAAGAATTAAAAAAAAAAAAACAACAACAAAGCTCTAGGGGTTGGCTAAAAAACTGCAAGTAAGAACTTCTCCTCCGGAAAATGACACCTCTATGGCAGTGTGCTACCTCACCAGAACGCTCACGGGCAGACCTTCAACACCAGTGGAAAGGGAAATGTATCTCTTTATTGCCTCCCCCAACGCACAAACTTAATTACTGTTTGTCATCATTCTCTAGTTGGAAAATGAGGAATAGGTTTTTTCCACCTTAGAGGAACTTTCAGACCCCTCTAAACCAGAAAAATTGCAATGGAGGTCATGTGCCGCTCAAGGAAGCGCCGCGCAGCTCGTTTGCCACCTCCAAACTGCTGCAGAGGAAAATGGTGAAAATCAAGGAGAAGCATGAAAAGCCATAATGTGTCCCTGCTGGCTCAGCGAGATGCCCCCCCAGCAACATGTGTCAACAAATGCATGGTCCTAAAGGTATTTATTTATGAATTTACTTTCACAATAGCTGATAGCTGAGATGGGACAGTTACCAAACTGTCTGGATGGTTATTGGCTAAGTACACAATAAAAGGAATGAAGAGATGTTCTAGCAGCTCTGTGATGTACAGCAGTATTCCCGGGAACCACCACCTCTTACTGCCAGAAGTTTGATACCACCTTGTTCACATTTAAGTCTAAACTCCTGGAGCAAGCCTGAACCAGAAACGTTTGCAATGTACTGGGACCAGTTCTGCTTAGTATTTTTATCAGTGATCCGGATGAGGGGATGGAGTGCACTCTCAGTCAGTTTGCACACAACACGAAGTTGGGTGGGAATATTGATCTGCTTGAGGGTAGGAAGGCTCTACAGAGAGATCTGGACAGGCTGGATCAAGAGGCCGAGGCCAACAGGATGAGGTTCAAGAAGGCCAAGTGCCAGATCCTGCACTTGGGTCACAACAACCTCGTGCAACACTACAGACCTGGGGAAGAATGGCTGAAGAGCTGCCCAGCAGAAAGGGACCTGGGGGTGTTGGTCGACTGTCAGCTGAACATGAGCCAGCAGTGTGCCCAGGTGGCCAAGAAGGCCAAGAGCATCCTGGCCTGTAACAGGAATAGTGTGGCCAGCAGGACTAGGGAAGCAACTGTCCCCCTGTACTCCGAACTGGTGAGGCCCCACCTCAAACACTGTGTTCAGTTTTGGGAGAAAAAATTGGGATGTTCTTAAAGGTTCATAAGAGTAATAGTAGTTGTAAACCACCCAGCATACCTTTAGGGTCTTGGGTGGGGATACCGTTGTCAGTAAAAACGCACAGGTATCTCTAATAAGCTAGCAATTTTCTCCTGTGGCCTCCCATCCCACACTGGCAGTGTGTCTCCTCCACAGCTCTGGCTTTGGGCACCGGGGAGGCTGGACATGGCCTGGAAACAAGAGATAGTGCAGGGCTGCAGGGAAGCCTCAAAGAAACAAGTCTGGGAGGACAGTTAACACTGAGGCTTTCTTCTCATCTCCTTTTAAAAAACTGTAAACAAAGCTGTAAATGCAAGGAAAGGCCTTTGAGTTTCTAGAATATGAAGTCTGGTGAAGGCTGTGAGAAATCACTTGTGATTTCTGACAAGTGGCTTTTCACTCTATCGGAGAAGGTGCCTCAAACTCATCACAGCAGCATTACCCAGGCAAGAACAGCTCAAATATCACTTCTGCTGATTTTTCCCTTCTCATGAAAATGAACAAAAGCTGATGTTAACGAGTCACCTGACATTGCTGAGGTCCTGCTGCTGCATCCAGCGCCAGCTTCTTGGATGCTTTATACTGTTTATTAAGGGACAGAAGAAGTTAAACGAGCCTGAATATTTTAAACAATGAACAAGCCAACAGCTCTCTCTGTTACAAAACATAGAGATCAAGTGAAAACAAAAAGATAAAATTGTTAAAAAATCATTATTTTGAAAAGGATGTTTAAACATGTTGCTAAGGAATCTCCTGATTCCCGGGGCAACTCCGCATGCTCCCATGGAGGATGCTGGCAGCTCTGGCACCCGAGTACCTCGCTGCCTAGAGACTGTTGCTATGAGGACCATACTTAAATGCTCTCCATGTTTATTCTCCTGTGTGTAAGTACGTTAACCCTGGCTTCCCTTTCGGTGGCGCAATGCCCTGCTTATTTGCTCTGTGCTCCTCTCGGCAGCTGGAGCTGAGTGACGGCCACAAAAAGCCATGTGAAGGGCAGTGCTGGTTAGGAGATTGCCTCAAGCCCTGTGTTTCTTGCAAAACTCTTCCCAAGCACATCCCATCACAGCAGCGGCCGTACCCGTGCTCGGGTCCTGAGCCTGACGTAAATGAAATGCTCAGAGAAGGACCACCATGGTTTAAACTGATGGGAGTGCGAGCACTTCTAATGCCCTAGGGCAGGATAAAAGGCTCCTTCAGTAACTCCATTGGAGTTAAAGGATGATTCACATGGGCAAAGCATGAGCACATGTTTCAGGACAAAGCTGAAAAGGATTAGATAAATACTTCGATACAAAACTCTTCCCGCTCGTGTTTTTTAAGTTGCTATTATATTATAGCACTTTTGTGCATATTTAATCAAGCATTTTTTCAGTAGAGAAAAAGGATATATAGGTAGTAAATATTACATAAATATTATATTTTATATTAAAAATCATTACAAAGACAGCTCTGATGCACCTAATGCAATAGAGGATCTGTTCTGTTCCCCAGAGGCAAGGCAGGAGGTTTGTCCTGGAACCTTCTGATCAGGAGACATTTGCAAAGGAACAGAGAAGCTCTCTTCTCCTCTCACCTGACATTTTCTGCCTGCTTTCTTCTGGCTGTTTTAGAAGAGCTACTTTCTCCCTCACATAGAAAAGAGACAATACCTCTTACCCAAAAAAGCTCCCATTTTAATCACATTAGCATTAATTAGCAGAAAAACATTTTATATTCTAATGACGATACTAATTACTTGCAGAGATTTCAATACCTTCAAAGGATTGCATGAGAGCGAGTAGAGTAATGCAGAGCTGTGCATGTCTTCTATCAACACCAATATTATTTGATGCTCATTAAATATTTCTGGAATTAAACCACATGGTACTCTATAACTCAAAGCCTAATTGTTTAAAAGAAGAATAAAAGCCGTAGAAGCAGTTTTCTCTGGTGGAAGAAAGTTTAATTTTCTCATCAGAAGAACAAAAGATGTTTAGCTTAGCACGTTTACTGTTTATCTTATTATTCCAGGGAGCACTGTACATTGTAGTTGTGTGTCTGTTTTTCAGAGGGGCTGTGGATAAGTACAGTTTATTAAACCCTGCTGAGACAATCTGTTGTGTCTGTCTGTTTTAATGTTGTTATAAGTCAGTTAAGCATGTACCATACTTGTTAGCCGCATATATACTAATTTAATGTATTGATGGGCTGTCAGTACTAATACCTAATGAATATTAAAATACAAACTCAGATACAGAAATGCAAAGCAGAGCCAGCATGTGGTCAACATTTTGAGGGACAGGCAGAGAAAGGAAAATACCAGAGTTCAGAGTAAATGACAGTAAACACTCATGAAATGAACCTGAAAACAAATCACTAGCAGCTTCCCAGGAAAGATGGAAGAAAATAATAATTAACGGTCTCAAAAACACGGGCTCTAAATATATACTGTGAACTTTGTCTTCTGCCAACTGATTTCAATATAAATGAAACAAAGGACGGTTAGAAGACCAGTATGCTGGTAAGACAAAGAGAACCAGAGAAAACAGAATAAAGACACTATACCAGGGGAGAGAGGGGAGGAGAGAAGGAGAAATCTCCCACTGTCTCTTCCGTGATGCTAATTTTCTGTTTAACAATGGCTCTAAAAATGGATAGCAGTCGATACTTTGCATGCTCCGCATAATATAGTCTTTCAGCAAAAGCATGTACGTACAAATCTCTCCTGCTTCAAGTGAATGTGGCAGGAGTTTGTTGGGCATGTTTCTCCCTATTAGATCATATTCAGAGCTGCAGCCAGCTGCTTGTTAGAGATTCAAAGCCTTGTGCACCATTCAGTGCGAGCTCAGAGGCATGCTGTCTCTCCTTCACGAGGTTTGAAGTGAAAAGCGAATTACAAAAAGAAAGCCCCTGGGCCAGAGGAGAAAATATCAAACCACTGCGAGCGGGGAGGCAGCGGGGTAGAGACACGTGGGCAGCCGCAGGTCTAATGAAACCAGGAGAATCAGCCCAAGTCGTGTGGGATCTGCCTGGAGTTCAGTCGCTGTTTCCTTCTCCCTTTCCCATCTCTCCAAAATCATAAAAGTGTCTCGAGGGTGATGGGGAACTGGTACATCTACCAGTTGCACAAAAGGGAAAAAGAAAAGAGCAGTGAAATAGCAGGGAACTCATGGTGGGCTCCCACCTAGAAACACCCTGCCAGCTTGGATGGGACCCCAAAAAGGGCCCAGTCCAAAAAGCTACCCCCAGAGCTGGTGGCTCCTTCATGGGTGGAAAGCCTGCGTGGACCTCCTGCTCCCACCCTGCGGGGTGGTGACCCACCACTGCCCATCCAGCAGGGACTGGAGGGATGTACAGTGTCCCAGGGATGAGGGGACTGCAATGCAGATGCTGTGTGCTCATCAGCATGTGAGAACACATGGAGGTGTTGGGAAATTTCTGCCCCTGCAGGCAACAAGGGAGATGCAAAGCTGAAGCAGGCTCCATCTGCGGTCATTAGGGAGAGTGGTCAGTTTTGATTTAGAGGTGAGTGACGTTTCTCAGCGGAAACCTTCACGCAGGAGATAATGGGGGAAAAACCTGCAGATTTTTCTATGGCAAAGCCTTCCTAGTTTGCAGCCAACAGCTGTGTTTGCTGATGGGGAAGAGAATATGTCTTCATGGATCAAATGCGCAAGGGCTTGTCAAAATTTCAAGCATTACATAAACACCCAGCGGAAAGACAGAACAGCAAGCCTTCGAAATGAAAGGGAAAAATCAGTGAAATTGTAAAATTATGTTAAGAATCAGAATCCCACATTACATTAAATATATGCTTCCCTGGCTACATCCATCACAAAAAAAAAGATTTAAAAATAATATTCTGATTTAAATACAACCTAATATCATCAAATACCTAACCATATTGTTTGAGCTAGAAGAGAAGGGTAAACACACAGTTTTCTTTAACATCTCTCTGCCCTTTTTGCTCCTCCTCTTCTCCAATTCCTCTTCAAATTACTTCAAATGGCCTCCTATAAAGCTGTGAGGTGTGAAAAGCTATCTGCTTCCCCCATCATTTGGGCTCTTGCTGTTCCTTCTCAGGCTGGGAGAGTAGCTGCAGTGATGGCCACCAGAAATCTGCTTGAGGACCTGCAGCTGGTTGGCAGGCTGGGATAGTAAAGCAAGGAGGAAGGACTAATCATAGCAAGGTATTTCATCACCTTGACTTTACAGGTAAGCAATCTCCCTGGGTAAAGCAGTAGGGGCAGGGACATTCCTAGTAGAAGAGAAGAACCACCTGCTGGGAAACTTCAGGAAGAAAGGACTTTCTGGTCCACTGGCAGAAATTGAGCAGATGATGGAAAACTCAGCTACAGAGACCAGATGAGGAGAAAGAGCACGGGTTTTGAATCCAAGTGGACCCACAGTTTTGGGATAGTGAAGAGCTGAAGCTTGCAGTCATCAAAGCTTTCTTATTGAAACCAGAATGTGTGCTGCAGAGAGCTCAGTGCAAAGTCACCACCAGACTTATAGCAAAGCAAAGCGAGATCTAGACAAGCACTACTGCCTAGGGCCAACCAATTTGTAAGTCAGTGCTCTTCTCCTAATTTCCTGGTTTTTTTTTTTTATTTGCCTTCTGCCATCAGAATAAGGCCTGGTACACAAAGGTAGATGTCAAGCAAACATTCAGTTCAGTTTAATATGATAGAGTGTAAATAACACAGACTCTACATTTGACGCTCACTAAATAAGACTGCATTATTCCTGTCTCTTGTGGCTTTTTTCATTGTTTCTGGCAGGAAAACATAGAAAGGCAGGAAATCACTTACTCTGAGGTAGAGGTTTTGCTTCTGTAATAACTCACTAAAGGCCTAATCCTGTTGAGTTTGAAAAACTTCAGTGGGACGCAGGATGTTTAATTTAATCAAGTATTAAGGTCACACGCAAAACACAAACCCGAGGAAAATAAAGATGAAATAAAACGGAACCCTTCCACCAAGAGGCTGAAGGCAAGAAAAGAAATAGTTTAACGGATGCCTCCATGGGTGAATGACTAGAAATATTTACTATGCCCAGGAAATACCTGAAACATCCAAAATCACCTTTTAATGCTGAAAAGAGCTCCTATTGCTGACACTGGACAGGCCCGTAAAATGCTTCACCGGGCGGCAGCAGCAGCGCTGAACTGAGCAGTGGCACAACTGTGAAAACAAGGCTCCAGACACTAATCTCCCTGAAACCAGGGAAGAGAGGAGGAACGCAGGCTCAGTGCCACGTACCTTCACCCGGGGAGGGATGGCGGCCGCAGGCAGCTAGCCCAGCTCCCAGAGAGTGGGGCAAGAAGGAGGGGAAGACAGGGCACCGCGGGGACGTGCTGAGTGAGGCAGAATAAATCTCTGCTCAGCCGAAGCTGACCTGGCGAGCACGGGGAGGTGTAAGTGTGCCCACTGGGGTGAAACATTTCCAAATTCAAGCAGCCATCCACTCATCCGTCATCCAGGCACCGGGGCAAGCAAATTGACCTCGTAATGACTCATCCATTTCCCTTGCTCAGTCATCTTAACGGCAGCAACAACAGAAGGCAGCACCTTGAAAGCCTGGCTTAGCTAATATATGCAACCTCAGGCTCCCATCAGCGCCACTCCTGCCTGCTCCTTCTTCAGCCTGGACATGTTCCAGGCCTACGTGTCTTGCCTTGCTGGGCAGCACCTTGAAAGCCTGGCTTAGCTAATGTATGCAACCTCAGGCTCCCATCAGTGTCACTCCTGCCTGCTCCTTCTTCAGCCTGCACATGTTCCAGGCCTACGTGTCTTGCCTTTCTTTACCTGGCTGCTTGGTGTGCGGGTTAGCTACTGTACAACCACGGAATCATGGAATTGTCACAGTTGGAAGGGACCTCTAGAGATCATCTAGTCCAACTCCCCTGCTAAAGCAGGGTTGCCCAGAGCACATCACTCAGGACTGCATCCAGGCAGGTCTTGAAGATCTCCAGAGAAGGGGACTCCACAACCTCCCTGGGCAGCCTGTTCCAAGACTCCGTCACCCTCACTGTAAAGAAGTTTTTCCTCATATTTGAATGGAACTTCCCATGTTCCAGCTTGTGCCCATTGCCCCTTGTCCTATTGCTGGAAACCACTGAAAAGAGTCCGGCTCCAACATCCTTCAACCCACCCTTTAGATACTTATAAACATAAAACCTGCTGCTTCAGCTGCAGACTCCAGCACCCTCTGCTGAGAGTGTTCAAAACACCTCTTTTTGCAATGTTCTGGTCTTGCAATCTCTTTGTTGTTAAAGGTCCAGAAAATAAACTGGTCTCCGGCATTGTCTTTGGAGGCGTTTGAGGAAATGAAAATGTATCGCAACTAGATTTCACATTTGAAGCTATGTAAAGTTAGTTCCAATCAAGCCATCACTTGTCAAAAATTAAGAGAAGGCCATCATTAGACCTCATTTCAGCTGGTTCGAAATCAGTAATTAACTTCTCAGAGAAAACAGATATTTTGCAGGGAATCAGAGATGACATTTTTGTGTGTGATGTACTTTTTGAGCCAAAGGAGGCTGCACATTGACAGTAAACATTATACCAACAAACCTCGGTAGGTTGGAAGAGTTGTCTTCTCCCCTCACTGGGTGTGGTTTTCAACAGTGGGGAGATTAAAACTGAAGTAAGGCAACACATTTAAACTGCAGTAAGCAAAGGTGGTCCTACTAACTGCTGGCAGAAACAACAGAGGAATAAAGGCAGCAGCAATGGGCTGTGTCCTGCTCTGCTGCCGGCTGAGGAGCCCCAGTCTGGGAAGAAGAAAGCTGGGAGGGAGGAAAAATGACATTAGATCATCATGAACCCTAAATTACGGGCCCTCCAGGGTAGGAACACGGGTGCTTTGCTCTTGCTGGGACCTCACACTGACCAGACCGAGGAGGAGTTGCAGGCTGGTGGACCTCGCTGGGGGGGCCCAGTTGCTTTTGCATTGGTTGGTTAGCTGTTCCTCATCGACTTTTAAAAAAATCAAAAGCTGGGAATTTAGGAAATGCTAGAAAGGCTTGTCTTATCTCACACCGGAAAACGCTGATACAGGCTAAACCCAGCAAGCTCTAAAATGCTGCAACTCATTTAAACAAACACATGCACACACACACCAGCACCAGTATTGAGAATACAGCTGACAATCACAAATCATGCCAACCCTCCGTGCATACAGGAAGAGAAAAGAAAGCTGTCGCTTTGGTGCTCAGGCACCACGGTGATGGGCACCATACAAACAGAGAGTGCTCATCTAATATAAATTAGATAGTGGCTGCCTAAAAGACTACCATTAGGGAGTACAAAGCACTGAAACATGGGTACACCAATAATATAATATTTCCTGTAGCAAGAAAGACAGGAGTGCCGCAGGAGAGTGAGTTTTTTCTTATTAAAGACTAGATAAAATACTTGATTCATTCCACTGAAAAAACCCAAGACAGCAGAAGCACAGGGAAACGCAGAGGATGGATGAAGCAATGGGAAAGGCAGAGGACAGATCTGCTTTGTCAGGGAAATGAACTGAGCGATCTAACAAGACTTTTCCATCTCCAGCTCCTGCGTTAAGGGCATGGTTTTCTCCAATTTGCAGAACTCTTTCTGCCTCAGTCAGGGCAGCGTGGCAGAAAGCATGCAAAGGGAAATTTCCTGGGCTCTTTCTCGTGGGGGTAAAAGCAGACAAACCTGCTCACCCACACCCTCACCTCGTCTTGGAGGGTCTCAGCTGCCGCAGCTCTAACCCAAGCACCAGGGCAGCTTTTGCTGCTCCCGCTAAGAATCAAACTGATAGCTTTTATGTCGTAAAATAAATTTGATACAACCAGGAAAATCAATTTTATTTTGTTTTGTTCTAAACTGGGATCCGCTTGCTGACATGGATCATTAAGTAAAGTAGAATGAAAAGGACTGGGAATGAATGAAAGTCTATTTAACGGAGCTGGAGCAGTACTACCTGTAAGGAATAACAACAAAACCACAATGCAGAGCATTTAAGGTGGTGGATGGCATTTCATGTTCATCTCATCATGCCAGCATAGTCCAGCTACTCTGAAATTTGTTTATGGAAATCAAAAAGACAGACGCAACATACTGCAGCAATATGATGAAAGAAAATTAAATTCTGTACAATAGCAACACCCAGCACTGTTATGGATTTCAACCCTTGAAACATTTTTATTACAATCTCTGTTATGCAAGGCTTTGAAATATGGCCATAAAAAATTTGCTTCATAATAAGACTTGGCACACAGCACAAGAAGATCTTAGCCCAGAAAAGAGTTGTTGATTTCCTTTCTTCTCCCTGCACAGACCAAATCCTAAATTCACTTACAAAATGAAAACAAATAAATATATTTTCATTAAAGACGAATTAAGCATGACAGTTTTGCCTGTCTTACACTTTTCAAACATGAAAGAGAGAAAAGAAGGTTGTTCCTCATTTGGAAATATACTGCCTTCAAGGGCCCTGATGGCAACTGGGACCTAAACAACGAAACCGGGCAACTCTGTTTAGTGATACAATTGCTTATGGTATTTCAACCAGTTCCATAGCAAGCAAGATAGCTATCATTAAAAACACAGTTGCCTTTCCTAAAGCTCCCTAATATGCTTCGTCTAAATAGCTTATCAGAACTGGCCTAAAGCTATCGAAGCCCATAAAGCCACAAGTTTTGTGTTTCCACTAGACCATGTGGTCAACTCAGCCCAAGCAGACCTTGCAAAACCAGGGTGACAGAAGGAAGCTCCAAAATGTTGCCAAGACAGAAGAGCTCTGCGGATGCCTTGAGGTAGTACAGCCTTTGTTTGGTCTCCAATAATTTCCCAACAGGGACTTTTTGCAGAATCTGACTCTTTTTTTCCCCACAGAGAGGATGCTCAGCATGCTGGAGCAGGTCTGTGCCAAATGCCAAGAAGTCTTGAAGGAACGAACAAACCAGGGAACACTGTTTTTTTTCAAATACCCTCTGTGCAGACTGACATACACTAAAACTTCTAGTTTTAAGATGAACAAACCCAGCACACCACTAATTAAGAGGGAAATTTGAACATATTTATACTCAAAGCAGAAGTATAGGAAGCAGTTATCAAAGGTGAGCACCAACTTCAGCAAATACTTAGTTGCTTCAGTAACAAATTGCACAAACAAAATACCCCAAAGTTTGCTGCAATGAGCTGATCCTCAGAGATCTAGTCAATGATTAGAGAATAGGTGAGAAAATTATCTGAACTATCCCTGCCTTTATCCAGTCAGTCTGGAAGGCAATGTTTTAATGAATTATTTTTTAAAAAGGGACAGAAATTAAAGCTGATTTTGCAGTACATATAGAAAACTGTGAATTCTGAGAAATTAAAATGCCGCTCTAACTTTTACAAATGCACAAAGTTAAATTATTTCCATAATTACTCATGCATGCTTACAAAAGATTGAAATAGCAACTTTATGTGTTTTAATGAAGGCAGAAGGCATCCAACCTGTGAGACTGCTATGTTAACAATATCGGCAGAGACTGCACAGAAGCAAGTATTTTCTAGAAGGACTGGATTGCTCAGTATATGTAGCTCAGATTTTTGAAAACCAAAATACCTCCCCCTTCCTTTTGGTGAATTTGATTCCTAGCTATTGTCTCCCAACTTTGCCAATGGCTATTATGTACAGGTATCCTTTATGTAAGAGATCCCTCTATTACATTTTATTTCCTTGGCTCCCACCAACAGTTTCTAGAAAGAATGTGTTGTTATTCACTTAAATTGGACAATTCAACAATAGCGGAGGGAATAATGGAGAGGAACCACAATCCCTCAAAGTGATAATAACCTGCAGAGATATTTCACTGCTCATTTTTTAACCAAAACCTGACATTTCTCATTATTTCAGAGTGCAGACTGCCTAATCCAGAAGTATATCTATCACAAATAATTCAGGTACAGAACTGACATTGCAATTATTTTTACTAGTACTAGACAAAAATGAACTATGTCTCAATGACCACAGATCAAATCTCTCCTACAGATATAGCAGTATACCTGCACTGAAAGCTTCCAATTATTGGAATGAAAACATGCAGTTGTTGATCCAAAGAAAACGTTTAGGGAAGGAAGTGCCTCTGTTTGACTCCATTTATTACTTTCCAATAGGCCATCCCTGTCAAATAGCAAAAGTATTTTATATATTATTTAACATGTAAAAATCTATCAGAAAGCATAATGAATTTGTCTGTCAAGCAGAGATAACAGTAGTTCTAGCGCAAAATGCTCATAATAGAATTTCAATCCACGGGAAACACACTGGAGTCTGGCTTTTGCTGGAGACTCAAAAGCAAGCCTGGTTTTGCTAAAAGGTTCAGGACCCAGGTGAAGAGCACGGAGGTAATTTATGTTTTTCATCTTACAACTCTTACATGAAACCAGGCTCTTGGTGGCAATCACAAATACTACCTCTGCCTATAAGAAAAAGAGAAAAATAGACTTTGTTCTACTTTCACCAAGGCTGTTTTTTGCAGTGAAGTGTAGTAAATCTCAATGGCACCATAGAAAAATTCAAGATTCCTGTAATTGTCCTACTACAATGAATAATCACAGACCAAATGTTGTGTTATTACCATCAGATACATCTCTGATGCAATCTGCATTTATTATTCTCCAGGTTTGCAAAGAATAGAGACTTGCTTGGAACAAATGCAAGCTTTAGTTTACAACAATGGCATTTTCTTCTCTGCTACCATTTCTTTATCATGAAGGAGTGTGGGTGTCAGAAAAGTGAATGGAATTGAGCTCTCTCTCAAAAAAATTTGAATAACCAAATAAACTTTTTTTTGGTGAACTACAGTACCACATTCACATCAAACCCCTTCCTACACGAATGAACAAACTGGTATTACTACATTGCTACTAAATGACATGATTTTTCTACCAAAGGCCATTTTCAGTTTGAAAGTAAAATAAAACGATTAAAAAAAGGTCTGTCATCCACCCTCCTCCCCCCAAAAATGATAAACAATCAAGTCATACCAAAAAGTCTATGTGGCCTGGCCACAGTAATTACTTCTATGAATTTTACAGATACTGAAGTCACTTTACCATGGAGTGATACCTCCACCTGAAAATTAATTTTGAATGCTATCATTCAAACTCAAAACTTGACAAGAGTTTTTTTTCTTTCTTTGAAATACAACTTATAAATACGTAAATAAAAATAACATACATTTATTTCCTGGTTAAAGGTTTTTTGTCTTTTGCCTTGTGTCTGCTTCCTATATTTATCACTTTTACCGAGGTTTCAGTAAAAATTATTTACCACATTGAGGGTTGGAGTGCAGAGCTGATGAAGAACAGTACACTATACTAGCTGGGAATTCACCACTTGGACATGAATGAGGACAGCAAAGCTTGGGGTGTAACAGTGACTAAGAACCACCGACATGATGAAGTTGTGAACAAGGAGAATGCTGTACCAGAATACGGCAAGGTATTTCTGAATCAAATTGTGGAAGGTACAGGTGTGATCTCATCTGACACAGCCTGCACAACTGCCCTTGCCCACCTTCAAGAAACCAGAACTGGTACAAATATGAGATACAGGGATGAACAGGAGAACAGAGACCTTTTCATAGGAGAATAAAAGCCCTTCTGATGTGCACGAAAAAGAGGAGAACTGAAAGTGAGTGAAGGCAGAAACAGTGACAGAAAAAAAAAAATATGAAGGAAAAGTCAATGTTAACAAAAGCAAACAGTTACACCCTGACTATGAAGAAATTTGGACCGTGAAGAGTGCTCTGGGAGCAACACAAAGGAGGAAAAGCTTCCCAACAGGAACAGCACCAGAAAAACAACAGACTTCCCAGGGGAAAACACTCAAGTGAACAAGAATCCCCCAGACTGGTATTGAGATGGCACTTGGTGAAGTTATGAAAGGATTCATATGGTGTGCTTGCCTATCATAGCAGGATAATGGATTCGGTGACCCAGCAGATCCCTTTGATTCCTACAGTCATATAACAGCAATAAAGGAAATTGCCTGTAGCTTTGCCACTTGGGTCTTCTGTTTTATCAGAAAAATGAAGATCTTGGACTGCAGATCTAAAACAGGCATCACAGTGCAACAGTAATGGGTTCTGGCATGCCCATTGGTGTTCCTCCAATGGCAAGGGGGACACATGGCAGACGAAGGACACTAGACCTCTCATCTCACCACTCCTCTCCTTCTCTTCTCTGTCCTCCTCCTGCCAGTGCCTTTTGGTGTTCCCCCTCTGTGGGCCTGCCTTGGGTACCCGGTTTGTTCAGCTGCAAACCCCAAACCTAGCTCCCTGGATAGCCAAAACATGAGAGGCATCTCTGCCCTAAGACCACATCAGAGGCAATGCAAAGAACCTAAGGTAAAGTAACCTCTGTAGACCCTTGTGCAGCACACAGCTTCCAATGGCTAGCTTTTGAAAACAGTTTAGCTTTCAAAGGCCTAGAGTAAGTAAGTAAGACCTAACTAAGAGGTCTTTCTAAATAAAATCAGCTATATAATAGTAATGAACCATTAACTTTATTAATGCCAACCAAGCTTACTAAAAATATTATAAATGAGCATATAAATAGCTAAGTAAATGCAAAGTTATTTCAGAGCTCCGCAGGGGATATTAATAATGATAACTTCACTCCGGTGAAATCTTGAAGGCTCAAAAGCTAAGGTTTCCTTATTAAAAATACACATAAGGCTTCCCAGGCCAGCAGAGATTTATTTACAGCACCCCACTTTGAGTTCTGAGGGCTTATAACACTCTTATAAAATTCTGGCTTTATTACTAGCGGGTAAAACACATATACTAGTGAGCTGAAGGTCAAATCCAAATGTTCGATGGATGGGTGGTTCAGGGACCACCCCTCCTTTTTGTGAGGATTTTAGTCTTTACTCTGTGCTAACGTGCGATACTGGGGAGCACTTTCTTTCCTTTCACTCATTATGTATCCACAAAGGAATATAAGACTAACTCTCACTTCAGCAGCCCTCTAAATATCTGTAATCTCAAATCACTCTCTCTAGTGCCTTCTGCTGATAATAATCCTCAATACACTATGTCAGCACAACTATAAAATTAAAGCATGTTAAGGCAAAATGCCTTCCAACACTGTTAAAAGTTTTGGCCTCCCACATGAAATGAATCATTACAGCATTAGTTTCCTTTTGGTTTTGCTGTCAAGTTCTCTGTAGCAAAAAACTATCAAGGGTTTTATAATAGCTCCTGTCACCTTGTGTCTGACCGCCTCAGAAACACGTACAGTTGACTTCAGCCATCTTTTTATCCATAATTTCATCCTAAACAACACCAAGCCCATAAAAGCCACAGAAGAAAAATTCCCACTTTATTATCATATCGAACATGTCGTGTTCTTGAAATAAACCAGCGCCATGAGGCTTTAATCCTCTTTCAACTTCCCCTAAATGCCATCAATCAGAGAACTGTCAGCTCAAGTGTGACAAGAAACCTGCTTCCATTCCCCTGAGACCCTGGTGAAATGAGTATTATTAGACCATTTTTTCCTTCAAAGGGGTTCATTACAAAAGAGCGGAGCATCGAGAAATGCAGTCTCCAGCACAGGATCAATATTGATACATCCCCGTTGAGAGGTTTTAAAACGCTACCCAACGTGCGGCAAGAACCTTTGTGGTTTTCCGATGTGTGTGGTTAAGAAAGGTGCTGGAAAATGGGCTTTGTGCCTTCATTTGGCATGTGATAGGGTCTCCCTGCGGCAGAGCTGAACCATGTATGTGACAGCCTGCTTCCAAAGACTCCTCTTTTCCCTCCATTATGAAAGCCAGACTCTCCGTAAAGAAGTCGATGACTCTTGCCCAGGCTTTTGCCAATCAATATGCTAAAGATCCTTCTTCTCCTCTTTGCCTAAACATAAGCTGACCATGGAGCAGTACGGGATATTTCAAAACATCTCAGTTGGTGTCAAGCTGTTCAGCAAAATAACAAATTCATACCAAGATGTGCCAGAGACATAATTTTGTCCTAGTAGGTGTGTCTGACTTAAAGACCTGTGAAGCATTTTCTCCAAATTTTGACAGAAATGAATTTGATCCTGTCCATGTAGATATGGACTGAACAAATGTAATATGCGCTTCTCCTCCTTCCCAGACTTCTTTTGTGTGGAAAGAGTTGTTTTATTTTAAGAAAAGAAAATCCTGGGACAGCATATTTGAATAGGTATATGTTGTAATACTGCTTCAAGGTCCCAGTCTACAAATTTTCCCTGGCATCATTTTAGCAAAAAGAGCATTGACAGGTTACTCTTACGAGCACCAGACATATTTACATGATTTTCTTTCTCTTGCATTTTTTCTACCAATTTATGTCTATTTACAAGGATTTGAATTTCCTCAGTCAATAAAGACAAAATTCCAGTGGGGGAAGTTCAGTGGGCTGAGAGGTTTAGTAGCCGAGGGTAAGAAGCCTTCTATATTTGTGTTTATCATCTGGTAAAAATAATCCATAATTCAGTTAGCGGTAATGGCACACTGTTATCACTCACAGATCTTCTTCATGCTTATGTGAAGTTTTCAGCCTTAGTTCTGCCTCTGTTTCACAAAAAAATAACCAACCAAACCCACCCATGCTCTAAGTGTCAATAAGGTTCAAAAGCACTGAGATGGAAACACCAGCCTGTGGGCCCCCATCCACGACATAACACAGTCTGATGACAGGAGACATGTGGTTAGCCTCCACTTCTGCAGTCTTTCTTCCCTGGAGCACCAGGGAAGCCTGGGCTAAGCATCATGGAGAGGCTAAGGGACATTAACAAGAGTACATATTTTTTCAGACATGTCTTGGAGTTCCTTTGTACACTACTTCCTAGTACAAAATTGCCAAATCACATGCAGGATGAGCAGATGTTTGAGTGTTATCGCAACTTGAAGAAGGACTTCATAGAGAATTACCCATTTCTTTCATCAACCATTTCAAATGTTATCATGATTATTAAAAATGAAACCAATAATATTAATCTAGGAGCTAAGGTAAAAGACACACAGCTATTGGTTGAAGTCAAACTACCTACTAACCACTACAGCTCCAAACACTTCAGTCACCAAGCCGTATTAGCAACTGATATTTTACGCTTCTTTGAACTACTACTTTTTCTGACCACCAGCTTCCTTACCCTCCTCCAAGCATACAAGTTGCAACCATCTGACAGTAATTGCCATGACAACCAGTGCTGGTCCCAAGAGTACGAAAGACAATACCGCCAGCAAAATTCAATAAGCAGGGTAATGAAGTAGAACAGATCACGGGAAGTTAGTTGTGGGTTTGTGGTATGGACAGTGAGCAATCTGGATGATCCCCCGGGTGTCCCGGGGCTATCCACGTCCCAGGCTGGAGCATTCACATATGCTGCTGAGGCACCCTGAATAGGATGGAGAGATGCTGCAAAGGAGCAAACTATAACATTGGAGGAGAAAGGCAGCAGGCTGGCAGCAGGGGAAGAACAATTTAAAATGAAGTGAACAGATTTGCAGATGGTAAGGCAGAAAAGGCCACTACAACACCTAGTCCAGAGTCCTGGTCCATAAAGGATCTCCCAGTGATGCAGGAAAAGCTGGAGGAAGATTTTCAGAGCACAAATCAGGATTAGGCACCCTCCTCCCATGCATTTGCAACTTTCTAAGCTTTCAGCTCCACCACAAAGTAAACATCTGAATACAAAAATCTAACATGTTCTTACAAAACTGAAAAGAAAAGAAATAAGTACGCAAGTTTTTATCTACTCAAGTTCTAATAGCTAAGGAAATGCCTTAATTATAAGCATAGGTTAACTGCTTGGCATCATTACAGGGCTGATTTGGAGTTGGCTAACTGAATTAATTGCATCCCTTACCTTCAAGTTTCTTTGATGTGGAACCTTAATTCAGACTTTACTCATTTTATGATGACTGATCCTGGAATTATTATAAGCATTCTTTTCTATTTCTTTCTATCAAATAATGGGTTTCTACTTTCAACTTTAACAAAGATTTCAGTTTAAGAGTTTCTAATGACATTAAAGTGACATATCTAGCTAATATTAGCTAATTTAGCTAACTACAGTATTATCATGGAGTAGACATGATAAAGCAGGAGAAACGATGTGCTAAGAGCAGCAGTTCTGATTGACAATGCCTTGAGCAATCGCCTTATAATTTTTGTAATTTGTTCTCCATTTTGAGTTAAAAAATAATCCCTGAATATCATACTATTCCCCTTCAACCACAAATTACTCCATTTCATTAAAACCAAGTCCAAAACGTAGCTGAAACTTCTCTGAAAGAAAGCCTTTCAGTGGCTTAAGTTCAGAGTGGGTAATAAACCTCCAGCCAAGAAACAATTCTGTAGAAAAGCAAACGTTGCCAAGAAAGCTTCCTGCAACCCTGCTGTCAAAGCACTACACCTCAAGGCAAGCACCACTGATACAGAGGGCTGAAAAGAACAGCAGACAGAAATAAGGACCCTTCTCACCCAGACGCAATGTTTACGTTAGCCCTGGCAATATAGCAAATATCTCATGAAGTCCAGCATCAGGCCTACAGAGAAAAAGGCTTTGGTTTGTAGGCAGCACACCATTTTGCCTGTCCAGGAAGAGTAAATCATCAGTTTTACCTGCAAGCATCACAAACTGAACTTTAAGAAGGTACCTCCAGATAGGAATAAACTATCCTGTTTATCCAGATCAATACGTCAGTTGAGACCTGCAGCATTTCTCCTGCTGCATAAAGATACCATGCTATTTACACAGAGATAACCTGCACTATTACTATTAAGATTCAGCCTTGCGATAATTCCAGCTGTAAAGGATCAGCTAGATGTATATTAGTGATCTAAAGGGCTGTAACATTTAAAAATTTTAGCAAGGAGCTTATCTTTGCCTAGCCAAGATGAAGGGCCGGCATCTCTGCTTTTTCCTCATTTTGAAAAAAAGATATTGGTGTGTATGCAAGTGCCTGTGGGGGATGAGAAAGCTTCTCTGTGAGCAAGCACATCTTCAGGATTGAACCTGAAATGCAGCACGGTGGGAATCACCTTGAATTGCAATAGGCTGCAAGGAGCACAGCGTGGTCTGCTCCCGGTCCTGCCAGCCTAGGACAGAAGTCTCCTGGTGAGAGTTGGTTACCCAGGCTTTTTTTCTAATACAAGAAAAAAAGATGACGACAGGTCAGCCCCATGAATAGACAAACCGTTCACACTTCCTAGAAACTGGGGGAAAAAAAAAAAAATCCTCTCTCTTTCACAATGAGCAACGGTACTGATCCCAAACACCCGTTTTGTTTTTGAGGCTTCACCCCACAGGACCCCACCACGTACCACTGTCCCTCTTTGGCAGCTCAAGGGACAAGAGGTTTTTCTACAAGACACGGATGCAGCTAAATGGGTCTGCGTTAACTGAAGCAGCGGCAGGAAAGCGCTTTGGGCAGAAAAGAAGGAAACAGTCAGTGGTGCCAAAGCACCAGGTAATTTGCAATAAAGCTGGCAGGAGGGAGAGGAAGGCTGCTGTGCCTGCCTGCAGCCCATGGCACCTTCCCTTCATCTCAGCTATTGCAGCTCTTGGTGGAAGCAGAGAGGCCGTTTCTACCTCCAGCCCTTAAAAAACCCCCGATGCCAAACCCACCCTGGATTTCTTCCACAAAAAAAGGCCTCAGAGCAAGTAAACGGTTAAGCCCTGTGGTCTGCGCTAGGGATAAAGAAGGAAAAGCTGGGAAAATGGGCAGAAAAGGGGTGGTGGGAGAAGCGAGGGGTTTGCTCGCTGGGTGAGTGATTTGTAGAGTCACCTTGGATGTGCCGGGCATCCCCCCGAGCTGAGTCTCCCACTGCAAGAGGGACTGACAACCCCTGGGCTTGTAAAGCCGCAGGAGAACGTATCGCTACACGCTATTCCTTTGCTCTCTGCTGCCAGCCCAGCTACCCATACAAATATTTCACTTTGGGGGTAAGAATAAAATATGAGCACTGCTGCCACCACAGCAACCTAGTTATCTATGCAGCCACGGAGATATTTGTTCTTGGGTTAAACACTTGTCAGTGGTTCTTTCTAAAACCCCTTATTTTCAGGAGGAATTATATATTTAACTTGAAGCAAGATTGCTACTCTTAAAAAAATTAAAAATGAGCACTGTGGGTGTTTCTAATTTAAGAGGGACACGAAGATCAACAAACTTTCGCTTCCTCTGGGTTTTAACCATGCTTCATTTTCAATTGCTTTTCTTCCATGGGTTTTACGATTTTCTTCAGATTTATATAAAATAGTGGAGGAACGCAGGGGGATTTGATGCTGTGGGTGAACTCCATTGGCTGCACGAGCGTGACTCTCAGAGCTGACACGTTTCTGCAGCTTTGCATAATGCTTCACAGGCAAAAAAAAGAAATGAACATAAACGTCCTATTTCATGCGGATGTTAATCTTGAGCTTTACAGCTAAACTATGCAAAAGACATATTTATAGGATTTACCAGCTAAACTACTATAAATCTGGCATAATTCCATGATCTGAAGATCCATTGCTAATTAACTGAAGTCCTACAAACCCAGGAAAATTAATACAACCAAACAATGTTCAAAATAGAGTTTATACTTCTCAGCTAAGTCAAGGCTCAGTTCTGCATGCTTCCTCTCACATGCTGCTCTAGGAATATCACAACCAAAGCCAAAACATTCAGTCCTTGATCTAATCCCCGCTCTCAATGCTGCAAATCCATGTGTACTACTCTGCTACTTTTCTCCCCAAATATGACTGGAATGGAGGTTGGGTTTTTTTTAATTAAAAAAATTTGAATTTCTAACAAAAACACCAAAATCAAACCAACAGCTTATTTGTCCCATGGGCTTTCTGTAAGAATCTGATATCTTTGTAGACACCAATGATCTCTTTGATGATGTTTAGGCATCCCACCAATGAAACTACATCCAGTAAACTTATTTTGCTCTTTCATTCCTGTTAAGAATTGAAACCTTTCTGCTTTGCTGGGAGATGCTTTAGTCTATAGTTATTTACAAAGCAAGGTAATTAAATGGCAGCTTCTCTTTACTGTTTTGGAAATTCACTTATACTACTCTTTCAGCTGAAGACAACAATAGCAAATATAAGGAAAAAAACTGTTTTAATTACAATAAGTATAAAAGGATCATTACCTTACCAAACAAGTGTGCTTCTCCCCAGGTTCAGCCCTAAACTGAGCTTTTAGAGTGAACTAGCAGAGCCTCTGCATGTTATTAAGCACATGTGAGAGAGAGACTGGCTAATGTGCCATGATAAATTACTACCACCAGGACTTAATCAGGAGTGTAAGCACCTTCTCCAGCTAGGGCAAAACCCCTCGTTATATTGGGCTGTGACTATAACAGACTGATTATTAAAACCCTTCTATTGAGAGCGATCATTAGAGGAATATGATAAAGTATTTGATTAAGAGGAAGTCCAAGTAAGACACACTTTACTGATTCACTACCAGGCAGCAGCAAAGAGCAATTTAAAAAAAGTGATTTTTCCAGATTTATTTTGTTGTGTGGGATTACAAAATCCTGCCTTGTCCTCCTCTCCCCCCCCCCTTTTTTTTTTTTTTTTTTTTTTTTTTCCTGGCCATTTAAAACATCTATTTCTGTTCATTCAGTCTAATTTTATTCTGGTTTATCTATTGTTTTATTGAGAAATTTCAATATTCTGGTTCCATATAAGACTTTTCCCTTAGTCAGGAACTGCAGTCTGTAATAACAGCAATCAAGGCAGTTCATTCTGACAAATGTATGTCAGAAAAAGACTGCTGTGACTTTGAAATATTGAAAGTGGCTGATAACATAATGTGTGAAGCAGAATAAATGCATACAAATGGAAGTTTTAGCTGAGCAGTCAAAGTATGAACTAAATACAGTGTCAGAGCTCTGCACTGAAAGCTCTACGTGCAGGTGGTTACAATGGCAAATTACTATGCACTCTTTCTCCCCTCCCCCCCCCCCCCTTTTTTTTTTTTTTTTTTTTTTTTGCCTGGCCATTTAAAACATCTATTTCTGTTCATTCAGTCTAATTTTATTCTGGTTTATCTATTGTTTTATTGAGAAATTTCAATATTCTGGTTCCATATAAGACTTTTCCCTTAGTCAGGAACTGCAGTCTGTAATAACAGCAATCAAGGCAGTTCATTCTGACAAATGTATGTCAGAAAAAGACTGCTGTGACTTTGAAATATTGAAAGTGGCTGATAACATAATGTGTGAAGCAGAATAAATGCATACAAATGGAAGTTTTAGCTGAGCAGTCAAAGTATGAACTAAATACAGTGTCAGAGCTCTGCACTGAAAGCTCTACGTGCAGGTGGTTACAATGGCAAATTACTATGCACTTTGCAAAATTTTTTTATGAATAAAGTGGCAAGCACAGTTCTTCCTTGGCCATATCATCCTTTTTTTCCGCTTGCACTTAGTCATAAAGCAGAATGAAGCCATGTTTAAGTACAAAACCTGGGTCTTGGAAAACCACTTGGTTTTTATAAAAGGTATCAGGGCTATGACAGCTGGGATCAGGGCCCTGCTTCATTTTTGGACTAACCTAATTCGATTGGCACTAACGCAGCAAATAAAATACACTGTGCAAGTAAGGGACCCAAACACACCCAACTGATTCATGTTAGTGAATGCTTCTATCTGTTTTGACCCCTCAAAAAACTACAGAGCCAAAGTGAGCTTTTTTGGGGAGCCTGTTATGAGCCAGGGCAATGCTAGGGACTAGGTCTGTGAAATATTTCAAGGGAAATTTGGATCTGCCTGGCACAGCCTCGTTAAGCACTCCTGCTGCCCCTGCCTGGGCTTTGATGTGCTGCAATCTCATGCTCCTTGTCGTGTCGGTGCCAGGACAAGCCACGGCCTTGGGACTTCTCTACCTGGCTTGGTGACTCCTGCAGCAGCAGGACAGCTGGGTGTGCTCTCCGGGTGCCCACCTGCCTGCTTCCCATCACTCAGGTCTTTGGTGACTGCGGAATGCAGTGCCGCCCAGCCAGACTGTGTGCTAACTGAAACATACAGCACGGAAATTTTCCAAGCACACTTACTGTTTACACTACGCCAGACAAAAATCTTGACACAAGCCTCTACGCATCTTACTGCCTCGGTTTCCTTGCCGCCACTAATTCTTCCTTGGGATTAGGACAGAGGTCCTTTAAGACCTTGTGATACCTCATCCATAGAGCGTTTTTCCGTTGAGGCTGCTGAGGCCCCATACATTCAGAGAGTAAGGGCTCCCCCACCCCACCTTCACCCTCTAACTAATCCAATCCTCTCCAACCACTGCACTCAGACACACTAGTGACCTTGCTGGAGACACTGTCCAACTCCTCCTCCCCGTTTCCACCTGATTGCTCTGGGGAGCAACCTACCTCTCAGGCTTGCTCTGAGGCAGAGCAGAAAGCTTCTCTGGGTAGTTTTGTCAGATTTCTCACTTTGGTAATCTCCACCCTGCATGAAGCTGAGCAATAAGGAAGGCTCAATTTTTTCAACCGCCACAACCATTCACAAGAACCCAGATCCTCTCTCTTCTCAGTGCCTCTCCTCTCACTCCCTCTGTCCCTGCAACCAGCTTTCTTCTTCCTCACATGTTGTTTCAGTGAAGGAAGACACCTCTGCTACAAACCCTTCCTTGGCTCTACGTTCTGGAGATTTTCCACAGACTCCTTTTTCCTAGCCCCACCTCCGAACCTGACTTGACTCCAAAAAGTCATCAAGCAAGACTAGCACCTTCCTTTGCCTACAGACAATTCAAGGATGGGTGACGAATAGCAGGTGGTTTATGGCAGGGGAAATCTCTGCGGACTGAGGCAGCCGCTGGTGCAACAGTTCCACGGACAAGAGCAAAATTCTTGGCTTGAGTACGGATAAATCCCCTCAGCTGTCACACCACTAAGTTCACTATTTACCAGAGCATATTTCAGCTTTGAAAACAAGCTTCATTTTCAGGGAAAAGCTTTTCATTTTTATCTGGAAAACAGGACCAGCTGAAGACTAGCTTTATGGTCGAGCTAAAGGTTAATTACCTTTTAAGCCAACAAAATGGGTTAGGAAAGATCTATTATTCTCTACCGTTTTGCTACTCTTGCTCATTTTAACTGAAATAGGATGACCAGTGTTTTGAGCAACTTAGGTCAAGAGGCAGGAACCTTGGGCAGGTGGTGCTGGCATGGGGTAGGTGAGCTAAACCCTTATTTGTGGTTATTACAGTTTTGTTGTCAAGATAGCTGCGTGGCTGGATCCTTCTTATTTGCAGGGAAAGCTTTGCACTTGCTTCCCCCCCCCCGCTTTAAAGGCGAGGCTGCTGCCCAGCTGAGTTGCAGTGAGAACTTAAACCTGCTCCTCTTGAGACTGACACACACAAAGGTAAGAGAAGCTAATCAGAAAACAAAAAGATGTACTACAGGAAAGTGTGCGTTAACCGTAAACCTAATCTCTTCTTTAGGAATGCATAAAAAGGCAAGTTTTTGGACGGAAGCCACTCACTGAGACTTCTTTTAGCTTTACTATCATCAGATTTATAACCAGGCAGTTCAAATTCTGCAGCCTTGCACTTACTCTATAAAACTTTAAAACACATGAACAACTCAGCTTACAAGAAGCGTTCCTTGCACATAGTTCGATGAGCAATGCTGCTTCCACAGACCGTACTGCACACACGTTGCTGGCTAATATCTGGTCATTTTACACACCAAGTCTGCGGTGCCTAGGGCTATAGAAGGGGATAAAAAGTAGCAAGAAATAGCTTGCAAAGTGATATGTGCTGGCAATTTAACACATTACAATTAGACTGTTTTCTTTGGGATGGTTCATGGGTAATGATGGGGAATTAATACCCATAAAGAGCTTACCTGGCTTGCCTTTCTGACACTTTGAATGCAGTGCCCTTTCTGAAAGCAAGCATTGATTAGGAAAAAGAGAAGGCATGAAGCTGTCTTTTTCATGGCACTTCTTTTCCACTGAGCAGGAATTCTTTCACCCCAGTGTCGTTTGGATGCAGAAGTATCTTCCCATGATGAAGCCAGCAGGCAGCTCTCTGATTCTCATAGATCTGTATTTGAAGGTGAGAAGATCTAATGCCATTCCCTTATGATTTTCTTTCTTATGCTTCATCGTAGTGCTGCTACTTCACAATCCTTTAACTTATCCTCTTATGCTTCATCGTAGTGCTGCTACTTCAAAATCCTTTAACTTCATCAATTATCATTATATTTAAAAAGCCCACTAATCTGCTCACTGCCTTTATATGTTTTCATTAATTAATTTTCTATTATATGTATGTTATAAACTTCAGACCTGCTGCAGAATCTTTTAACCCACCTCATGAGTTAATATGACAGCATATTAAGAATTTGCTAAAGTCTTTGTTTCTGTAGGCATCTCCCTCTCTTTCAACTTCTGATGATGAGTCTATGGTGAGACCTGCAGGCACCAGAGGCACACCATCAGGAAGCAATAAAACCATTTTTCCTGCTCTCACAACATGATGTGTGGCAGCCACAGCTTCTCTGCAGTCCTGCAGCCAACAGCCCCAGCTACCAAGTGAGATGCGAGTGGATTATAAAGCCAAGAAACACTTCTGATGACAGTGCAGGAATCTTCAAAACCTGCAGCTCTGCATTAGGCAGTTAGTGGAGTAGAATTGCAAAGGGACAATGTTAGATCATCTGGTCCTTGGGAAAAGCTATTAGCAACGTGCTCATACAGGATTACAGAACACTGTAAACTTGGATCGAACAGTCGTTGCCTTGGTAGAAAGAAGAAGAGAGAACAGTGGTGGGACAAAAGCTGTCTGCTAGGGCTTTATATGAAGTAATGGATGGCTTTTTTTAAAATCAGAATGAAGCTACATGTTTTCTCTTAATCTATTTGAGGTTGCAGGTCTTCAGCCTGGATTTGGAGGTCTGGGAGTGAGCTGTGCAGAATGCAACCGCCCTGCAGCTCCGTCGGGGCAGGCGGCTGGCTGACCACCACTTCCAACAAGGTGAGTTTCCCAGCGTGAAGGCCAATTGCAGTTTATCTTGGAGGACTTGGCTCAGGAAAAAGGAAGGTGGATGTGTTTTAAGACCTAGGGCCCGATGCAATTCTCTGTTTCACTCCTACAAGTCTTACGTAGACAGTAAAAAATAAGGATAGACTGTTGTTTTGGATGGTCAAGAAATATTACATTGGTGTGTCACTAGAGGCACTTTTTTATTTAGTATCCTTGCTCTCTGAGAAACTGTCTTGTTATTATGTGCAACTCTGAAGTTAGGGCTTTTCTTAACAGTGACTATATCTGAATCGATTAAGACCGGAATCTCATGTCAGACAGCTCAAAAATCTGGAATTAATTTTTATTTTTTTCCCTCTCACTAATGTAATTTCAGTTATATGAACTTGTGACATGATCCAAGGGCAAGCTCTAAGAATTAAAGTTTCTTATTTAAATTCAGGAGCTTGCTTCAAGTCAAATAATTCTCCCAATTTGCAAAGTTTTCTAATTTTCTTGTAAAATAAGAAAAATGTTCTTTAGAAGGGAATTTTACTAGTTTCTCTGCTGTATTATGCAGAATTTTATATATACAGCTCAGAACAGTATTTCAATTCTAAGCAAATAACAGAGGCAAAACAAAGCCGAGTTCTTACTAAGGCATCCACCGTTCTTCAGATGATCACTGTATTTAATCATGAAAAATCCAATTAGATCATTATGAGCACTCCTCTGCAGGGTTAGGATGCAATCCAAAACTCTTATTTTTCCCATAGGTAGTAAAAGATAAATCAGAGACTTACGGACACTCAAGGGTTTTCATTTAAAAAAACAAACAAACAAACAAATGGAGGGGGGAATCTCCTCAAAGATAGGGGTACATAAGTCCCAAGGACTCAGAAGAAGAAATCAGGGTAGTTAGGAAAGAAGTAATTTTCCTTGCACCGGGGACTTTGGACACCAGTGACCTCCAAGACACAGAATAAAAATCTAAGGAGAGAGAATTAATAGCGAGGAGGCAGGAAGAAAACATATTTATGACTCAGGGCAGGAACGTTTTAAAACTCAGGGTTTTGCTGACAAGATAAAAAGAGGACAAGAGAAAATCCATAGCATTTATTTAAAGCATAACCCTAATAATTTACTAAGGGGGAGTCTGAAATGCTACACGGTGGCTCTCCTCCTCACCTCCAAAGGTTTGGACATCTGAAAGCGCATCCCTTGCTGCCCGTGGGGTGTCTTTAGGTTTGCTATGGGGAAATCATTATAAGTCTCCATTTCTTTATTCCCTCAGGACAGAAAGAAGTGATTGTTCTTCTAGCTGCAACACAAACACTGTGAGACTTTTTGTGATTTATTCACAAAATTCAGTCTGAGGTTCCCGCAGAAGCTATCTGGTAGTTGCACCTTTCATACGATATGCTATCGCGTGCCCCACCTCTCACAGATGACCACCAGCAGGTTTGTGACTGCTGCTGCTGCTTCCAGCACACAGGCAACGTTATGTGTCCCTAAGCTGGTGCTCATTCGGGGTGCGTGTTGTCTGGGGAAACACAGCTGATGAATAACAAGCAAGAGGCCCACAGTAGAATTCTGAGGACAATCTAGTCTCCTCTTCTTTCTTTTTTTTTTATCGTCACTGTTTCCTTTCATTTAAAAGTGAAGTCTTTGGGGCAGAATGCACACAGATGCTCTTGGGATATGAGGAATGAAAAACAACTATGGCTTGATTTTTTGGTGGCACTGGGTGTTGCCGGCTTCTAATTAAGTGAAAAGCTGGCCACTAGCCTCTGATGAGTATGAAATCAAATTGTTTCCTCTACTGAGCTGTGTGGCCAGGACTGTAGCACAGAAGAAAAGAGTTAGCCAGCAGAGAAAGCGGGGATGTCACTTTGCTGTCACCCCCTCCTCGACCCTCACCAGAAAGCAGCCCCCAGCACGGCACCTGAGCCATGGCTGCTGAGCTTCAGGAGGCACAGACATCCTATGAAATACTCTGGAAAGAGTTTGCAATTATATTCATACCTCCCAGGGGTGCAATGGAAGTTTTAAAGTTTAGGGCTGAAAAGACTCCTTAAGAGGTGTCAAATTTAGTGTCAGCATACAGTTCCTCAGGAACCAAATGACACATTCTCTTCAAACTCTCCTAGGAAATTTGGCAGTTCCCATTATTAAAGCCCCTGTCATTACCTTGAAAGAAAAATAGATAGAGAGATAGAGTGAAAACTGACACGCTGCCTGGGGACTGCTGGTGCTCAGAAGGTTAAGTCTTAGTGGCAAAGAAAAGGGGCCAGCGATCTACCTGAGCACACCAACTGGCTCAGAGATCATTAAGAGACCATTAAGATCTGCAACAGATGAACAAAGTCATCAGGACGCTGCAACAGGTCCATCATTCAAATGTTACCTAGACTATTTTCTATACTATTCACTCTGAAGCCACACACCTATTTTCAGGATGGACTTGAAGCACCTGTTTTCAGGGAGAGCACCAAGCAGTCACAGGTGCTGCGTGGGACCCCAGCTGGCCACTTTGCCATCCCAACACAGCAAAAAGCCTGTCTCATTCTGCAGTCGGACCACTCATTGCTGCTCATGCCCTTGTTTTGGCCTAGAGGAGATTTTCTGCATGCAGAAAAGAGAGGTCTCAAAGAGCAGGTTCTTTACAGTGCTTTCACTTGGTTACCCTTTTCCTCCACTGAACTGCACCTGCACAAAATGCTTTTTTGAAGGCATATCAGTATTGCGCTTTAAATGGTATAACTTTTCTCATCAAAAACATTTTGTTCATCCCCAAAATGTTAGATTTCCTTGAGTCTGGAAAGAATAATCCCGAACAGGGCTTCATCTTCTGTGGTGTGGCTGGAATTAATTTTTTAAAAGCCCAGCTTGGCAAATGTGCATGGAGTTTCTAAGTGATGTGCATTTTGCCACATGCTTCACTAATATTTCCCTATACCCAAACTTTCATTTGTAAGAATAATTCTGATTTTAAACCGCATCAGTTCAAACATGTGGGAGCACTCTCTCTTCTCTCTGAAGAGTATAGGCATCATCTTACATGTGTAAATTTATAAATGCAATATGAACCAACGCAAGCAAATGTACCTCAACGGCAGCCCATTCCCATATGATACTTGCTTAATTGCATCAACTTAAAATCAAGTGTATATTAAGTATATATTGAACATTTTGTGTTAATTTAGCCATAGACGTAGCCATACCCATCCTCACTTTCTGGTTCCTTTGTAACTGGAGGCTCATTCCACACTGGCAGGACCACGTCCCATGCAAACACAGGGGCACTAACTGGTAGCAGCAGCTGGAGGCTGGGAGCAGCGTGGCTGCCAGCATCAGCCCCACACTGTGCTTGGGGCACCACAGCGTGTCTGCCTCGTCAGTGAGGTGGGTACCAGATAACCAGGTGGTCACCAGCCATGGTCCCACACCTCAAACACAGGTACATGACCACTAGCCACCACAGCTTTGGTTCTCACAACGTTCCTGGTTGTTTCAGGCTTCCTTTTAGCACCTCACAAATTACCCAGGGTATAAAGGGGCACTCCATCATGATCACTTATGGAAGGAAATGACATCAGGGGATTTAATTTTTACAAGGCCCCAGCTGTGTTTTGCTGGCACCTCAGCATTTAATGCTGATTGCAGGTTTAATGCCTTTCCTAAGTAGCCTGATGGGTAAACTCCCATAGAGACTGGAATACTTCACAGAGCAGGTGAATATGGCTGCAATCCCCAAAGGCCACAGTATTTTGCATGTGTTAATCCCTTGGAGAACAACATAACAGACATCCCAGAGTGGTTTTGGAAATCCCAAATGCCTAAAATTTACCACAGTGTTATCTTGACTGCAATTCATGGCGTGTAGCATTGGAAAGAAGGGGTGGATGCTTACACCTCACTATCTCTTTTCCTGTTTCTCTGGAAATAGCTTGAATGTTCAGAAAAGGTAATGAAAGCCTTAAACTCGTGCCCATGATTCCTGCACAGAGACCAAAATCTCCTGTAAGCTTGCCAGACCTTTTACAGCTGCACCCTAGGGATTTAACGCTGTGCAGCTTATGGGTTTGTATGAAATTTCATAAAAGAGAAGCTCTGTATTTTCACATAAATATATTTATTTGGGGAAAGATCAAGAAATGCCAATATATTTCAAACCAGTTCCCTACTGCATTAAAGAATGTGAAATATTCATGTGAACATTTGCTAATCCTATCCAGTGAAATCTATTTCTCTCTCTATTTAGCATGCAGGCTACAGCAGCTGAAGGTTGTTCAGCCTTTTCATTAGGAAGAAAAGGATGATTTGTGAAAACCACATGGAAGTAATCATAAAGAACAGTACTGAAGGGTTTCAGAACAAAACCTTGTAAGCTACCTTATAAGCATGCTTTCTCTTTCATGTATTTGTTTCTTATATGGTGTTTCACAGCTTCAAACTGTAAATTTATATTTATGGACATAATAAGAAGTGCAATATAATATGCTTTCATAAGGAAGAAATAAAAATTTATGGGGAAGCACACACATTTCAGAATATATATCTCAGTTTCCCTAATTTCTCCAGTAGGTAGCATCACTCTCAGCAAATTCCAATTTCTCTGTTCAACCATTACTCTTGATAGTGTAATGAGTTACTTTTTCATCAGGGCTAAGTTCTGCATATCCATCCAGACCCTCCTGTGGCCCAATGTCTCACAAATAATCCCTTTCTTCATCCACCTGAACCCTATTAACTATAGTAGGAAATGGAAAATGAGGAAATCTGAGTGGCTACGATCCCCGATTCCATCAGGGTAAGACATCTGACCTTAGGAATTCATTTAAATCTCCTTATGCTATGGATTCCCTAAGCATTAAATGTAAATAGCATTTACTTTCCACCGAGAGATACAAATATTTAAATATTACTTTGAAAATCTTCAGATAAAAAGAGCTATATGTGTGCACATTTTTATGCTTCTTTCTGCTTTCTTACACCTTCAAGATATAATAATACACTGAAATGCTGAAATTTTGTTACGAAATAAAATTGTACTGCACAGACCAATGACCCAGAAGTTGCTAAAGGCAGGGTATCAGAAGAAGATGTAACCTAGTCTCTCCAGGTACTGAATATTGTGACAAAGAAGATAATTGCTTACCAGAACCAGCTGTGACCATTTCCCCCATGTACTGAGAACTATAACAAGTATATAAATAATGTCAGAAACAGTCCTTAAGGAGCGGTTTGGATACATCCTCCTTGACTTGGAGAGTGGTGGCAGTGGGGATGAAGAATGCTCAGCTGTGCCGGCATGAGCCGAGCCATGCCACTTGGCAGATTCACTGTATTTAGTAATAAAGACACAGACCATGAAGCTCCCCTATGCCTTCAAATTTTTGTACTTAAGACTTCCCAGGTAACGCTCTGAAGAGGATGGTTTAACACCTTGACTAGCACCTGAGATGTCTAGCACCAGAGATCTCTAACACATGGGAGCATTTCTTAGAAAGATTACAGGAAGAAGTTTTACTCTTTTGTTTGGCATGGAGAGCCCGAACATTACAGAGCCAGAGATTTTTAGCAGAGCCAGCCCTATAAAATGCATATATGCTTCATTGAAATTGAATTTTTCATTGGTCCTGTGAACTTTTGTATTATGTTACTGCTACGTCAGCACAAATTCAGCTCCCAGCATAGAACAGATTCAAAGAATTCAAGCCTTCTCTGTTCACGTGGTATGTGTGAACAGACAGTGATGCCTCTGAATCTCCACGTTGTTACTTACTGACTACTTTTACCCCTACCTGGTTCTATGGGCTGAAGACAAAGGCAATAGCCTGAAGGGAGCTACATATTTGTATGACATAATTGCTCATGTTCACTAAAGCAACCACACGAAAGAAATTCCATCACAGCAACTGTAAAATTTTGTTACATGCGTCTAAAACAAACCAATAGAAACTGAATTGAGAGAATAGGTTCAGAATGGAAAAGGATCATGAGATTAGTCCACATCTTCTCCTAAGAGCCAGACCATAGATATTACACTTTTTAAATCTTTGTTTTTTACATTTCACACACATCCTGACTTAGGAATCAGTACTAGAGTGAAGCAGAAATACTGCAAAGGCACAATACATACTATTAATTGAGTGGTCTGATCCTAGTAGAAACACAGTACCAGAAGCATCTCTAGAGATCTCACTTTTGTAACCCAAGAGATCAATTAGTATTGGGATAAGCACCTAAGTATTTGGGTAGGAATAGGGGTCTTTTCACTGAAACATCAAATGTTCTTGTTCATTCCCTTGAGTTTTCCAATCAGTGTCCAAGTTTACCTTTTTCTCTTTCAGAAAAGGCTCCTGTAACAAGAAGGGTTGAGTTATGCTGTCCCTCTATAACAAATGAATCAACTCTTTCCTCATTTTCCTGCTAATGATGTTCAGCTTATCTCATTAATGTTTTCCAAAAGAAACAAGAACAATTCAAATTAGAGCAACATGAAGCATTTTTAATGCAGTTTCTAAAAAAGTGAATAATCCTACGTCTCCGAGGAAATGAATGCCAATGTAAGAAATGAAGTGGATAACAAACACAAGATGTTTTCCCTTCAAAGAAAATTAAATTAGAAGAAGGGTCCAGAGCTGAGAGAGACACCTTCCCTTAGGACCTGTTCTGCCTTCTCCAAACGCTTACCTTTGTGAGAACACGTCTCGGTAGGGGCTGCCGTGCTGCAGTGCGATCCCGTACCCTCTGTCTGCAACCGTGTTTCCGATGGTGTAGAAAGAGCACTCTGCATCGTTGATGGCCACATACTCCAGCACTGCTGCGTCCCACACAAAGGCATAGTTCCCGTGTTTCACCTGCAATAGACATAGCAAGAGCTCAGATTGCAGACTCTCAAGTCCAAACGGAGGCCAGCGCGCCTAAACACATGGCGGTTTCAGCACAGTCTTCTTTAAAGTAAGGAAAGTTTGAGTGCCCATCAGCTCTCAGCAAAGACAGCACGCTGTGACCGGTGCCATGCGGTGCTTTGGCTGAGCCCCTCACCAGAAATGGAAGAAACGTGGTCTGAGAACAACATGCTGTCAGGGAAACAGCCCCATGCAGGAATCCTGTTCTTCAGGGAACAAAGGAAACATTGGTCTCCCTCCATCAGTACTAAATTCCACCCCAAATCCCCCCCTTATTTTTTTTCCTTTGAGCTGAAAAAACCAACCCTTTATAGGGAAGGTAGGAATTCGCATTGGGAGAAGCGTGGGAGGGTATGCATGGCTATCCAGACAGAAGACCACTGTTCAAGATGGTGCACGTTTCAGGTTGCCATAGACATCATGAACATCCATGTGTCTTTTGGGCTCTGTGCATGATTGCGGGCAAGATCACACCAACTAGATTTTTTGGGATTATTTTTCTCAGCACGAAGTGTTTCCACATATCTTCAAAGACTTTTGAACAGCATGATCATATAAGCCATTTTAACTGTTTGACTAAGATAAATCCAGAACAACTCATTATCTTGAAAAGCTTTTAAAGTAACGTTTTACTATCCTTTCATATCTGAAACAAACTCACATTTTTCTTTTCACTTAAATATATAGGGTGTATATAACATTTCAGCATTTATTCAGAAGCAAGCTTTTAAAACCAGAAATTCAGTCAAGCAAATCCTTCTTTATTTCAGTGACTTTCCACTTTCCACTCAAATAATGTTTTTCTGGAAAAAAATATAAAAAAATCTCTAACTGCTTTGCCAGATCTTTTACCAGTTTTCTGTTTCGTTGGTCTCTATGTCAGACCTGAAGCATCATGATGCTTTTTCCTGACCCTCTGTGCTCGGCTTCACTCAGCACTTTTCCTATGCCATATCAGCCAACTAAGCTGTAAAACGACGCTGAACCCATTGACTTTGTACATCTAATGGGAATAAATACGTGACAGCTAAGTGAAAAGTAAACAAAACACAAAAAGGCCATCTGGGGCCAGGCAATCCAGAGAGAATTCAAAACCAAGTCAGCATATCAAAATACGCAATGTCAGTACATCATTTAGATTAGGCTTTGACAATGTAGATTATGTTTTTAAAGACTGTTTACATATAAAAGTTACTGAAGCAAGCCACACCGGCTGCTTGCTCACAAGATGTAGTGCACAAGGAACATTTGCATTTGGGACACATTCCTTTTCATGCATAATCAATCTGAATTAGGCACTGCAGGCCTGGAAAGGGAATACTTCCTATTTCCATTTGTAGGCAAAGTACAGGGAGGATTTGTGCAGATTTTGGAGCAGAAAGGGAGCCATGTTGTCTGTGGACTCAGAATAAATGGCAGGAGAAAAAAAAAAACTATTTCCAAAATCACACACACACAAATGCAGGACCGGATGAGTTTTAATCTTCAGGTTCTGAAAAAGGTGAAGAATGGGGTTTTTTGACTTCCAGTGGAGGTTTATCTAAATGGCCAGGGAATAAGGGCTAGAAGTGACCTCACTGCTACCAAACAATACAACTTGTGTGCTTGTCTTACAGGCACTGCAATTCACAGAGCTCTTCCTAGCTTGGGTTTGCACCAGGATACTTATTCTGATCTTCCTATAGGCACCACTTGGCTAAGAAATAGACAGAATGACTGAGAAAAAAGCCCTTCCTAGGAGTTTTTAAAAGGATAATGACTCAGCCTGAAAAAGAATCACGATGTGCAGGCAGCAAGGGAAGGAAACAGGAGACAAAAGCAGAAGATCAGAAGGGGGGAAACGAATCCTGAAAAGGATCAGATGGACTTTCCAAATAAAGGAATTAAGGAAAATTGGAGTTCAAAAAGACGAGTAATTTTACATGCGGGGAGATAACCTTTGAGGTGATGGCAAGAGCAGAGGGTTATGTTTTGACACCTTCTTTTGTCCTAACCCACCCTTTTAACATCCTAGTGCATTGAATTCACTGAAGTGCTTGTAAAGAGACTTATCAGCTGGTCTGGAAAAATTCTCTTGATTTGGCTGCCTTGCTGTAAAACAACTCGCAGTGAGAATATATAAAAGTGGTAAAAGCACTTACTGTCAATAATATCTGTGATGAAGTGGTATATGTAAGATCCTTAGAGCAGACTTGATAATATCACAGTTCAGGTTCCCACAAAGATATTACTTTTCATAGATAAGATCACAGTGAGCCTCAGTTAAAGCACATAGGGCAGGAAAGAGATTGAAGAGCCAGAAGGGATCATCCCAGCCATCTACCTTCAACACATGATTGCTCTATGAAATAAAATACCTCCTTTTTAGCATTTTTGCCCTATCTATTTACTAATCTAGGGAATTCAAATCTATGGAGCAAACCTAAGTTGCAATTGTCATGCTTGCAATCACACTCTTCATGGAACTACTCCTCAGTCTAACAGTTTTCACTGCTATTCTACATATTTATATTTTCTACTTGTTTTGTTTTTTTCTTAAATAACTTTATGTCATTCCTAGTAATTTTTCCTTTTGCAGTTCTAAATACTCTCACTTTGGGGCTGACAGCTTTCAACTATTGATGAACCTTTCCTTTACTTAGCTTAGATGGATATAGATTCCTTTAATCTTTCCTTGCAAATCCAGTAGTTCAGCCCTCCCATTAACAGTGACAATACTTCTGAACTGTCTCCAATTCTTAATTTTTATATATGAGAAAAACACCTGCCTTGCTAAGAGACAATCAGTTATCTGGCAGCTCAGAAGGCATATGATTCCCTTTTTAGCACAACCTTCTTCTGAGATTCATAGTCTCAACAGTCTGCCCATGGATCTTTCACACAGCTGAAGATTTGTTTTAGCCTAAAGATCTAAGAATAAAATTTTCCTAGAGTACAGCAAATCTGGAACGTTGCTGATATTTTACAGATTTGCACCTACAAATAAGGGGCAGCTATAGTATGAAAAGGGGGGGGGATGATGCTCTTTTGTGAAGGAAGGGAATTTCAGAATAAAATGTCAATTAAAAAAATCTATATCCTTCTCTTTCTCCTACTATGAGAAGCACATATTTTGTAGCTTTCTAGTAGCTGTGCTGAAGACTTCCACCTTGTGCCTCAAAATGAACAGCAAAAATTCCAGCTCTGCGTTATGAGAAAAAGTTAAGGAGCTTAGAGTTGGTCAATTATGAGGTCTAAATGAAAGCAAAATTTCCTTGGAAAAATAAACAGTTCCTTGTAATATATATAAGCCTCTACTCGCAGAAGACCGGCATCCCTGATTCTACATTTCCACATCGTTATATTGGCATTTTGTGTTGAGATAATAACATTTCAGGACGGTGGCAAATCTGAATGCTGTTCACGCATGACCAGGCAGCCCAGGACTGCCAGGGAAGCGTTCGTAGGAGGGCAGCCCATTATCATTCAGCAGCAACCCCAGCCTTCCAGTCCGCCAGGGCATGCAGAACTGACACTTCACTCTCCTTCCCCGTGACATCCCGCCTGTCAGTATGGCAGAGGCTAAAAAGAATTTTGGACTATCTGATGAGTATTGCCATAGGACAAAAAAAAAAAAAAAATTACAGGCAAAATTGAATCTGCTGGTTGTTCATCAGGGTGTTTTGAACTCCTGCGCTACACTGGTCGTTAACTGGGACTGGGAGGTACGGTACCAGACAGAAATGCTTGACTTGACTTCACGGTTTTGTGAGCAATTCCAAAGGAGTTACTGTAAAAAGAGTTGTTACAGAGAACAGGGGCCATCAGCACATAGATGGTGAAACTATTTCTATAATGCTGTTATATTTCTATTTTCTATCGCTGCACATTTATGAGATTTTTATTTGCTGACGCCTTGCCTGTAGATATTAATTAAAATTTATCTTTGATGACTCCACCAAAACCCAGTCGAGTTACACAAGGAAAGCACTTAAAGCCATTACATTGTTGCATATGCACACATTTTACGCCAACAAGGATGTGGATAGTATCTCTTCTTCCAGCTAATCCGTTCATACAGAGTAGGCCGAATAATGTCTTTATGTACAACTCCAGCATTCTAAACCTACATTTCTAGGTCTAGAAAATTATAAATTTCAGAAGTAAACAACAACCAACAACTGCATTTTTTCATACTTGAGTTCTTGGACAATATCATTTCTGTATTTCAAATTCCTTTTTAAAAGAAATAAAAAGAATCGTCACGAAGGAAAGAATATACACAATAAGGCACAGATTAAGCAGAACTGGTAGTTCTTTTTCCTGCAGATCTCTTTTAAATATTTCATCTTACATAAAATATGTTTCCTGTTATAAAAACAACACAACTTTTAAGTTTCAAGTTAAGCTTGAATTGATTAAAATGATCCTAATTTTTCAGGAGAAAATTTGAAAATTATTTGATAATGTTGATGAAGCACATTTTCTGAATGTCCTGGTCCTACACCCTGGTGACACAGTGGTGATGCTTTTTCTAATAATTTCCATTATGAGTCAGGCACCATCCTTCCCCTTCGACTGCTGTGCACCTTTCCCTGCCTATGAAGTTGTCAGTTGTATTTTAGCCAAGAACACATGAACAGAAGCAGACTCTTCCACAGCGCAGCAGCAGTAACTCCAGCTCTCACCTAAAAACAATCAGGGATACTGATCAAATCACTGATCAAGTCACATTCTCCAATATGGACCATTCCACTGCACTGATTACATGGGGAAGAAACACTATTCGATTCTGCCAGCCCTATGCCGATCAGAGTGGACCTGAGACTAGCATATATAAATATAGAAATTAATTTTTTTACATAATCTTTGCATATTCAGCAAGCATGCAGTAGCTGCAGACTGCAGAGAGCTCTACAAAACAGCCTCACCAAACTGCTATTACACGAGGAATGAAGAAGAGGCAATAAAAATGAATGAACATTTGCAAATATATGAGTAAGAGCTAATATGCATAATGCGGATATTGCACTCCAAAATGGGAAAAGGCAAAAATAAAATTTGTGCTAAGAGTTTAAAGCTAGATTTCTTGTTGTCAGATGTTGCAAAACAGCTTGATTCACAACGTTGAAATGAGCAGCTTGATTCACAGGGAGTATTTTTTCAGCAGAAGAGACTGCAGACACATTGATCTCCATAATCCTCTTGCAATGAAGTTGCTGTTTATCAGCCTGATGCAGAAGTCAGGTCTTCTGCCTTCAGAAAAAATCCCTTTTGCTAATTTTTTCCCTCTAGGGACAAAGGTTTCAAGTCTTGGTTTTATTCGCACAGGGCACAATTCTGGCTAACTGCTCTTTGGATCCCAGTGAAATAAAATCCCACATTTCAGCTTTGTTGAATAAAACTAAACTCACTAAAGAAGTGTTCTCTCAAGACTAAACTTTCTGTAGTTCTGAAGTACAATTTTGGAGGTTCTTGCCCCACGCTCCCTTGCAGACCAGCTCCTGTGACTCATCTGCATCACTTAAGAGTGAAATGCAGGCAGCAACCGGGGAGGCAGAACACAAATCTGTCCGACAGCTCCCTGTGTCGCATGGTGGGAGTTGGATTCCCATGGTAGTGTCAGAGCACAGAATAAAAATACCTATATACATAAAACTCTATTCAGTCATCAAGGCAAACAACTAATTAAATCATAATAATCAATAATAATAACGCTCTAAGATGTAATTTTTCAGGGTCTGTAGAAAGCTATTTAAATTCATGGGGCACTATTTGACAAACACTGAAATTTATTCTTAGTGCTTATTCAAACAGAAAAGTGCAGAATAATTTCCAAAAGCATTATTGAGCCAGTGCCCAGGAGTGAACAGCAGCAGGAAATGAAACACCGGGGAGCTCAGGGGAAGAAAGAAGAGGTTAGAAATCCCAGCCTCATCTCCTCTTCGGTATGAAGCTTATCTTTCTTTACATTGTCATATCAGCTTCAATGGCATGTCTATTTGCTCCGGATAAAACTTCATCAGGAAAAGCATTAATTCCTCATATGCAACCTGCCACCAACTTCTTAGGAAAAGCCTCATGATCATCCATTTGCTTTTTATGCTGGGCAGACCTTGAATAATTCATCTGGAATTAGAAGAACTACTCAGGTATGAGAGCTCTGTAATGAGAGGGCGCTTTTGTGTTAGAATTCTTCCAGTGTTCAGTGCATTCATTGCCACTGTAATTAAACGCATCTTGTAAGTTACAAGAAAGAAAATATCAAGCAGAGCAAAGCAGAGCAGAGGTCAAACAAAGGAACAATTTTTGGGGGCAGCGGGAGAACAGAGCCAGCTGCTTCTCCAGGTAGTCACAGCAAAGCACTAAAAAGGCAGCAGATCATGCTGGTTGCTGACATGCAGCTGAACCACAGGTTCGTTAAAGCTAAAATTAATTTCTGGTGGAAGAGAAAAAGGAGAAAAAAACAACAAAAAAAATAAATTTCAGCAAAGCAGACCTTTGAGGTAAGGAACCTATTTTTTTCATGTTAACGTTTCATTCATTTTATGACAAGGCAGTGCTGCAGATACTAATGAAGACTATTTTCTGGGTATCACCAGTGAAGGTCATATACAGAAATGATATGAAAGCACTTCAGGTTCCTCAAAAACTTAGATCTGTGGTAGCCGAGTGGTAGTCTCAATAATGAGACAAATTTAAACCAAATGTCACTAAAGTGACTCCCCCAGTTCTGATATATTTGTATTTCAGTGGCAACTATTTCCCAATAAAAGAACATTTAAATGAGGAAAAGTACACAGACCAATTCTCTTAATTTGGGTGAAGAAGTAAAATTCTGTGGATTGAAGTATCATGAAGAAGATGAGCCCAGGTGAATTTAGAGAAGCAGCATCCCTCTTTAAATTAAATCAATGCAGCATGTTCTAACTAAAGGGTTCCTGTCCTCATTCTTTAGAATAGAAGTGGAGTCAATCTAACTGTAATTCTTGGGCATCATTCCTTATTCAAAGAAATACTTACTGAATACCAACTGCAAGGACAGAAAAACCATCAAAAGTAAAAAGCTACTCATCAAAACTATCCATCATCTGAAAAAGAACTTTCAACATTAGTAGTTTTGCAAAGAATTTTCTCATGTTACAGAAAAATCCTCTAGTAAAAGCTCATTTGAAACAATACAGTTTCATTTTAGAAACTAAAGTAAAGAAACTGACTTAACTTTCAGCTTTTACATTTCTTGTATAAGAGCTCTGACCACTTTCATAGTGGTAATAGGATGTAAGATGTCCCACTACTTTTGAACCATTTATCATTCTCTCTTTAACAAGCATCTCCTGCCCAGGTTTGGATGAAGCCATCTTGGCACTGCAAATTCGGACATACTATCTTGAAGTTCCAAAACAAATGCCACCCAGCCCCTCTTTTTTCCCCTCCTCTCTGAAGTTACATTGCCCAACAATTTAGCATGAGTTTTGGTACCCTGCAGGAGACAAGAGGCACTAATCACTGGCAACCTGCACTGCACCTGACAAGCTTGAGCAGGGGCAGGAAGGAACAACTTTGGACCATAAAGTTCAGTGCTTCCACATCAGTTTACTTTCCTGTAGACTTTGGTGGTATTGAAAGGTGCTTCTTCCTCTGGAAAACCTTCACAAAACCATCAATCTTCTTCTCTAGCAGTGAATCGTCCCCTTAAGGACAGTAGTTCATGGAATCACTGAACTGTCAGAGTTGGAAGGGACCTCTAGAGATGATCTAGTCCAACTCCCCTGTCAAAGCAGGGTTGCCTACAGCACATTACTCAGGACTGCATCCAGGTGGGTCTGCCCTTCGGTGGCAGTTCTGCTGACTCCCTGCCTTGCTTCTCCAATAATTGAAAATGCTATCATTTCATGATCACTCTGCCCAAGACGACCTCCAACCTTTACATTCCCCAGAAGACCGTCTCTGTTAACAAGCAGCAGGTCCAGCAGAGCGCTTTCCCTAGTTGGCTCCCTCACCAGCTGTGTTAGGAAGTTGTCTTCCACACACTCCAGACTTTTCCCTCTCTGCTATATTTCTAGCAGACATCTGGGTAGCTAAAGCTACCGTTTTATGCCCCTGACCCTCCTGCAGGCGGGTCAGTCTCTTCTCATCAGGCAGATGCTGCACAAATAAACGTTCCTGTATCCCCAGGTCAGTGTGTTGTTAAGAGCTGTTATTCCTCTAATGTGTGGGTTCCTAATGTCACCACACCACCCCTCATCACCAGCTTGTCATGTCTTCAGAGAACCTGCTGCTGAATCCATTTTAATTATCACAAGAAGGTAGTTTGAACCCACAGGAAAGGAAAACTTCACAGACATGAACTAAGAAGGTTTTCTCTTAGTTCAGAGAGAGCAGGGTGCCACTGTAAAAAATACAGACAGCACACCTGCAATCCAAAACACTCAGCATTTCATGGTCACCAACTAGGAAGTCACATCCCTTGTACAAAACAGTTAACACACAGATATACGGTTACAGTCACTTAAAACACACAACTAAGCCTCCGCCAGGCAAAGCAAGTCAAGGGAAAGGAGCAGGCACCCAGGTTCTTTAGGTACAAAGGTAAAGAAAGATCTAAGTGGTGTCCAGAAGGAGTTTCAAGCTTTTGCTTGATGAAAGTGATAAATTGGGCTGGACAGAAACTAGTTATCTTTCTACACAAGGAGTTTCAAGATCTTCAGTTAAAGAAAAGCATTGCAAATTTTGGGACCAAAACCAATAAAACAAATCCAATCTGGAGAATATTTTATTCCAAAAAGTTGACTTCAACCTGAATTATTTTCCCCGTAATGTATTAACATTTCAAAATGAAAAACCATATTGATCAATACTTATTAGTTCAATATAGAAATTTCCTATAATGACCTGTTGATAATTTTAGAGCTTTTAAAGATGAGCAATGCTTTATATAAATACCTCCTTCCTTACACAGTTTCAGTTTTAATTACTGTAATATTCCAGGGGATATATCCCTAAAGACAACTCATTCTGTTTTACTTGTTCTATGTTTGTACACACCTTTAAAATAACCTAACCACATATAAATAGAATCATTTATAAAATAAGCAATTGTATTTCCTCTTACACTCCAGATTTCCCATAAGTCTGGGAAATCATGGAAGTTTATATCACCTTATATTTTGCCCAAGCTTCTCAGATTCAAACTTTAACAATATGTGCTGTGAAATCTCATCATATCATAAACAAGAAGAATAGTTCTTTGGTAAATATACAAGTAGTCATCCAGTCTTATTTATTTTCTTAATTTGAGTTTAGTATGTATACCTTGTATCACTGGCATTCTTTTGAAAAATAGAATACAATTTGGTTAAATTCAAGTACTTGTTCTAGTCCTACCACATTAATAAAAATGCCAAGGCATCTCTGAGATGAGTAATGAGTAAAGTGGAGTTGCAATATTTATGAAACAGAAAAAATGATGGTACATGTTTTTTTCAATTTTAATCATGGTAATACAATACAATCCCTTCTTAAAATGGAGCAACATTTCACCTAGAATTAGGAATGTCAGTTCCGATTTTCTAAGTTACACAGTGCACTTGCAAATCAGGTATTTGTGCATGCAACGTGGACAGCTAAGTGCTCAGCTAATCATGTACACTAGTAAATATCTTACTTGAAGGAATGAAATAATTCCATTAGTTAGCACCAAACAACAGGAAAGTGAAAAACACACGCAGTACCATCATACAATCGTCAACATGACATTCTAGCGCTTCGTGCAATGTGTGGCAGGTATCACCAAGCATCTGTGTGGGGATGGCTTGAAAAATGTCACTACTTCGTTAGGAAATGCAATTCAGTGTCATCTTACTTATTTTACTGAAAAAAAATTGGACCTTACCTTAAAAATAACATATTTTACAGAACTATGCCATGAGAGGGATAGTACACTGGACACATATATACCAAATGCACTGAAGAACTGCGTTTTTTCTCTGGCTTTGGAAGAGCTAGAGAGAAGCCACAGTACTTCACTGCACCTGGAAACATGTGAGCTGCCAGCACAGTGGCGAGGGTGGAGGAAAAGGCCTTAAGTAACAGCCAAAGCAAAAAAAAATAATAATTTACTTGCCCAGGTCTATTGTATTGGCATGTTCCTTGTTTCTTCAGTATGGATTCCTAAATGTGTTGTAGTTTCGGCCAGATTGGCCAATGACGGATGGCGGATGCTCTCCCTCACCTCTCACTCCAAGGAGAGGAAGAAGAGGGATAAAGGGATTTACAAGTTTAGAAGGAACTAAACTACTTTAATGAAATATTAATAATAAAATAAGAAGGAAATAATGAAATAGATACAGTATATACAAAACCGTATCAAGCTCCCAGGATGATGTCACCGTCAGGCACTGGGGAAGTCCCAGGCTGGACTCAGTGATGGATGGGAACTGGATTCTAGATCTGGAGTCAGGAACACATGGATCGGGATCAAAGGCAGATGTACAGACAGGGTCCTCCTTGGACCAATTGGCCATTGAAGAAAGAGATACCCTTTGATACCTCAGCTTTTATACTGAGCATCAAGCACATGGGATGAAATACCTGTCCTGTCTGCCTCTCCCTTTAAGTGTGACCCCTCTATGCTTTTCCATTTCCAACCCTCCAGTGGGCCAAATAACAAAGTTAGTTGACCTTGGTCTTTATAGCAATAAGAGCTTCTCTGCATACCATTCCTTGGCATGAACTATAAAAATAGGTCTTATCATGCTGAGAACAGTTTTCTGCACAATATGCTGCTAATTCCAGAGAGTTAGAAGACGCTTAGCTAAGAAGTAAAATTACTGAGTAGGCCTTTGATACCTCAGCTTTTATACTGAGCATCAAGCACATGGGATGAAATACCTGTGCTGTCTGCCTCTCCCTTTAAGTGTGACCCCTCTATGCTTTTCCATTTCCAACCCTCCAGTGGGCCAAATAACAAAGTTAGTTGACCTTGGTCTTTATAGCAATAAGAGCTTCTCTGCATACCATTCCTTGGCATGAACTATAAAAATAGGTCTTATCATGCTGAGAACAGTTTTCTGCACAATATGCTGCTAATTCCAGAGAGTTAGAAGACGCTTAGCTAAGAAGTAAAATTACTGAGTAGGAAGTTGGTTCTGTTTTACCTCAAATCAGGACAAAATGTAAAACAATGAACACGTTTTCTTCTTCAATTGTTTAGGGAGATATTAAAGGATGCTACACAGCTTCTCACAATCCTTTTGGTAAAGAAATTTCCCTAATATCCAATGTAAACCTCCCCTGGCACAACTTGGGGCATTTCCTCTTTTCCAATTACCTGTTAATTAAGAGACCGACCCCTACTTCACTACAATCTCCTCTCAGGTAGTTGTAGAGAGGGATAAGGTCTCCTCTCAGTCTTCTTTTCTCCAGGCTAAACAACTCCAGTTTCCTCAGCTGCTCCTCACAAGATTTGTGCTCTAGACCCTTCACCAGCTTTGTTGCCTTCCTCTGAACACACTTCAGTACCTCAATGTCCCTTCTGTGAGGGGCCCAAAAGTACTCGAGGTGCAGCCTCACCAGTGCTAAGTACAGAGGTACAATTTCCCTGGTTCTGCCCACTGCACTATTTCTAATACAAGCCATTTTATTGTATCTGAAGAAGATAAACCCACAATAATATTTCCTCTTGTCTCTTTCGAGTTTTTTTTAGCTGTATTTATTCTTTTTGTCATATTTCAAATTATTTAGAGCCCAATAATGTAAGTTCAACAGGAATCTAAGGCCCAGTACAGACATCTACATTTGACAGCTACTGAATAAATAACAGTCAGTTCAATGGACTCTGTACCCACATGGAGCACACACTCAGAGCAGAACCTAGGCTGAACTTGAGCTGAACGAACCAAGAGATAAAACACAGATCTGCAAGGGCATAAAATATGGCAAGTGCATAATAAAAATAGAAGAATCTACAGATTGAGTATATGATAAAGATTAAATCAAAACTGCAGTCACATAAATGTACATAAAACTTGTCATAGCTTACAAATTTTATAGAATAGTAATAACTAAAACATACTGGAAGCCGTATAGAATGTGTGCAATATAAATCATGAAAGGAAACAATACAATTTGACACAATATCTGTCAAAAAGTGTACCATGTAAGACTCTATGGGGATTGAAGAAACTCCACCAGGCCTAGGACTACTATTAGAAAGAAGTTCACAAGAAGCATTCTGCAAGTTTCTCTGTTATTTGAATGTAATTTGTCTTCGTTCAGCTGAGAATGGATCTGGATGTTATATAATGTTATGTAAAGTAATTCTTACTCTTATGAGATTTTCCCTCCACATTACTCAGTTCATGAGGTTTGGAACAGTCAAACCAGCTTCCAAATTAGCGGATGCAAACACAAACAGAGCTAAGGTCTACCACTGACTGTTTTCAATGGATGCTAAATTTAAGCTAATGATTTCTCATGTTGGATGTAGGGAGCAATTAACTCTGAAGATATGAGAAAGGGTGTTAGAGAAAGATAGGGTAAACCTTTGATGGGATGTTCTAGGAAGGTGGAGAAAAAAGTGGATAACCCTGTTGAAGAGAAGCTGAATTGGGCGATTCAAGATTTTGAGAAGTGGGACAATAGTTTGGGAGTGGAGAGGTACAGCAAGAAGGGTAGTAAATTCGAACAGATGCAAAGAATTTATGTGGTCTTGAGTTACATGCTTGGCTGATGTTTCCACTCCTTTCCACTAAACATTTTAATTTTGCAAAACTGCTGTCAAGTCTGATAATGTGAGGAGACTCTCAACATCACAGCATGAAAGGACATATTCAGAAGTACAGTGCTCTAAATCAGGATTATTATTGGTATCCATGGAAGAACAAAATAATACCCTGAGTATTTTCCACACCTGTTGTCATACCCAAATATGTCGTTATTTTAGCCAGAATTTTGGTATGAGCTCTTTTGATTTACTTTTGGGTTTATCTACTTTGATTCTCTTACTTGATCTCATATCACAATGTGGTTTTTGTTGTTCTGCTCTTTTTGTTGTGTTCTATTTGCCACTCACTTTGTTAAATCAAAAATGACTTAATGATCAAACTAATAAAGAATAAGATACTCTTTAAAGAAAATAATCTCCTTTACTTAGTTTTCAGCATAACTATAGCATAAGCAAAGATGTTAACTTTAATGACAGCATCATCTGAAGGACTGAAAGCATTTTGCAAACAGTCATTAACTGATGTTCAAATTTTCCTTTTGCAAGAAATTGTTCCTGCCTTTGCTGTTTACACCTGCCCAATCTGCACCTACATTATTGCATGTTATCTCCAGATTATACTGTAAACTGCAACATTTGGGACTCCAAGAGAGATTCATATAACAACTTGTGTAAAAAGACGACAGCAAAATTTTAGCACTTGAGACCAAGATTTTGATTCTGAGGGTACTGCTGCTTATAAGTACCTAATTTTTTTCATGCTGAATTCTGCTTTTCAGCAAGCAGTAGCTGTGGGACTCTCCGCTACAAGGAATGAGCAGACTGATGTACTCTCTCATACCAATGCTCAGTGAAGACCCATGAATGAGGTGACAGGGTACCAGTGTCCATTGAGAGACCCACTCCATCAGCCTCCCCAGTGCATACTTGAAGTGTCACATAAAACACAACCATGCTCAGAACTCCTGCTATATGTGAAACAAAATTTGGAGGTTTTCAAATTTGGATTTGCCATCTTCTTCTGACGACCTGCACTGTAAGAAACTAGCTCACTACTTCTCCATGCTGCAGGGGACAGATTATTTTTTTCAGTGTCTCCCAAGGGTGACAAATTCAGACTATTTTGGACCAAGGTATGTTGCAGTACCTTGGATCAATCACAAGAAAGATGTCCTGGCCATCCATCTCTTATACAAAGGAATACTCAGGAACTACAGCCAGTACTTAGTGGAAGATTCATGAGAAATTTTGAAGATGCCTGGGAATTTGTACCCCTGCTAGGGACAGGACTCACTAATGAGAAGGTGCCTTGTCATAGATTTGTTTACTCACAGGTTGAGAATTCTTGCTAGAAAGGTATTACAAGGAAATCCCATCCTGAGGTCAGAACAATAAAACAACCAAAGCTTCTGCTCTTTGATTGATGTTATGACCAGAACCCCTTGGTACTTACAGACTTTTATAATGCAGCTGCTTATCTACTGGTTTATTTTCATTACAGACGCATTGCATTTTTCCACCCATCTTGATACAGTCCCTGGTATTTATATCTCTTCCTCTGCTATATTCAGCAGAGAATAGGGTCTATTTTATTTGATTAACTAGCCATTCTGCAAACAACCACAAACCAATCAACCCTCACGCAATGGGAAAGTTTTAGAGTGGAGAATGGTAAACAACACTCTCCTGCTATTGCAAGGGAGAGTGCAGCGAGGGAGTTGTGCAGTCTATCTAGATTGGGTATTTTATGCAAACGTGATAGAAGAATGAAATGTGATTACAGCCTGGTTAAAATGCTTCTTAAAATACTACATGTGACACTTTAATTCTCTCCTCCCATAGGCTGGCTATTAAAAAGAAACTGATTTATTGTAGTCACATTTTTAAACCGGACAACTCTGCCAACTAACTCAAATTCAAAGAGACATAAACTGTTTCCTGGCAATTTAAGTAAAGAGAATAAAATGTTGGAAAAACCACAATTATCATTACTCTTCAGCCTAAAGAAATATTCTGCTTATTTGACAGAAGAATTTTAGCTTTATTTTGAGTTGACACACTTTAAGAAAGCCAGCTTATCTACCTGGCATACTTTCCTCAATGCCGTGCTGTTACTTCTAAATTTTTAACTTGATGGCTGGAAAGTTCACTCCATCTACATGTATTTCCAAGAAAAGCACTCAGAAAACATCTCAGTTGCTTGAATCAGGCCAGAAAAAGACAGTAGCAGGAGGCATTGTAAGATATAGTATGAAAAAAAAAAAAACCAAACATTATTTTGCTCATATTTCTAAGGATTTTGTTGCATATGAAAGGTGCCAGACTAATGCCAGAGAATGAAAGGTCTTTTATCATTTTCATTTGTCATTGCCTATGCAAGTACATCACTAGCACATTCCAGTCTTGCAGGTTTAAGTAACAGGAGAGGGAGAAAACTCTTTTTCTACATCCATCTGATCCTCTACTCTACTCAGCTGGGACTGCCACACTGGTGACCTGCAGGAGCTGAAAATACTGCTTAGGTGATGTTTAGAAAAGCTCCTCTGCACACCCACAAAGGAGCTCAGGGAGATTATGTCAGGAGGGAGAGCCCAAATAATGCCCTGCTGGGCTACTCCCTGGTCCATCATCCCAGAAGCTGTCCACAACACCCGTGCACAGCCACGATGCACATGCAGAGCCCCACTTTAGTTCAAAGCACTCCTCTCCTAGATTCCAGAGCCCTGCACAAATGTTAGGAAGCAAGCTGTGTGAAACTTTGGCTGAATGGGATTTGAAACCCCCTGAGGTATTTAGTGGGAGTTAGAGAGGCGTGTTTTCATTTCACATTGCTCCAGAGGAAGCAGAATAAGGCTGAAGAGCAAAGCATCCACAAGAGCTGCTGATCATGTCCTGACACCAGACCTTAGTGCAGCCTGATGGCCTCTGCACTGGAGACTTCTTACTGTAACTGTCCTTTAAAAAAATAATTCCCTACATCCCAGTCTCAGGATTTTGGTGTCATGAGGAAAAAGATCTCACCAGATCTGGTGCTTCAAACTGTCTTCTTCCTCCTCTCTCACTCCTTAAAAACAACATAAACTTTTTTTTTTTCTCCAAATCCTTGAGGTTCAATAAATTGATATATTCCAACAAAACGCAGTTTTACTAGAATGTTTCCCTGGGGATAATCTCAAAAAGCAGCCAGCAGCAAAAGTCTGCTCAGTTTCCAGTTTCTCAGATCAGATGTTTTAAGATCAGACCTTAGAGATCTCTCTGGCTCTACAATCTGTACTTGCTTTGAATGCACGTAGGTATTTAGAAGCACAGACCTGGAGTTTGGAAACATAAAGACCATTCTGGGGATGCACAGGTAAAATTTTGTGTTCCTCTTTTGTATTCAAAAAAATTAGCCTTTTCTGTGCTTTATTTCTCTAGATGACATCTTAATCTCAGTGGCCAGTCCAGTCCAAAACATGATCACCACACTGGACTTTCTTTACCCTCCTGTTTTGAGACTAGGATGACTTTAAGGGAAATCATCTGCTTTAATCAAAGATTCTGATACTTATATATTTGATACTTACTTATTTTAGAGACTAGAAGGGTTGATTTTCCTAAGTATTCTGCCAGTGCTTTTTAATTTACAATTTAATTTTCCTGCACCATCCTTATTACTTCACTATCATTTCATTGCCTACCTATATGCTTATTAATGTATTGACTATTTAAGGATTATAGTCTAAAAACTTGCTATCAGAGTAGCTTGAAGTTTTGGTGGTTGTTTTTTTTTTTGCTTTCCTATTACTTACAGCTGTAGGATTATTAGAATTGAAAAATTCTAATTAATTTCATGAGGAACAATTAAATGTCTTACAGCGGAGACTTGCTGCTGATCTACCCACTGCAATTGCATTTGCTGGTCTCTGCAATAGATTTCTGTTTGTTTGTTTGTTCAGTAACAAGTTATTTAATGGAGTTTATTTAAATCTGTCAAGCTGTTTTATACACAATTGGTATAACAGCTCCAAAAATACAGAACAAGATCTCTCTATTACCTCTTATACCTCTCTCACCATCTAAGACTTGCAGCCCCATAATCCAAGCCATGGTTTTGAGCCAGAATATACAGCCCATTTTATACATTCCTCTCTCATTATTTCCATTCATGTCTTTTTTTCTGTCACATATCTTTTAAACGACCTTACATTCGATCCATTTGCATTTGTTAATGCATCACAATGTATTTGTGTATTATTAAAATATGTTAATACACAAAAATGATAGCTGGAAACATATAAGGAAGAAAGTGAACACATTACCAGGTTCTGTGCCTCAAGCAAGAGCGTGCTCTCCTGTCTCCATCTATTGATCATTAGACAGAGACTGCATTTCCCCTGATCTGTGTGTGTGATACGTCCCCAGTGTAGCCCACCACACTGTGAGCCTGCAACTGGGCTTCAGAGTGACAGCCGGAGTTTTGGAAAACTTTATCTGATTGTGAATTCAAAGTCACAGAATTCATGGCACAGATAAACACTGGAGGCAATGAAAGCCGATGGAGATAGCAGAAGGGATGCGCGACCCATAGAGAGGTGAATGGTGGAAAGAAGAATGCCTCAGAAAACTGGAAAAAAGTTGGACTAGCTGGTATCCAAATAGAAGGGACAGAGGGTTCAAAAAGCAGAAAAATAAAAAAAGTTAGAGGGAGGGAACAAAGTGAAGCGAGAATTCAGAAGGAAAATAATGAGCTGAGGTTGCTGGACCTGTGCAGGAGTCTGTAGTCCACAGACACCCTCGGTATGGTGGTGTGATTCATCCTCATGAACCTGGAAATGTTACAGAACTTCTGTAGGAAAAGTATGAAGTTAATGGAGATAAAATGGAGAAATAAGAGCTCACAGGACCAGAATAATAGTTGCCTAATACCTTTCATGTCCCCTGTAGCCAAATGAGAGTAACTCCAAATGTCAAACTACTCTTCTCCGTCAGGCACTTTATAGAGTTTTTCTTTCTGGGGATAACGAGAATCCAAAACGGGGGATCAGAGCACAGACACATCTCTCTGTGACGGGAAGGGACGTGAGCCACAGAGAGGGTTTGCAAGGGACCTGTGGCTTTACTACTGCTTTTGCATAAGTGAGTTAAAAAAAACAGGGGAAAGGATAGGAGGAATCAAAAAATGAGGAGACAATCCAAATTTCTATGTCTCCCCAAGGAAGCAGTTTTTGACAGACCTTTTCCATTGATGCTTTTGAAAAAGGGATATGAAACTGGATCTGGGCACAAGAGAAAATGTGTGGTTGTTACACTGCACAAATTAAAATCTTTTCATTACCTTCCCAGAGGAAAATGGCTGTAAGTAGTGACCTGAAGAAGTAACAAAAATTACTTCAAAGTATTTCACTCATCCCAAGCTTTGCTTCCCCATAGGTTGTACAGAAATGGCACACATCTGATGTGACCAGACTAGGAAAGCACATTCACAGGAGTTTGTAATTTCCATCAGGAGTGTCTCTTGTTAATAAAGAGTAATCTCAGAGTCCTAAAGGATTACAGGGCTCGTTATGTCATATTTGTTCCAATTCCTGCTAAATCAAAATAAAAGACCACTTGCCAAAGTGGAATGACATGCAAGCAGCACACCCAGTATCTGAAGGCACTAATAGGGTAGAGCAGAGAGTGCTGAGCTCAGAATTACCCTGCAGTAATAAAATCTGAGAAAACATACATGTTACTCAAAAATCCAGAGGACTGTAGGTCCCCTCCACAAGCTGATGACAAACATAGGGAGGTTCACTGCTCTGCTAGCATCCCAGCACAGCTTGCTCATTCCTCTACAGTTTTTTGGTCATTTAAAGCTGTTGCTCATATTCTTTATTGGAGAGACAACGCCATAGATGGAAGAGCCTAGGAAGGCAGTACATACAATTTTAGCAACTGCATTAGAAATAGATTTGTGGGTTGGAAAAAGTAGACCCCTCACTACCTTTCTGCCCCAACAAGTCTTCCTCTCCCAAACCATTACTGGCTTCCTCAGCTGATGCACAGAAAGGAGAACACAATCTTATTTTGTTTTAATTGAGAGAGAAACATGCAGCAGAAGTTCCATTCTGCTCTGAATGTAAGGACATCTCCTGCTTTGCACTCTTTACTAAAGCCTGTACTTTACTCATGAGATAGTTCTGTAACAGCACCCATGAGAGCTGTTTCTCTTTCAGACCTTTCCTGTGCTAATGCATAATAAATGTACTCATCACATAGTAAATACTCAGAAACCTTTTTTTATGGAATATGGCAGTAACATTGCTACGGTAAACCAAAATATGCACAAATTAAGCTACTTGTTTGTAGGGGTGGGTTCAGCATCCTTTTCTGTTTATGCCACCCTTTCTAACAGGTGCCTCCCAAATACTGAGTGTGGTCAACTGAGAAAACTTCAGCAACAAATAACACTAACAAAAAAAATTTCCTTTGAGCATTATCCTGACATACTCTTGCTCAGCTTTTACACAATTTTTCTTAAATTATTTCCTAATTGCCAGTTTTCTTACTCCCTGCTCCCTTCCAAAATTTCCCATCCCCTGATAATCCCAGCTTCAGGAGAGAGCTTAGAATTTCTACAATTAATCACTTGCCAGTGCAAATGAAAGCAACGTTCATGCTGCTAAGTTATTCAGAAATTTAAAGTCTCTCGTATATATCACTCAGCATTATGGTATTCAGATGTGATACAGCCACAGAAACAAATGAAAAAGGCACAGAAAAAGGCACAAAGAGATGTAAGAGGGATGAACTAAGCATTGCCAGCTACAAACTCCTCGTACAGGTAGCCACGAGGAGTTACTCCTATTTGTTATCTCTACAGGTAGAGACTGAAGCTATTTAACATAAAATTAATTCTACTTTTTGTGTGTGCAAGAGGATTGTTTTAGACCAAATACCTGACAATGCACCATGTGCCTAAAGTGGCAGCTACCTGATATTTCTACAGAGCTGGTCTCCTGCCATCAGGACAGGTATGCACCCCAGGTCTTTCTCTCATGATGCCATACTAATTAGCCCACTTCTACAGAAGAGAAACCCCAAGTGAAACCTCCACCTACAAAGGAATCAGTTTTCCTTCCTCTCTGGACTGTTCTGCCATGTAAATAGACAACCACAGTGTTAGAAACAGTGGTTTCTAAAGCTAAGCTAAATATTAGCTTTGTATTTGGCCATCAGGATGGAGGGTGGGGACCTCCCTCATTCCATGTTCACTTGTGAAAGGGCTGTCAGCCATTCTTTCTCCAGATGAAAAGCCTGAACTCAGCTCTCTGCAGAATACAATTCTACAGGATTCAAGCAAATTCAGTTTCTTTGGCTATATTTTGCTATTTCTTATTTTTATTGCTATTTCTTGTCACAGAATATGATCTTATTTTGATAGGTACTGTACAAAATAAGCTGCCAAGAAAAATAGGTTCCCAGCTTAGGCACTCCCAACCACTCTCTAGAGAAGGTCTACAATAGCTCGGAAAGCAACTTGGGCACCTAAATTAGGCACCTAAAGTTACACATCATGGGACCATAGTTGTAGCCATGGCAGTTTAAGGATCTAAGTGAAGCAAGATTTTCAGACAGAATTACCTTTAAACAGAAAAAAGGATATATCTGTAGGAGGACCCCTAAATAACCAAGCTTTCAGGCAAACAAACCTTCTCTGAAAAGAAGCAGAAAACTTCAAGATTAGAAAAATATCTCTGTGATTAATGCAATTATGTTAATCAATGAGACAATTCATAAAAAATATGTAGCTGGCACCACTGAAGATGGAGAAAATGAGGGATAATAAGGACCAATTGCTCAATAAAATGTTTTTTTCTTCCCTGTCTTTTTGTGTTGTATCAGACTTTTATGAACTGTAGCTCCCATGTTCATCTTTTGAAGTTAGGCTGTACCTCTCCTTTGAGGATGAAGGCAGGAAGGTCAGACACAGAGAGGTTGTTTTCTGAGAAATACTCTGCCTGTACTAATGGTCATCTTCATTAACTTAGTTCATTCTGGGGCACGTAGTTCTTTGGTTTCACCCACATCACATCTATGAGGATATTTAGATGACTATAGTGGCAGTTCCTCTCTCCCCTCTTATCTGGTAGTTATAAAATAAGCCAAATGAAGGGAAAAAGCATAAAGCAACAACAAAACTGTGCTGCTCAGTTGATGGGTAGCGATAGTAGTACACCAGAGACCCAGTTGTCAAGGTTTTTGTTAGTGTAATAACAAAGGAGAGTGTTAAGGAGTTTGAAGAAAAGACAAGACTACTGTCTTCAGGGAAAACTTCATACCTTACAGAGGAGTCCTTGGAGAAAGCATAAAAAGGAGTTGCACTGGAAGCTCACATGAGTAATTTCCAATTCAGAAATGAGAAAGCTACAGGGAGAGTCAGAATCGACCATGAAAAGCCTCAAAACCCAAGACAACCTTTTTTTCCCCTTTTTTAAATTTTTTTTTTTTCTTTTTCCAGGAGCATTTTCAATAGAACTAAATGCAGAAAAAAAGTGCTTTGTAAAGGCCAGAGAAAATAATACTGAAATGTACTGAAGTGACGGTCTAGAAGTTGTATGGGTAAATCATAGCAAGTTATGGAAGGTAAATTGGCAAAACTTAAATAGACACACAAGCTTAAGCAACAGAAAGCCACAGGAAAGAAAATGAAGACTATGAGGTCAGCTACTGTAGGCTTTAGGTTGAGCTAAGTTAGTGGTCAGACAATCATGAAAAGACATTAGAGGAATGCACGAATTTTACTTCAGGTGAAAGGCGATCGGTTCAGTGAGAGAAGCAGAACTGCAAGTTGTGTCCCTGGAGCCACCAGCTGAATTTCTTTGGACTCGAGAATACTCAGGGATGAACTACAGACAGAAAAGACTTAGTTTTTGCATGTAGGATGGCCAGCAAAGTTGGAAAACAGATCTGGAAAATTCTCCAAAATAATAGCGAGAAGAGAGGAAGAAAGAAAAGCCAGTCATGGAAGGTAGAATGGCACGGCACCACAGCAGGACATCAGTCAGGGCCATCTGAGGCTGTTGAAGTGACTGGCAGGCATATGCAGACTGACCTTTGAACAGAAGTCATGAGCAACTTGGATGGTGTTTCAGGGAGAGCAAAAGGACGAAGGTACATTTCAGAGCACGTAAGATGAAACAGGAGACGAACTCAGATAAAATTTTCAGGACACTTTGGAGACAAAAGGAATATGGCAGCAGCTGGCTTGCTTAGTTGTCGGATTATCTGTGTAGATCCATTTCTTGATATGTAGGCTGACTCAAATTTTGACTTACATTTTCAACTGAATAAAACCAAACTCTGCAGAAAATAACTTTTACAGGTGTTCTACTCAAGATAAAACCTGTGAAAACTCTCTAGAAAGCCAAAGTTAGATCAAATTTTGGTATATGCTTAGGAGCGTTTGTGAGGGAGAGCAAGCTTTTTGTAGAGCCTACCTTGAATTCTGAGAAAAGAAGGCAGCAGGAAAACTGTTTTACATTTCATTTTTAAAGCTATGCACATAATCTTCTTCACACTTTGTTAACTGTCACAGATCAGTTATTATACTTCCAAAACACATTGACCCCTTCAACTAATCCAGATAACTATTAGCCTTTCCATAGTGCCTGAAAGTAACACCACACTGCGTTTGTAGGGCTTTCTGGTCAGCATTCAAAATTTTTTGCACTGCTGTGAGTTTGTTTAAGCCCTAAATATGAAAACAAAGACACACAGGATTGTTGGGGGAAAAAATAAATCTTTCTCCAGGCTGATTATTCTTTTGGCTCATGCAAACTGAAGCCAATTTGTGATAACACTATGAGAAATACGCTTTGCAATGAAATATACCTCAGTCTTTCACCTCCATAAACTGACATGTTGACAAGCTATGAGACTTTAAACATGGTAGTGTCAGTGGACCAGGCATTCCTCCTGTCATTATTAGCAGCATTATTAACTGGTAACTCTGGCTCAGGTTTTATGTTGAGGCTTGCTTTCCAGGAAAAGGACGCTATATGACAAATAAGATGGAGCCAGACCACCCATGGTAATACAAAGTGAGGAGTGCAGGTGCATTTGGTACCCTCAGGCACCTGTCAGCTCCAAGGCGTGGACTGTGCAGGAGAGGCTAATTGCAAAATAGATAAATTGCACCTTCAGCTGTGGGCCTAAACACATCAAGGTCTTAAGGGTACTCCTGAACCTTATTACTTGTAGAACAACAACAGAACATCTCATCTGCCCAAGAAGCATCACCTCCAGAGGCAGAGGGGAATCAGTGTCTGGGTTGATAATTAGTTTGCTAACTAACAGCTGCATAGCCTTGCTGATCCCCTTCTAGTGAATTAAGATATACTGGGGACTGGAGTACAGTCTCAGCATTTTTATATGCTCTTGCCTTTTTTGCTTCCTATCTCTTTCTTAGCCACTGTCAAGCTGCTGAATCACAGTACAGAGCCAATATCCAAAAAGTTTGCCTTGGTTATCTCTTGTTTTCAGTATCTTTTTATTGGCCAAGTCCACGGTCGGAAATGTTCACAGCAAAGGCATATGGACTGGCATATATTAACTAGATCTTTTTGTGGTGTGATCAGTTTACCTGCCACCAGAACAGAAATTCTAATAGCAAATTTGTGAGTAAATCAGGATAATTGGATAATTAGTTAATTCTGGATTTTTTTGGCCCATCTATAGAAATCTTTATGCTATAGCTAATGCTGAAATCAAATTAAGAATAACCGTGTCCAGTTATTAACAATTTGTTCTAGCACAGAATCACAAAACATTATTACCCCTTTTTTTCCCCAGACAAACCATCTTAGCAAAGCTTTGGTATGGCCTGTTCATAGATAGCTTAAACAATATTATTACTATTACATTATTCTTAAGAAGGTAAAAGTTCCATCCACAGTGTCAAGGGATAACCAAAGGGTTCAGCTGCCGGAATGTTTCCACTACTAATGCAAACAGGATCACAAGAAAATAAAAAATCTCCAGATCAAATTCCCTTTGATACTGTGTGCAAGTTGAAGAGGAAATATTATAAGAGCCTAAGAGGAGTTTCTTTTACTGTGCCATCCAGAAGCATTATTTCACCTGACAGTCATTCACAAGTTTCCTACCGGCTAAATATTTTGCAGATAGAGTTAAATAGACAGAGGTCTCAAACGCATTCAGATTCTGCTTATGCAGCCTGGGAAAGGAATTTTCCACTTTGTACTGCTGAGAAAAACGTAGACGCTGCAGGCTATGGTATCATGTTCAGAGGAACAAGGTGGGTAGGATAGGGCATTAGGCACTATTATACTCTAGGGAAGGGAGAGCAGACAGGGGCACAATGGAAGTGCTTCATTATATTTTAAATGGGAATAGTTCCAAGGATAGGAAAGCCTGTGGTGCTTGTAAAGGATTAAGCAGGGTAATGTGCTTTTTAAGAAGACATAAAGAGGTATGTAATGTGATATGTTTAAGCCTAAATGATTTTTCTTGGAGTCCTCAATGAATGTTTAAGCAGGCATGACTTAGGCCTCTGTAAATCCTCTCCGAATAAATAGCTTCCATGAAAATAGAGATTCCTTTAACAGAATGAGATGCATATTTCATAACCTATGCAAAAAAAAGGAAAATCAATTTGAGATACCGAAACATTTAGGAGTAATAAAGGAAAAAAAGAAGATAAAAGTGAATATTCTCCAGAATAATCCAAGCATATACAGGAATACAGCTACCTTCCCATCCATTTTAATTTGACAGAGCAGGAAGACAAACAACTGAATGCTTCCCCGCTTTCAATTCAGATCTTCAACTGCTTTTTGTTGCCTTTTGAGAAAGGAAGAGACAATATGTGGCAGAAAATACCTAAAATGCCTGTACTTTTCAGGCTGTCTCCTGTTTGAGGTATTTAAAACTCTTCTCTCTCTTCAGAGTAAATTTGCCCAGCTGCTCTCTAACCAGACCTGATGGTGTATATAGCTGTTCACTGCGGATGGAATAGGAGCACACACAGTGACACATATGCACCTGATTTATGAGAAGAACAGGACCAATAAATACCAAAACCTGAAAACTTACAACAGCATGATCTTCCCATCTTATTTCTCTTGCCTGCCCTGCCCTCCTGCCAGGAAAAGCAGGTCAAGGTGGCAGACTGCCTGATGCAAAATGGGACGATGCAATCATTGTCATTTGGCTGTATTGTATTTTCACTCACACTGGTGCCATTCCCCGTGAAGTCTCTGTTACAGTAAGTCGTGCAGTCCTGCTGAGTGAGCGGGATGATGCGATGAGTAAACCAATGGTTGATTCCCCTCCCCTTCCCCTTGTATATATATAAATTGGTATTAAACTGCCGCTTTCCTCAGAATAAAAAGAGTACCAGCTCCACTGTAATTTGCAGAATAAAAGCAAGAGAAAACTAAAGGATGTCTAAGATATAACAAAAATGTTTGGCAACATCTTTTACGCAACGGCTACTTGGAAACACCATTTAATTTCAGAGAGGGTGCAGCAGGGAGGCTTGTTAAAGAAAAGCATGTCCATTGCTTCACATAACATCCTTCCTGCACACCTCTCTCCCGTGGTGGTGTCTCCTCTCACAGCCCCATCATGGCCCCTAGGCAGCCTAGTGGAATCCCTTTCCCCATACCCATTCAGAAGCACTCTGTAAGTCTCAGCCCTCACTTGGCACTCCAGGAACCTGTGCCAGGTAATGGCCTAAAAGAGCTTGGACAAACTGCTCTTCAGTTATCAGCTTTAGTGCTGATTAATGGTAGAAACAAAATGAAACACAAAGGGAGACCTGCTGGCTTAGTTTGTCCAGGGTTATAATCTGGTTAATAGCTCTGATGTTCAAGAACCTGAAGAACATTACAAAGTGCATAAATAGGCTGAGGGGAACCACGAATTCTTTACTGCTAAATGTTTTCATTTTTTTCAAGTATTTTTCAGAGATTATAATCTCTGTCTCTTATCAGTTACCTTTTTACATTTTTTTTTTTTTTTTTTTTTTTCCTAAAACCCAATTTTAAACACACATTTTCATTATAAATAGGTTTAAAAAGCATATTTTCCACAACAACACTCAGGGCAGGATACAAGTGCCTAGATGTTGACATCTAGGGCTATCTGAGATGCTTTATGGTATCTTAGCTGGTTGCCATCTACTGCTCAAGGATGAATGTGGTGTCTGGTGG